>NC_135771.1:14416766-14799418 GCF_052425735.1 Oculina patagonica
AAGAAACAAACTACTTTCTTAAGATAACACTACTACTCTTGAACATTAAAACATACCTTCAATAACAATTATTGTCGTGTCTGATGAATTACCAAGATCATTTCTAACAAGACAGGTGTAATTCCCAGCATCCTGTGAGGTAGTTGCGCTAACGTTCAGCTGTACTTGGCTTTCATTGTAATGTGGAATAGTGACTCGTGAGTCATTAATCTCCACGCTAGCATTTTTTGCTATCACAGTTCCATCTTTTGTCCACAGCACGTCAGACGCTGGTGGTGAAGCGTCATACTGGCACGTTAGCTGTAGATCATTCCCTATAGCTACAAACTGTGTTTGGTCTCCATCAATTGTCACTGATGGTACAACTGCAATGGAAGTTCAGTTGGCGTTAGAGCGAAAATATACGCCCTTTGAACAGCGAGTAGGCAAAGAGAGAGGAGGTGATTTTTGTCGGTCCTGCAGGATGTCCCCTCTCCCCCCCCCTCCCGACTCCCCTGCCCCGCCTCCCCCCGTAATATACGGTGTTTTTAAAATGTGAAGCATCTATTTAAAATTTCCTTCCACAATGAAATCACGTGAAATATTCAACCCTCAAACGATGACCAAAGAAACTATTTCCTGTGGTCGATATTGTGAAAGTGGAAGCGTTTTTAAATCACTGAATTCAAGAGAGTTCATGTTGATGTAAGTGTTGAAGCAACACAAACTCTCTGAATGTTACACCACCGAGTGAGAGATCAAAACAATCTCATTTTCAAGAAACTTTACCTGTGTTTACTACTTTGGACTCAGGTGACGTGATCGTTGAAAGGATGAATTAATAGTACGAACAGGAAGTTCACAAATTTCGAAACAAATTTTTTCATTTCCGTGTAGTTTTTCTACGCGCAGTTTTTTGTCTGTGCGGGGTTTTAATTGCGCCGTGTGGCCCTCAGGTTTCGAGTTTATTTCATCTAACACCGTTCGATTCCATACAAGCATCACATCCAAACGGATTTCTTCTCATTTTTGAACACCTTTAACAAACATAAATTCATAAACACATCAAGAGAATTATTTACGTGTTTTCTAATTACACTTTAAACTTAGGAGTGGAAACGTTTAAATGCAATATAGAGTTTGCATTGTTTAAACTGACTTTTGGCAATAAATAAACGAAACATTACTAAATAAATGTTATTAAAAATTACTCGGTTTAGTTTTAATTCTTTTATTTTGTTTTCTCGCATTCACAAATTTATCAAATGAGATTAAATGCGTTGTTGCACATTCACAGTCTGTTCGAAACTCCATACAAACTCGACATTGCGCTTAGACGGGTTTCCGCTGTGTGGAATGTTTCGAGTAGTCGTCAACTATCAATGTTCCTCTGTATATTGTTACTCTGTGTCGCTAAAGACATGTCACGAGTCATCAATTCAGCTCAACAATTCAAATGTTATAAATCAATAGAACCATGCAAAGAAAGAACTGACCACAGAAAAAAGATTGTAAATTATGAGTGCGTTATTAGACAATTGACGGCGCTATACTTTTTCAAGAATGTTACACTAGCTTTATAAGCCACGTCATGGCGCAAGCGTTCAAGCCATCTTATGCTCATGGTTGAAAAGTTGAAATGTTCTGTTTTAAATATTTGGGGTAAATAGTAGCGAAGTCAGCTCAATAAGTTTGCAAACGATAAGTTACAGAATACTCGTAGCATTGATTGTTACTGGCTCTTTTCCCTTGAGGGTGTATTTATTATAAGCTATGGCGTCCTATAGAAACATATATTGGTAATAGATTACATGACAGAAGCCACTGATAAATAATAAATCGTTAACTGAAATAACGCGGACTTATGTCGTTTAAAAGAACAAAGAATCTAATTAACAACCAGCCAGAATTTCAGATTTCCTGTAAACAGTCAATCACTAACAATATGAAGTATGATAAGGATATTCAACAGCGCGTATCGCTTAACTAATTTTCAATTTCAATATCGGTTCTTGGTTGTCCTGAAGCTCAAAGATAAAGCCTTTTTTGTTCTGGAAAACAGCGAAGTGTCGAGAAGTGTTCAAGCTGTAAACTGTCTCGGCTTAGCAAATTTCAAGGCAGTGTTGGTGGACAGGGCAGGTACCTCGACTTTAACGATTATCTTCATTGAAAATCAGTATAGAAAAGATATTAAGTGAGTTTTATTAGATATGGACGAATTACACTAAAACTGCAAACGAAAGCACAGAAACTTTGGCGTCTCATTCCTGCATCGGTTAATCCACTTTCTTATTGTTTTCCAATTTCTACCCGGAAGTTTTGCGAAAAATCGTCAAAAACGTGCTAAGTACGAAGTATTTCAACTAATTTCACATCACAAGTTAATTACAAATCTATTCCTTAAATTGATGAAAAGCCTTGACGGTAAGACAGAACTCAATTTAAAGGATTGTTACAAACACGACATACTTATCAGAGCAACAAACTGTCCATTGTTTTAACACATTATTATAAACTCAGCATGCACTGTATGACTAACCTGTCTGAGTGAAAGATACCGCGAGCAACAGAAGCAAACGTTTCTTAACAACCATTCTAAGACCTGAACGGAATTCCTTCTTCTCTCAAACGTACATCGGGATATTCAGTTCGTTCGCTCAAATGTTTAAAGAAGCGGATCACTGCTTCGCTTCATTTAATCAGTAGAAGCGGAAAAGTGATTATGCACACGATGCAAATTCGCTGATCATTTGGACAAACAATAATAGACATGTCACAAGAGATAAGTCAAGAAAGCGATTATTAACTTGACTGATGGCCATAGCCCTAAGTGGGCATAAGCGATTATTAAGCTAATACCATAAATTGTTCAGTCATTTTATAGGAAGTAAAATAAAACCAAAATGTTTAGACAATTCAGACAGCGTAATTCGCAATATAAGTGAGTTAGAATATGCCCTTTAAAATACGCAAACAAACACTCTCAAACCTAAAAGTTTCAGGTTACGTACACGGAAACATTCCACTGTTGGTCACAGGGTTGAATCGAAACCAGAAAGTGAATGTGCTTATGTAATGATGGGAAATCGCTAAAAAGTTGCTTGCTTTCAATTAACCACCACGATAACCTACCAAATCGACATAAATTACCACAAGTCAACCAACATTAAAAAATAGTCCGGCATTCATTTATGTAGTTATGGCGATGACTATTCGAACGTACAAACGAAACCAAGGAAGAACATTCTTGTTTTTTAGCAAAATTCTGCCAAAAGAAACCGACAACAAGAGACGTTCCTCTCCACACAAACTTATATAGTACAGGTTACGGTGTGTGTGGGGGGGGGATTGGGGGAGTTGGGGGGGGGGAAGCGAATCCTTCAAATACAAAGTGTATCGAATAGATATCAGTACAAGCCAGAGAGATATTATTCACAATGCCACTGTATGCGTCGACTTCGCCAGTAAAGCCTTCTGGGGGTAAATAATTTGCAGAAAATCTGTCAAGAAAATGACACGTTCACTTTCCATGCAACATTTGACAACATCTATCAGGTTTATTAGTAGCATTTGTTTTATGGGAACATGCAGAACCATTAGGTGATAAGGTCTGGAAACTTCATTCGTTAAGCAGAAAATATACGTTTTCGCCCGTATAAGGGGGGCTCTTATAATTCTGTAAGAGCTTGTTCAGTAACTGTATTCACGGCTGGCCAAGATTACAAGTGACAACGTGCAAATCTCGAACGAACGAACGAACTTAAAAAGAAGGTCAAAGCGCATTTATTTCAGTGGACTTGCACACGACAGAGATGTGGTATGTCCTATTTTCTGCCTCGTGTCACGTGTCTAGACACGTAACACGACGATATGTGGACTTTCTGCATTCTGGTGTGACTTTTTCTTCGCATTCGTAATGTAGATCAATGTAAGACTCCTGTATATAAAGGATTCTTCGCGTTCCTGGATGTGAGATTACACTAAAATTCCTGTGATTGTGGCGGGTTAATCATACGACAGACTTCGAATTTGACAACAAATGACAGGCTTAATTTCACATTGATGTTAGTTCGGGCCATTGAACGCTATTTGCTATTAGTTAATCTTTTTGTGTCGAATCGTAGACCAGAGCCATGATAACTGAAAACTTCACCTTACACAATTTTGTAACCAAATTAGTTTGGTAAATAAATCAGTTGTACTTATTTTTGCCAAACCCTATCCCATTGAACTATACTAGTATTTGAAGGGTTAGTGATATTTCTACGAGACAGTCGAGGCATGGAAGCATAACCCTGAGATGCCCGAAATACTCGCGTGAAACCGAGGGAGGAAGGACTTTTGCAGTCACGGCAGTGAAAGAGTGGAATAAGCTCCCTATTAACATTAGATCTAGTCAGAATGTTAAGCTTTTTAAAAATAATTATGTAAATTACCTTAAGGAATCTTACGTAGGTCTCGACCATTTCTCTATTTCTTAAGTTAAACTCTATTTTAGTACTTTGTTTTTAGTCATTTTAATTGTATAATATAATGAGGGCCACTAGTTTCTCAGTTTTTAACTGTAAAGTGTTTTTACCCTCGTTAAATAAAGTTATTATTATTATTATTATTATTATTACTATTATTATGATTATTATTATTATTATTATTATTATTATTATTATTATTATTATTATTATTATTATTATTATTATTATTATTATAAGAGTAAATAACACACTGGACTTACACTGGACATTCACTTTAGCAGCATTGGAGGTATCATTTCCAACCCTGTTTTTTGCCACACATCGGTATTCTCCTCTATCTGTCCTGCTAACATTAGTTATAGCCAACTGTTTATTGTTTGCTGAAAAGCTGATCCTGGAATTGCCAGTTTTATTTACAGGAGATCCATTTCTGGTCCATGATATTGTCGGTACTGGATTTCCAGTAGCGTTACAAGATAAACTTATGTTTTGTCCTTCTTGGATTAAGACTCCGTTTGGATGAACAGTGATTGAAGGTTGCTCTGTAAAAACACAACAAAGAAGACGATAAGTACACCAAAAATATATATATATATATATATTATACAAATAAGAAGGAAAGTATTACTAGTCCGCATATTTTTGCATTGAGCACTCCTAGGATAAGTGAAGCAATTTTATTTCTTGTTTATTCGTTTATATATATTATATAATTTTTAATATATTTCAATTTTTCCCTTATTTCTTAATTTAAATAAATTGTTTTTATACAACGTCGATAGCTTATATCAAGTTTTGAAGTGATAATTTTACTTTTTAATACAAATCTTTTTTTCAAATGCAAAAAAAGACTTGTTCCTTCCGTGACAGCAAAGAACGACAAATTCTGGTTATCAATAAATAAAGCATTCATGCATTAAGAATATATTCGTTCTTGTTCCTCGTACAGCACTAAAGTACAAATGGACCATCGTTTGAAGTTTGGCGGAATTCAAATACCCTATCTGTCGGTTGAAGGTTTGTTTGATTCTTGTCGATTAAACACTTGACGCCGCTTTTTATTTGTCGGTTGACGGTAATATTTCGGTAGCTCGAGGCTTGAAATTTAAGGGACACTGTCACCATTTTCACTTCAAAACCTTGAGAGCCTAAAGACATGGAAACTGCAAATAGTGGTCCGATTTTTTTAAAAATCACCATGCAAGTGTACTGAAGCGATAAACAAGTGATATTATTGTAATGTCATCAGGAACTTTAGATCTCAACTTTTAAAAAATCAGCCTAATTTTTTCAAGTTTTGTCCTCGTGGACTGGAAAAAACACCTAAAAATTATTATGGCGCCCTTCTTCCTTCAACAACAATTAATTTTATATCTTCATTTTGTTGTACCAGATGCATTTCATGTACGAGAAGACCTATTCGCCAATTTTAGTACTTTTTACCGAAAAGCATTAAATCCCTGTGACAGTGTCCCTTTAATGTCAATATCACCTCAGAATAAGGGTGTTTATTCAGTGTCTTTACCGAGCATCAACATATTTAATCATTCTTGATCGGAAATTTATCACCATATTCATTATGACAAATTGTGTCATGACGTTTCAATTAGGCCTAGGAATGTTACTATCAAAAGCAAATCCTGCCTTAAAAATATCACCGTTATCGTTCCGGTTCATGCCCAGCTTACATCAAAACAACATACGTTTCTTGTATTAAAGAAAACACTGCAGAACAGAATTAAAACTATGCACCTGGGTAGTCTGTGCATTAAAACGTACCTTGACTTATCACTGATATCGTGTCTGAAGAATTGCCAACATCATTTGTAACAAGGCAGGTGTAACTCCCAGCATCCTGTGGGGTAGTTGCATTAATTGACAGTGGCATATGGCTTTCATTGTAATGTCCAATAGTCATTCGAGAGTCATTAATCTCCACGCTGGCATTTCTTGCTATCACTGTTCCATTCTTTTTCCACAGCACCTCAGACACAGGTGGTAAGGCATTATACTGACATGTCAGCACCATTTGTTTGTCTACAACTGCAAACTGTTCTGGATCACCAAGAATTGTAACGTCTGGAACAACTGCAATTGACAGCATTAGATAAAAAGTCAAACATTAGTAACAAAGAGTAGCTCTCCGTCCTTTTCATCATTTAACACCTAAAATAGGTAGTTTTGCTATTCTAGAGTAGAATCCAAGGAGTATCCTATGTTTGCAAGTACGATAATGTACGTGCACTGTCGTCTTTCAAATTCGCCTTTAGAAACAGCCTTCGCGAGGGAACAAATCCTACCAAGAACACTTGAAACCGCATCACTTTATGATACCAGTCAGGTCAGTAAAAAGTTAAAACACACAAACACACAAAATAACAAACTACAGTTGAAAAAATACAACAACAAATAAAAATAAGCGCACAACTTCAGGATCTTTAGTAAAAAGAATTGTATAAAGTAACTTTATCTCGACTATAGGCGATAGCATACAACCTGGTCATATTCGATTAATTACAACACATTCGGAATGTACTTACACTGGACGATAAGTGTAGCAGCATTGGAGGTATCATTTCCAATGATGTTGTTCGCCACACATCGGTAATCTCCGCTGTCTGTCCTGCTTACATTGTTTATGGACAAATGCTTTTTGTCTCCTGAGAAACTGATCCTGGATGTGTTGCTTGTATTTACAGGAGATCTATTTCTGGTCCATGATATTGTCGGTACTGGATTTCCAGTAGCGTTACAAGATAAAGTGACGTCATCGCCTTCTGTTTTTGTCTGAGTTTCGGGATTGACTGTGATCTTTGGTTTATCTGCAGAAAAACATCAAAGAGCCATGTAAGAACTAAGTACGAGAGCCTTACTGGAAGAACATCGGTCCTAGCTCTTGATATTACGGATCGAATGGAGAAAAGCCCCAGCAAGCTTCTTTAATAAGAGACTTATTTACACGACAGAAATTATAATTGAAAAAGAGCTGTACAAATTTTACCAGGCCCAATAAAAATATATATTTATAGAAAAATTAATGTGTAGTACCGCTTTTCATTCTTTCGTTAGTTATTAGAGGGTCTCCTCTAGTAACTATGTTACAAATGTTAATTAAAAAACCACCCAGAATATATTCCTTGTCTGTAGTCAATCACGAACAACATGAAGTATGATTGGAATACAGTAAATATACAACAACAAATAAAAATAATAAAAATAAGCGCACAACTTCAGGATCTTTAGTAAAAAAAATTATATAAAGTAACTTTATCTCGACTATAGGCGATAGCATACAACCTGGTCATATTCGATTAATTACAACACATTCGGAATGTACTTACACTGGACGATAAGTGTAGCAGCAATGGAGGTGTCATTTCCAATGATGTTGCTCGCCATACATCGGTATTCTCCGCTGTCTGTCCTGTTCACATTTGTTATAGTCAACTGCTTATTGTCTTCTGAAAAACTGATCCTGGATGTGTTACTTGTATCTACAGGAGATCCATTTCTGGTCCATGATATTGTCGGTACTGGATTTCCAGTGGCGTTACAGGACAAAGTGACGTCACTACCTTCTGTTCGCGTCTTTGCTTTTGGATGAACAGTAATCTTAGGTTTATCTGCAATTACAATAGAATCCAATAACAAAGTGAAAACACACTGACGTGTTCCGAAATCAAACCTGTGAAGAAAAGTGAAACGTAAAGATGAAATGATACTACTAGTATAACACAAAAGACTCAATCCGAAAATAACGAGCGTGTTGTGAGGACAAAGAATGTTTTAAAGAAACAGTCACAAATAACGTGTCAATTCGTTTTTTTATCTGGGTTACTACCAGAAGTCCATAATTCGGAATTATGTACTTTTTTTAGTGCTACTATTTTTGATTTCTTTTTGTTTAAAGACATTTGGCATTAAACATTGATACGTTCTCTACCAAACGCCATAGCCCATAGGGAAAAGGAAGGACCTTCGTAACAACAGTCGCAGTTTTCGTATTGTTCCCTTTTGAACTGTTAACTTACATTGGACATTCAGTTTAGCAACATTGGAGGTATCATTTCCAAGTTTGTTGTTGGCCACACATCGGTATTCTCCGCTGTCTGTCCTGTTCACATTCGTTATAGTCAACTGCTTATTGTCTTCTGAAAAAATGATCCTGGAATTGTTACTTGTATCTACCGGAGATCCTTTTCTGGTCCATGATATTGTTGGTACTGGATTTCCAGTAGCGTTACAAGATAAAATAACGGTAACTCCTTCTGCTGGTGTCAGAGATTGTGGATGCACAGTAATCTTAGGTTCATCTGTTAATAGATAACGATAAACCATGTCAGTTAGAAATTAAAAATTCAATGGTAACACAGGCAGATGACTTCCACGCAGGATGACGAAACGATCACACTTTACGAACTACTGCTACTCCTAAGTTCACCGAAATCGCAAAAGCCATGGGCTCAAATCCTGTTCGACTATGCCTGGTGTCTAGTGTCTAGACACGTGACACGAGGATATGTGGGAGCTTTCTGCATTCCTGTGTAAGAATTCTTCAAATTCTTTAAGTAAGATTACATTTAAATTCCTAATTAAACATTTCTGTCATTCCTAATGTAAGATAACATTAAATTTTGGGGATTCTGGCGGGTCAATAAATGACAGTCACGGGTAGGGCTATTGAACGTGTTTAAGTTAAATACTGACCCACGTTAACGTGCTAACAATGACATTCTTGAACTGTGACAAGATTCTAGTCTGTATGAAAAACTGTTTTAGAAAACCTTTCGATTAAACTGAAATAGCAAACACAAGGGTATTTCATACGGGCGGAAATCAACTCTAATGTAACACAGCGAAAAATACACTAGGGCAGTTAGAAAGCTCTAGTACAAATTAGTACTGTATGTACTAAAACAGTGGATAGCGTTTGGCGCGCGTTGATTGGCTACTCAAACATTGGATATCACCTCCGAGCAACGCGCGCGAGAAAATTGTTATCGTTGACAGGGATAAATGAGTTAAAAATCATCATTTTGGGGGTTATATGATGTTACTGTTTTACTAACGAAAACAATTATTCACCTCAGTGCCGGTGTCTAGTGGTGGATATATAAAAATAAGACAGCGACTCACTCAACCGATTGACCGTGCTCAACGCTACCATACATTGTGTACCGTGTCGTAAAATACACCTTCATTTAGATAATCAAACTTCTATTTACACCAAATTGAAGAAACGTTGATCCCGTGAAAAGCATTAACCTTGCACGACAAGACCGAATAGAAATATGGATAAACAGTATTGGAAATAATATTTCATTTATTTACAGTCAAGATATTTTCTTTCTTTGAGAACTTTAAGAGCATGATTCGTGCAACCTGTCTTATTAAAATGTTTACAGTTCTGTCACAGACGACGATTACTTTTTCCAATTTCCCAGTTAACATTTGGGTCGCATCGCTTATGCTGATTTATGCCTTTCATAAGTCAACGTTTCTTCAATCAGGTGTATATTCTGACTTTCGACCTAAAGCTCTGACGCTGAAAATTAAGCAAACCTACTAAATCATTGAAAACATTTCAACCAACATTGAACTTACAATGAACATCTACTGTAGCAGCAGAGGTATCATTTCCAAGACTGTTGCTCGCCACACAGCGGTATTCTCCGCTGTCTGTCCTCTTTAAACTGGTTATAGTCAGCTGTTTATTGTCTTCTGAAAAACTGATCCTGGATTTGTTGCTTTTATTCATAGACAATCCATTTCTGGTCCATGATATTTTCGGTTCTGGATTTCCAGTAGCGTTACAAGTTAAAGTCACGTTCTCTCCTTCTCTTTTCGGCTCAGCTTTTGGATTAACGGTAATCTCAGGTTGATCTGAATAAGAAAAGATGACATTTAACAAATGACTAAAATAGCAATCTGCGGAAATCATTTTTTGGAAGAATTGATAGACATAAATAGAACTAGAACACGTACTTTAAGCAGGAAGCCTAAAAAGTGCAATAAATGTCGTCCCAATTCGTGCATTAACGTTCCCATATATATTTTTGTTGAGGAGACTCCAATCCAGTTAACTAATTGTACTTTCTGCCAAACGCAGAAGGCAGAAGAAAAGGCTTTCACAAAAACTGGCGTCAATTTTTTAGCTGTTTGGTTGCGATTAATCAAAATTCACAAACTTACATTGGACATTTAGTGTTGCAACATTAGAGGTGTCAGTTCCACGGCTGTTGTTCGCCACACATTGGTATTCTCCGCTGTCTGTCCTGTTCACATTCGTTATAGTCAGCTGCGCTTTGCTTTCTGAAAAACTGATCCTGGAATTGTTTTTTATAGGAGATCCATTTTTGGTCCATGATATTGTCGGTTTTGGATTTCCAGTAGCGTTACAGGATAAATTCACGTTATCGCCTTCGGTTTTCATGTAATTCTTTAGATGTGCGGTGATCTTAGGTTGATCTGTAAACAAACAGTAACAAATAAATTATATTTTTTACTTATTTTGTATTTTAAAACGTTTTATTGTTGGAAACTGGAGATCTGCGACAAGGGTTTTCACTCAAATGGCAGCTGCGTGTTTTAATTGTCTGTTACAGTACTGACTAATAAAGGACGGGTATCAGGTACAAAGGTTGATGTTTGTGTCTTCCATCAATCTTTTATTGACACCAAATCAATACAAGTGTTACTACCTTGATCCCAAATGCATTAATCTTTTGTCGAGTAATATATTCTTTACAAGAGGAGATCAGAAGTCATACCCAACTTAAAAAAAACGACTTTCGCAGCGAGGAATGTTGAAATGTCCCGTCCAATAATCATACTCGGATACTCAGCTAAGGTTTGAAGCTACTGCAAGAAACACGACGACTAGTAACTATGAAACAACAGTCCAATACAACATCAACAGCACCAAATACCGTACGTACATTGTATATCCAGTGTAGCAGCATTGGAGGTATCATTTCCAATGATGTTGTTCGCCACACATCGGTATTCTCCGCTGTCTGTCCTGCTCACATTCGTTATAGTCAACTGCTTATTGTCATCTGAAAAACTGATCCTGGATGTGTTACTTGTATTTACAGGAGATCCATTTCTGCTCCATGATATTGTCGGTTCTGGATTTCCAGTAGCGTTACAAGATAAAGTGACGTTATCTCCTTCTGTTAGTGTTCTTGCTTTTGGATGGGCAATGATCTTGGGTTGATCTGTAAATAAATATGAAGAAAATTATGCTATTTTGTGTCTTTGCTTTTGGATTAACAGTAATCTTAGGTTGATCTGCAATGATGTTAAAATAAAATAAATTAATAATAACATGAATGATATAAATAAATGAATAAAATGATAGAAATGATCCCACAATGGCCCCACAAGCTTATAGCTTTAATCCTTACCGTGTCTAAATAAAAGTAATTTATTTATTTATTTATTAAATGATACAATGTTGAAATAAAAAATGAAGTATATAATTTCGTAGTAGCAGTAGTAAGTTATCCTGGACTTTCTCTTCGCGCGCCTGGGTTCAACCCCTATATAGGGCGCGCGGAAGAGAGGGTCTAGGGACTGGACTATAGCAGTTGCGGCGGTCGCGGTAGCGGTTAGTGATAGTACAGTGAAACCCCGCCATACGACCACTTTTTGCGACCAAACAAAAGTTTAGTTATTTTCTTATCTGAAAACATCGTTAATCAGACCCCCGAAGTTATTACGACCAACGACCGCGTTTAAGAGTCCTCAGTCGTAATTTTCTTGATGACGTTATCCTGTTAATACGACCGGCCTGGTGAGAGTGCTGAATGAAAACAGACAATCAGTAACACCCTTTATCGCCGGAATGTTGTAAGGAAGTTTGTAGTGATACGCGTGATCAATTGATTCTAAATGCGATAAATTACGATGTTCAGGAGAAAGGATGCACGAATAAATACTACAAAAGACCTGAAAGACTTCATCGTGCTGCGTTTCGCAGTTCTACAAGTTATTTTGCCTTCTTGTTTCTGCTGCCTTCCACTGTGTGTTTTTTCATCAAGTCTCTTTTCTGTTTGTTTCTGACAGATCGGTTATTTGGAATGTCTAATAATTTGTTAAGGAACTACTCGGAACTCCTCATTGTTCGATTTTGTTCAGTTGTATTGCTCCGTTGCAACGATTTGCAGTTGTAAGTTTGGCTACTAATTTTGCTATACAAAGAAAGTTGATTTATAGCGGAATTAGAGGTATAGTTTCTTGGCATGATTTAGAAGGGTGTAGCACTATATTTTGACCCTACCCGGTTAATATGACAAAGTTTCGTGGCACAACGGTGGTCGTATTAATAGGGGTCTACTGTAGAAGTAGTAATGTAGCAGTTTTGCAAATAGTAAATGTATTTTTGTAAATAATTGGTTCTCTCTTCTAAGCATCGCTTTTATATATAGACTAAGTGTTTTCAGTACAGGTCGAATAAAATTTAAATGAAAAAAGAACTAGCTTTCGTACCAGCTGAGCTTGCGAAAAAGATAAAGAATGAGGATCTCATACTGTATGAGAGCCTGAATTTGGTTTTTGTTTCTGTTTTTGTTTTTCTTTTCAAACAAGCAACGACTTTTCTCAGCGACCCATTCCTTTCCTATCCTGCAAACTGCGGTGTGCGTAAAGTAAACATTTGTTGCTTCGGTTTCAGTTCTAGATTAGTTGTCCAGTCAAGTTCCTTGCCGTTCGGCTACTGCAATGTGTTTGGCTACTATTTATTACAACGACACGCGTTGTACTTACATTGGACATCAAGATAAGCAACGTTGGATATATCATTCCCAAGACTGTTGTTTGCGATACATTGGTATTCTCCGCTGTCTGTCCTGTTTACATGCGTTATAATCAACTTGTGTTTGTTTTCTGAAAAACTGATCCTGGAGGAATTTTTACTTGTATCTACAGGAGATCCATTTCTGGTCCATGATATTGTCGGTTCTGGATTTCCAGTAGCGTTACATGATAAAGTCACGTCATCTCCTTCTGGCTCTGTTTTACTCTGAGGATGAGCTGTGAACTCAGGTTGATCTAAATGAAAAAGACGACATTTAACAAATGACTAAAATGGTGATCTACAGAAACTATTTTTTGGACGAAAATGTTAAAATGGAGTTTGAATGGTTTTGAAACATTCTGTGGATGAGCAGTGAACTCAGGTTGACCTGTAGTTTTAAAAATATCAACCAACCAAGTTACACATTTGCGACTTTATAAATACGGAGGAATGTTTGGATTGTTACCGTAATTATAAGAGATGAGTGAACGTCTGTACAAGAGTAGTCAGTATGGGCACCTTTACTTTGGCGAGAGCAATTTAATAAAACGGATTTTGCTGTAAAGCGTAGTTGCTGGACCTCATATTTGATGTTCTTTCGAAAAGAACTATATTTTCAGCTTAAGTATGTGAGAAACGGATTTACCATACCGTACAAGTTCCATTCTACAGCAAGCCCATAAACGTTTCGACGGTGATATAAACATGACAATAGAACTAATTAATGAGAAAAACTACAAAAACAATTACAAATTAAACAACGACGAATGTGTTCTTACATTGGACATCCAGTGTAGCAGCATTGGAGGTAACATTTCCAAGACTGTTATTCGCCACACATTGGTATTCTCCGCTGTCTGTCCTGCTCACATTTTTTATAGTCAGCTGCTCTTCGACATCTGAAGAACGTATTCCGGAATCGCCACTTGTATCTATAACAGATCCATTTCTGGTCCATGATATTGTCGGTGGTGGATTTCCATCAGCGTTACAAGTTAAAGTCACGTCATCTCCTTCTCTACTAGTCCTGGCATTCAGCGGATGAAAAGCGACCTTAGGTTGATCTAAATCTGTAGTCACACAAATGACAAAGTAATGATATAGAAACTTGAATAACTTTAAAAACCGATTTATTAACTGAAAATATTCAAAATATCGGAAATTATTGTTAATGGATAAGGCTAAATTGTCTGAAATTCATCCAACTCCTTTTAAAAGGTAAAAGAGTTAGAAATTTTGCTTGTAAAGGAGTGCTTAGTTAGGTCACCCTCTTTCCATGTAAACAGGCCCTTATAGACAGTTTTCAAACTTCGGATTCACATAGAAGCACGCCATTTCGCGTCATGTTTTGACCTGTTTCAAAATACGCCATAAAACAATGCCAGACTTAACCACGTTCTCCACCTCCGTAAACTATATACTTCCTACTTGAGCTCAACACGAACTCCCCCTGCACATCACCCGAGAAAACAAATTAACACAAGAAAAATATTGTGTAAGAGCTTTGTTCTTCTTTTTGTACTTACACTCAACTGAAATCTCCACCTTACTCTTATCTCTTTCTCCGTTTGTGCTTTTTAGCAGTAACGTATATTCTGTACTGTCTGCTCTGTTCACTCTTAGAAACGTGATCGATGTAGAGTCATCTGTTACATTCACTAGTAAACGTCCCCTGTACGCAGGATCTATATACGTCGCACCGTCTTTATCCACTATGTCGGATGTTTTAGCATTACTAAATATCAGCTGATCGAATGATCCACCACGAAAGTCGTACGTCCATTCCAGAGTGATATTGCTACCTTCAACAGCAAGGAATTGGTTTGGAGGCTCTTTTGTAAATGCTGGCGCACTGCCTGTTGAGAAACGACAATAAATTTTATCAACTGAAACTCGCAACAAACAGCACCTAAATTATACACATTTTCATAATATAATATTTAACAATTATTCCACGAGCGCGCTTTGGATATGAGATGGTAGATAGCCAACGCGGCGCGTACCTGGAGTTGGCTATAACGATCTCATTTCCAAAAAGCGCGAGTGGAATAATTGTTTTATTAAAAACGCCCAAAGAATTGCAATATTTGAGCTCCCCAGCTGTTTTTGTTGACGCGTATCGGCTGCCATATTGTGGTTAATGGTATATGAGTTCATATACCATTGCCTATTAACCAATAATGAGATCGTTTTAGCCAACTCAGCGCTACGCGCCTCGTTGGCTATCTACCATCTCATATCCAACGCGCGCACGTGGAAAAATTGTTAAATACCCGAAACGGAGATAACCTGAGACTGCCCCTTGTGATAAGGAACTGGGGAAAGCAAGTTTATTTATAAAAGAGATCGCTTTTCACCTATATTTATTGCTTGCAAAGATATCGAAAATTGAAAAGCGTGTATCTCACCAAAAAAAAATAAAATTCAAAGTACACTTCAGCATCTGGCCGTTGAACAGTTGTAGGACTCCAATAACAGCAGAAAAAGATGACTGACAGATACTTATATTTAGCTGTGGAAAAGCACTTTGGTTCACTAAGCATTCATTCTACTGTATACTTATACTATGACTTCCATGTGCTTTCTTCAAGCTATATCAAGTATCGCTTTGGGTGTTTTTTAGTGACCGCTTAGCCTGTTGTGTGATAATGACATGCGAGTGGTGATGATTTTGTTAATTCTTATAACCTCTTCTCCTGATTTAGTATTGATATTGTGAGGAGAAATTTGATTTTAGTCACTCTTGAGCCGGTCTTAATGTTTTTGTAACGCCAAAGCTACAACGCAGCGGCTGAAGAACGTGTAAATTACAGTCATTTTCTTCGCTATTTTCGGCCGGCCCGCGCTTAGACTCTGGCCTGCTTATTGGATATTATATTCCGCTAGGTTCTGCTAAATGATCATGACTAATACACCACACGAGTACTACGAGTAACATACGGGTAACATACGAGTAACACACGGAACATACGGGTACATACGGGTAACATACGAGTAACATACGGATACATACGAGTAACATACAGATACATACGAGTAACATACAGATACATACGAGTAACATACAGATACATACTAGTTATGCAACGCTTTCGAGTGGTATACTATGGAATATCCCACGAGTCACTTGTATTTTCTCGGTATACACACGAGCCTTTAGGCGAGTGTGTATACGAAGAAAATACAAGTGACAAGTGGGATATTCCATATTATTAAATTTTCAGCCACGGATATTGCATTTCTAGCATTCTGATTGGTTCACTCAATCCCGGTTGTCAGCTCGTATACCTTAGTTTGACCTTATTTGGAAAATGATTGCGTTACTGTTGCCAAACTAAAGTTTTTCTGCGGGAAGCGACAGTTCCATCAAAAAAATGGTTTTGAACAGCAAATTTGGCGAGCTTTATGAACAAGAAATAATTAGCGGTGCCTACAAAAACCAAAGAAATGCCATAGTAAATTAAAATACGCAAAACAAAAGGATAGATGCGAAAAGTGTAATTAATAATACTTTTAAACTGAACGCACAGCAAGAGCGAGTGAATAAAGTAGAAAAGCAGCAAATAATTTACGAAAGAACGGCAAACTGACACAGTTTCATTCAGTGTACGTCATAAAACTAGGCTCAGCACTTCAGTAAAGTTTGTTACCTTTCAATCTTGGTTTTGTCCTTTCATACTTTAATAAACCTGTTCCACTTTGAGCTCAATTTCGCTTCAAATAATATAGCAGTCTTGATGACAGCCGTGGAGCCGTAAAGAAGTACAATGTAAACACTTGCTTCGTTCGACTTGCACAAGACTTGTAGTTTCCAGAAAAGTTTTTGCTTCGGATCTTCTCGTAAATCTTAACTGTTGTCGCAATTTCCATGATATTTAGACGACTTTAGAGGGGATTGTTTGAGGAAAATCTTCTGAAGAAAACTCTCTTGCTCGCTTTCCTCTCGACTTTCCTCCTATGTTTCATTCAACTCAAGAAGTGAACACCGCGCCAGAAATTTTCGCGCCTCCTCATACTATCACTTCGTTTACATCAAAATGAAATGTCCATTCGATTTTAACTTGAGAAGAATTTAATAAAACAATTATTCCATTCGCCCTTGTTGGATACGAGTCGTTATAGCCAACTCGGCGCTTCGCGCCTCGTTGGCTATTTACCACCTCGTATCCAACGCGGACTCATGGAATAATTGTTAAGTATACCACGAGAAAGTGTTTTGTAACTATTTTATACCATGCCATAGAAAATACGCTCACTAAATTTCATCGAGAATAAGATCGAGTATTTAGTTTAACATGGTGTCTAATGTCTATCAAATTTCCAATAACAAATTCTTGCATTAATAAATGGGGAACGAAAATAGTTAAATAAAGATTGATAAGGGTGATCCTATAACATTTCAAAATCTTGACTTTTTTACTAGTAAATGGTTTTGTGTCTTACTTTTGTTTTGGACTCGTCACGCAAGCTATTTGAGGAGAAGGGGCGGGGGAGAAGAAGACGAAGAAGAAAGCCTTTTATTTAAATAGGGTTACTCCATCAGCTTTTACAATAAAAACTGTTATCAATAGAGGCACTAGTAAAAAGCAAAAAATAAAAATTAAAAAGTCGCTAAAAGCCTTACAGTGTACCTAAAATGGATAAATAAATAAATAAATTCGCGGCTTCTGTCCGTACTTTAGGCAAATGCAATAAATCAGCCTGCCTTGTTTGTCTTAGTGCTACATCTCTATTAAAAGTAAAATAATTTTTAAAAAATTGGGAGACTTTTCCAGGGGAGCTTTATGAGGGGAGCATAAAATAAAAATGAAATGAAATAGGAACTGGTATGCACCCGTATGTATCCGTATGTTACTCGTATGTATCCGTATGTTACCCGTATGTATCCGTATGTTACTCGTATCCGTATGTTACTCGTATGTATCCGTATGTTACTCGTATGTTACCCGTATGTACCCGTATGTTCCGTGTGTTACTCGTATGTTACCCGTATGTTACTTGTAGTACTCGTGTGGTGTATTAGTCATGATCCTGCTAAATAGGAAACATGCGATCTTGCTTGACACGTGATTCCGCGATAAACAATGTAGTAGTCCGTTATCAAATCTCACTTTCAAAGAGAGACTCAAACTTCTACACAGAGCTACGCTGTTTGATAACTGGTCATAACTTAAAAATGATTGGGTATTCAATCGACTAACGATTCAAACCTTTTGTTCAAACGACATGTGCTATGTGTGCAAGATTAACTTTGACATTCAATCCCTAACCGCCAACTAATTGCTTAATTACAATCCCTCTTTAACCCCGATACAATCTGTTCCCACGGCGAAATTTAAAAAAGTTGTCTACACAAGGATAAGAACAATGCTTACAGATCGAACAACTGATATTTACATCGTCCTCCCTTTCGGCAACATTTTTACCATTAGGTATACTAGTTACGTAGATATGAAAGCTATATCTGCTATATTCTACGACTGTAATCTCTATAAATACAGTTGGAACAGTAAATATCCTGTTGAAACCTGCACTATTTTTGTACGCGTTGTAAACAGAAATGATTTTCAACTACTTTCCAAAACTCTCAAGATAAAATAATAGATATCAAATGAAAGCACGCTATTCTTTAAGTAATAAAGCTGTTATTCTGATACATCTTACAACTAATTAAGAGGGTCCTGAAGGGGGGTCCTAAACCCCAGTTCCCAGCCCAATTTTGGTCCAAATCCCAGTTCCCAGGCTAATTTTGGTCGAAATCCCAGTTCATAAACAAAAAAATAAAGTAAAAGACAGGTCTGCACGGACTCCTCGTGTGCCTTGTGGTCGCCGGTGTATGTTTTTAAAGGATGCACATGCGATCTTCAACCCTAACGGTCTATGTACAAAAAGGTCAAAAAACATTCTACTGCCGGAAACAGAATTGAGAACACATCTCTACCTTAACAGCTGAAGAGAATCGCGAAGAGTCGAAACCGCCAGTACTGTTGTAGCCACTGTAAAAAATTGCAGAAATATTTGCCGTTCACGACTCTCTGGCACAATACCTCTAAAACTAGTAGTAATCAGCGATTAGGGGAATGCGTTCGAGTAAGGCTTGAAAGGAGGGGTAGTTTTTGGTGTTGACTGAGATTTCCCCTTTTTCTTGTACAATTTGTTGGTGATGGGACAAAAGAGGAAGGTGAAATGTTTGTAAGAATAATTTAACAACATTGATTGCGAATAAACTGTGAACAATAACTTTATTAATTCCAAGAATGAATGACAATTGCTTGTCTTTGAATGTGTGTTATGTGTAACACACAAGTATGAAAGTAACGACACAGTTCAAAGTTCAAACTTAAACTCAGCTGTGGCACTGTTCCTTTAAGGTTACAGAAAACATTATTTTATATTTGAAACAGCAACATGTGAATTCCATAGAAAGCACTTTTTACTTGAAACAGCAATCTATTGAAGTATGAATTAATATTGCAGAATTTGCTTTCAACTAAAAATACTTACTGCCTGGATAATTACATTGTCACACCAAGTTCCCGGTGTTGACATTTGCTGAATGTAGTCTTGCCAACTATTGTCAGAACTGTGCTCTCAACATAAAATTCTGGATGATTATTCAAGTGCCTAATACCAGCAGCACGAATTTGAAAATGCAACTCTGCAGTTCCAAACAGTTGGTGTGAAGCTGACCTAAAAAAACAGTCTCCACTCCCACCAACACCATAAGGCATTAAACTTATTAATGAAAGTCTCTCATTAAGAGATACCCAAGGCAAATTACAACTGTCATTTGCAGGAAGCGTACCTCCTTTTAAATTTGAACTTTGGAAAATATGACCAAAAGCGCTATTGTGACTGAAGTCAGACTTTGTTTGAAGCATGTCAATTGATAACTCTTTCTGTTTACCAGTGCAATACTTGTATCTTTTTTTCTCTTTCTGTTTGTTTATGAAAAAAACATATTTACTGTAAAAATGTTCAGAGTTACACAAAATAAACCATTTCTTGTAATTGCTACAAAAATTTCTAATAAGTGAGGAGCTTGGGGAATTATGTTTCAGTAGTTTTTTAAGTCTACTTCTGTATTTCTTTCTTCTAAGCAATTTAGTAACTCTACGAACAGAAATTCGAGATGGTTCTCTGTCTCGTTTCCTGTTGCTTTTTGCTTTTTTCACAGCCTGAGATTTCTCAGCATTTGTAGAGATCATAGCAACAGAACAACTCCTATCGCCATTCTTTCCAGCTACAACACGGACATCTCTTTCATATCTCTTTATAAGCTTACTATCATAATTATTGTGGGTATCATTTATCGAAGTCTGGACAGAACTCTGTGCACGACGTGATTTGGTCACGTTATACAAAAGAATGCTTCCGGTGCCGCATTTACTCGACTGAACAATGGTTCGGTTGTATTCGATCGCTTCATCTGACTGAACAATGGTTCGGTTGTATTCGATCGCTTCATCTGCTCTGATGTCGTCTACACCGTGCAAATGTTTAACGCAAATGCGAGCCTCATCACTCGATAACGCCGTGTTCTGATCACAAGTAATGATCAAGTGGCTCAACAGCCGCCGAGCTACATAACTCGGAAAGTTTGTTATTTGATCACAAGCCATGATCAAGTGGCACAATGGCCGCTGAGCTATACAACTCAGAACATTTGCTATTTGACCACAAGCAACGGTCAGTTTTGGTCGCAGTTCAGCGACCAAAGACGACAGAAGAGACGATTCTTGTACGAGAACGAAAGTAAACAGTTTTACTAAGTACACAATCTAGCGACCAAACGAAATGTTCTAGCGAATTCGTGAAGCACGCGTGCAGAACAGCGACCAAAGACGACAAAAGGGACGATTCAATGCAAAAACGAGACTAAAATATCGTCGAACCAGTTTCCCGGCCGAGACTTGCCCCTGCAAAAATCAATCGGGGCGGCCAATTTGGAGTCCATACACCTGCGCGCGCATTACGGCTCGATTCATTCCGCATAACAGTGCACAGGCCTACCAACTCAAAAGACACAGGACGCAAAACAGAATTAGGCTTGCGCTCTCCTTCGTCGAACGCAAAAACGGTGTCGAAGACAGAGGCGGCGGCGCGGAGCGTTTTGGAACGTGGAAAGGGGGGGGGGGGGGGCTGAGACTGTTCCAAAAATAGGTTTTCATATTGGAGCAACGTTTTTCCGTTCTATCAACTTTTTGTTTTTTGAGCTTTTTCTTCACCGCAGATTTCCGAAGATTCTCCGATTGTTGTTCGAAGGCCATACGAACGTTGCCGATCATTTTCGAACTTTTATGAAGGTAAACGAAGTTTTCCGAAGACGTCCGAGGAAGTTTCGAAGATGTTTGACCTCACTCACGAGACGGAATAGCTTGACAAACCAATAGGCCATTTCCGAGTTACCCTTGGCCTCTGTTTTAAAACAAGTCTACGTGCGAAACCATTCATCACTTACATATCCATTTTCATGCAAATAAAACTCATTTTCATTTCAATGGTTTCGCACGTAGACTTGTTTTAAAACAGAGGCAAAGGGTAACTCGGAAATGGCCTATTTTACGCTGTGCTCGCGATATTTTCGGCACCAAAACGTGGGGGGAGGGGGCTACAGCTCCCCTGCCCCCCTGCTCCGCCGGTTATGGAAGATTATCACAATACACCACCAAAGACGACGATCGTGCCAGTAACGAAAACTACGACCTTGACATGTCTGACCTGACAATTTTGTTGAATTAAATGAGAGCATTGGAGCCTTATACAGAATTAACCTTTGCCAGGAGCCCATGACATGGGCTCCTGCCTTTGCTGAAAACAAATTTTTAAAAACCCTCCGATAAGCTCTTTTTTTAAAAGGGTAAATCCTTTAAATACATGCTTGTGAGAGGAAAAATATAATTTGAACGCGCTAATGCGACGCCGGCGACCACAAGGCACATGGGGAGTCCGTGCAGACCTGTTTTTTACTTTATTTCACAAAGAAGTGAAATCCCATTCCCATTTTCCAAAGTGTTTTTTCCCATTCCCAGTGGTAAAATCCCAGTCCCAGTGCACGAATCCCATTTTCCCAGCCCAAAAAGAGGCAAATCCCAGCTCCCATTTTACCCCTTCAGGACCCTCAATTAAAACTTTACAAGCGACCACAAAACAAGACACTCCAAAGAGATTTTAGAGCTTCATTCATCTATTAAGAAAAGTTAAAAACTGCTTTTCTCGCTCAATTTAAGTTGCGGTATACAGTAGCGTTATATGCACAACAACGACAAGGAAAACTCTACAGGCAGGTCCATCTACTGACATCTTGTTGATAGACACTTCTGCATTTCAGATCTAAAAGAACTCATCAATATAATTTCTCGCTTTCGGTAAGTACATTGTATTATGCGTTTCTAATAACCTGGTGTATTTCATTCTTCTTCTACGCGCTTTCTGCTTGAGTTACAATTAATTTTCATTGATTTTCAGTACAATCTTGTCGCAAAGGTTAGAATGTTATTTTAAGAACGTAAAACTTGTCTGTATTTTTCTTGATAACTGATGGCTGCAGCTCAAATATATCCACAATTGAAAAGCGTACAGCTAATTTAAAGAAAAAAAAAAGCGTCGCATGTACGTGTATTCCTCTCTTCTTTAGAGCTTCATTGAGCATCACTGAAAAGGCTGTTGTTGTCGTCTATAGAAGTTATGTTATATTGTAGCGTGGAATTCACAGCAGGATATATGAAGCTACATGTAGACTAGTGCCTATTGACTCAGGTCAATCTTCGGGTCAAAAAAAATACAAAACAATGTAAATTGTTTCGCGCTTTAGATTGACATTTCTACTCTTCAATCCTAAGAAAACGCATCAAATATAATTTCCCTCTTTCGGTCATACATTGAGTTCTACCTTTACCTCAGAGCCGAGTGTAAACGAGGCTTTGCAAATCGAAAGTGTAAATGTTTCTCTCGATGAATCAGAACCGCCTGAGAAAAGAAAGGCAAAAAAGTACGACTCCTGACTGGCAGAGTTCTTTTATTGAAATGTGGGAAAAAGTATGGAACAGCACAACACAAGATTTGAACGATCGGCTGAAATGTTCCGTGACGCCCAGAGCAGGCAAATGGAACAAACGCCACAGTTGACATTTTTAAAGATTTGGCATCAAAATAATTGTCTTTATCTAATCGTTTATCTTCTGTTATTAAATCGTTGTTATTCGTGCCACAAAGGTCACCCCTTTCAATACAAATGTTGTGCAAAACTCACGAAGCAATCATAGTCTTTTTATAGGATGCTCGTTTTTACGACTGAATTTATTCAGGAGTATTGTAGCTAGCCCAATGGCACTCGCATGGTTGGTCGTTCCATCATCTGTAGACTTCTCATTGCAACTCCGCTGACCAGCAGATATACTTGTAGAAATAGGAGGGGGGTGAATAGGAAAACGGATCGACGGATTTTGACTATATTTTGGCCCGGATTTCGGATTCAGAGCATATTTTAAAACGGATTTTCGGACCCTCCAATCGAATTTGGTCATTAAATAACAACGGATCGACGGATTCGGTCATTAAATTGTGACGGATCGGCGGATTTGCATACCCATATTCACCCCCCTCAAATAGTGTAGCAAGGCGGCCGTATAAAAGCGGCCGTATATAAAAGGCGGTCTTTTAAATTTAAAGGGGTTTACAAGAAAAACCAGAAGCAAAGAAACAAAATATGGCTGACAATTACGTGAAGAATTAAGTAATCGACCGCCAAAAAAGTGAACATTGAGAGCCAGTAATCTGCATTAATCGATCGATGACTTTCGTGTCTATCTTTCGAGCTAGCGTAGTACATGTAGTCGAATGTAGGAGCATTCGAAAACTAAATCGGGTTTCACATAAGCTTCATAAGCGATGGATCTATCTAGAAACCAGAGCGTTGGCTAAAATCGAGTGCGTGGCTGCTTGTTCCCAAGAAAAGGAAAAGCTTTTCAGATGAAACAGCACAATATTACATTTGTACCTGAATCAGTCTATTATATTAGCGGAGCTCCCACGCGCCGAAGGCGCGTAGCGTAGCTCCATTGGTAACATGCGGACAAAGCAGATAAACTGAAAGCCATCAAGCCGAAAAATTTTGGTAGTCACGTGACCTTCCGTCCGTCCGTACGCCCTGATTAGGACTGGGGACGAGTTTGTCTTCTGGGGAGCCCGCGTTTGTTGGCGGGTTTTGCAAAGAAGCTTTCAAAACGACTTGAGTCTCAATATTCAATACGTTTATTCAGCCGGTCTGAAGCTTCAAACTCGAGGAAAACTTATTTTTTCTAATCTCTTGTTGTGTCGATGTTGACAAACAAGAGTAGAGCGAATTGAACTTCGGGGAGGAAAGCGATCTGCGACGTGAATAGTAGCGAACAACAACGACAAAGAGAGCATGAAAGAGCCCAGCAAAAGAGGCAACGAAGTAGCGAGGAGCAACGCGAGAGAGAAAAACAAAGAGAGTTCATAAACAAAACGAGCGACGTTTTGGAGAATGTGAGTATTAAAAGTTAAGTTATAAAATAATAGTCTTATTCATTTCTGGAAAATTTGACTTGTCAACGTTCTTACTTCGGAGTTTAGAATTTTCAAAGTAAATGATTAATCAGCACCGTATGCTAGCATTTTTCAACTGACTAGTAGACTGTAGGCATTCGCTTCTCAAATGTCGAGGATTTTGCCTGGTTACTTTCCCTTAGCTTACTGAACTGTTTGTAGTTTGGTAAGAGTAATCGAGAAACAGGTCTCTTCTCCAATTTGGTGTTTCCGGAAAGAGGTTGATTGATTTGCGTTTCACAATGTAAATATTAGTTAACTTAGAATTGTTTTCCTCGATGAAATGTCACCCAAAGTACATGTATTTGGACTCTAATTCCAGTTTCATTGATACTGTCTGAGAACTACTTTCGTCTTCATTTTTTCAAGAGCCATTAGAATGTAAACAGGATAGCAAGTAATACACAAAAGACAAACTCTACATTATAAAACCATGTAAAAACGCATGTTGAAAATGCAATGCTTATTTTCGCGAGATTGTGCATTTGTACTGAAGCTTATGTAGTAATTCAAGCTGATGTCAAGGGTTAGATTTCCATGGTTAAATACTGAAAGTGGCAGGAGTTGCCCAATGTATGTAGATATCCAAACAAAATTCATTAGATGATAATTTGTGCTTTTTGTGTAAAGTATGGGTCATACTCAGTGTAAAAACAATTGTAGAGTTTTCTGTTTGTTTTGGAGCCATTGTTTTCTTCTAAGAGAATAACAACAAGAAAGAACAGCATGACCTTTGTAATTTCAAAATGAAACTTTATTCACCCCCTTGGGAACTGAGGGATTTAAATTTAGTCTTTAATACATATTCTAAAATGACTTGTGCATCTCATTTTATCTCTAATGTACCTGTTCATTTATGCATGCAACTGACAACATGGACAAACAAACACTGGGTAGTGTCTGTATTTGAAAAATCCAGTCAACCCCATGGGACTATAAGAGATTTTAATTTTGTCTTGAATTTAGATTTTTAATTTGTTCTTACATGTACATGTACATCCAAACACACAGCATACAGTGCAAAAAGCAACATGTTGTAGTTGTTCAGGGGAGACTAAACTGTCCATTAGACCACAATGTCAAGTTTCCATGGGAATAAACAAACAATAATTGAAATTGATTGATGTATTAAATTTTTTGCCTACAAGCCACATTGTCAATTTTTTCTATATATTCATAATGCCAGACAAATCCTTGGGACACCTGATTGGTTTGCATGTGAACCATAATGTGGCAATTATCACTGCCTTAAGATAAACAGTGCTATGCCCTTTTAGTAATGTACGTTGAAAAATACCTTAAGGTTACTATTGTTAGCGACTACTAATTTTAGCGATTTTTTCTGAGCAAGATTTAGCGATTACCTTATTATAGGAAATTAACGATGCATGTAATTAACGCGAATTTCAAAAATTCGCGTTAATTTCATGTACCTTAATTTACGTCATTGTTATTAAAATCACACTATTTTCCAGCATTGTTATTTTAAGACACCTTTATTTCCGGAAAAATTATGTTTAAATGACATCTACTTCTTCGTCAAAGCTGCAGGAATAACAGAGGCAGAGAGAAGCACAAGGGGTAGTATAATTTTGTCCCTCAAAGGGCTCAGGCGGGATGAAATCTCGTGTGGAGTTTATTGGTCATATTTGTGAGCTTGGTGTATGGCGGAAATGACGTCACACGGCCGCGCGCTGGTGGCCTAATGGTGTGAGCGTCGAACTTCAAATCAGATCTTCGGGACTGAGGGCAGGGGTTCGAATCCGGCTAAAGTTTTTTTTTTTTCTTCTTTTTTTTTTTACTTTTTATTTGTGGGTTCGAATCCTGAGCCTTTCATTTTTTTCGTTTTTCTTTTCGGATTAAAATACCACTGATTTCCACATAATACTCCCTCGACGCCTATTCAGGCTATAAACCTTTCATGGCCATCAGAGGCGCGCGGGCGAAGGGTTCGAATTTTCCTGCCGTTCGTTCTTCTTTTTTTTAATGCCCTGAAATAAATGTTCAAAATGCGAATATCCAATAATTTGTCGATGATTTTGAAAATAGCCTGCCCTTCCCAACGCTTTATACCTCTTTACGAACCAGAAAGAGCCGCCATTTTCAAAGCGGAGTAGACCCTGGGAACGAGGGTGTCGCGGCCATGTCCGTTACTAGGCAACAATAACAAATCACCGGTTAAAACCGGTTATCACTCCTTATTTATAAGACCCCCCTCTCCCTCCCCAACCCAGAGCTTCGCGAGGCCCTACGAGTCACGTATTACTAGTTTAATATAAGTCACTATTTGGTCTGTTTCAGTATTTAAACCTCAAGTTTTGTTGTTGGACGTTGTTGTTTTGTCTTTTAAATAGCGCAGGTTGCAAAAAAAATTACTACGCATCAAATTTGCGTTAATTAACTGCATGTAAGCATACACCACACGAGAATTCGCGTTAATTAAATGCATGTTAACCTAAATTTTCGACAATTCGCGTTTATTTTATTACGCGTACATTTTGTTCGCGTTGTAAAAATGCTTCGTTACATTCCTATAATAAGGTATTTCGACTTTCCGAAAATTTAAAAAATTAGCGATATCGTGTAAACCAGTTTTAATGAACATAAAGCTAAGATGGAAATAAATTTTCAGTAAAAGAACAGACTCACTTGAAATTGAACGAACATTTGCATTGCCAGAAGAACAAAGTTAACTAAAAATATCATGTGCCAGCATCCACTTTTAAAACAATTTTCAAGGCAGTTTTATTTAATTCCCTTTGGGGTCGGGGGAGGGGGTACTTAAAATTAATGCATATTAATTTTGACCGAGACAAATTTTAGCGAGTACTAAATTCAGCGATTTTCGCCCAACACGCTAAAATCGCTAAAATTAGTAGCCGCTAACAATAGTAACCTTAAGGTTGATGTCATTGTTTCATGCTACACAACATTGCAAAGTGGGTGAGGGTGGAAGTACTGAATTATAACAGAATCTCCATAAAAATGTATGCAGCAAAAGCTTAATAGCTTAGGAGTACATTTCATACCTAAGGCATTACCTTCTTGTTTTTTTTTTTTTGGGGGGGGGGGGGTGCTGCCCCAAGAAAAATTTACAAAATTTGGCCTTTTCGAATGCATTTCCCACATTCTGACACCAACATATAAAAACATTTTGAGAGCATTTACATTCAGTTATTCTATCTGAATAAAAAGCAGTGTTTTCAGGAGAAAAATTACATGCACCATATGTGTTTATTTGGTGCGAACAGGTGTAATGTTTATGCGAGTTAAAAGGGGAGGTAAAAGAGGGGGCGTAATAGTATATTAAGGCTATTTTTTATCTTTGCAATTTTTTTTAACACTCATACATATGCATATTGCACAATAGCCTGTGGCATGGCTTGGATGTACATGTACCATAGCTAGTTTTAAATAAATGTAATGTAGTATTGTGACTTTTTTAGATATAAAACATGACTTTATTTGTTAACAACAAGCTACTTAAAGTAAACTAAATACATTATGCTACTTAGAACAAAAGAAGAGAATTACATTTCCTTTATAAGAATAAGTTAACAGTAAAAATTATTGTTTCCTTGAAATTCTGCCTCTATTGAGGAATTTAGTACACAATTTACATGTAAAAGCAAATGTAAATAAACTGTTACCATTGCTCAAGAAAAGAGGGGGAAGGGGAGGGGTTTGAGGGCAAAAACCTAACAAGATCTGCTACCTGACCTGACAAATTACTGGAATACTTGTAATGATTTTGTGGAAGAAGTGCAAATTGACCTGTTTATCTTGTTGTGGTACTAGGCAAATGTAGAAAGAAAATTTGAATTCAGCTGAAATTTCACATCAAAGCAAAGACTTACTAAACTTTTAGAGCTGCTAAGGCTAGAAAAGACAGCTGGGCTTGTTGATGTGCCCGCAAAGTGTCTCTTAGCTACATCCCTGATAAAAGTTTTGGGGAGAATATGCAAGCCTTTATGAAGTTAATCAGACAGTGCTTTCAGCAGCACCTGTCAGAGAGTAACAAGACTCTTAAGATACCTCATTTTGTAGGGAACTCATGAATTTTAGCCAGTGGCTCACCCCAAAACACTCACCAAAGCCCTGGCATGTGCCGGGTCTTATTAAAAGCACTAATAATGTTTTCAGTAGGTTGAAAGCAGTTATGCTGATATACTCACTGTGAAAAGATTTTTTTTTTTTTGGTTCTGAACATATCCCTCAACACAGTCCCTGGCCCAGTCAAAAATTGGAAAAATATTTCCCTATACATTGTATCTGTAGATCAGTGATTTGAATAACTTTGGAATTATAAATATTAATGCCAATGATGATCAACAAAATTTTATCTGTCTTTTTTGCCTTTTTCAGGGTTAACACAAGTACCAGGATTTCCTCGGAGAGCTACAGGCACAGGGAGAGATAAATGAGCAATCAGATTATTACCTATATTATCTCTTCATTGGGGTGACCCTATTCGGCGGAATGGCGGAATGACGGAACGGCACGCGGAATGGCGGAATGGCGGAATATCCTAAAACACGGAATGACGGAATATCCTAAAACGCGGAATGACGGAATATCCTAAAACGCGGAATGACGGAATATCCTAAAACGCGGAATTGTAAAACATTAAAAAAGAAACAACAACAGCAACAAAAACAAACAAACAAAGGGAACATTTGAACTACTAACTTTCTCAGACGCGATTATAAAGGCTAAGAATGTCGCTAATAATGATTCAGGTTCTTTAACTTGTGGATATTCGTTACGGTGACAGAGAAACCAAGTTGTTTACGAGAGGGGCTAGCAGTTGAAAACCAGTTAACACTTAATATATTCCTTTAAATGACGGGTTCTTTTTTATATCTTCTTAATCGTTCGAGGCCGTCGATCTCGAGCCAGGATTTTGTGGTAGGATATCGAGTGATCAAGTGAGGATTTCGCTAATACAGAAGGCGTTCTCGCCCCGTTCAAGACGATGAAACGTACAAAGCCGAGGTACGTAAACGAAGCCGTTATAAAGAAAATGAAAGGGCCTGAAATTTATTGAGTTCGTACTGAGAAATTATAATAAAAGGAAACCAAAAACAAGGGGTTTCCAGTTGGTCACCCATCCAAGTACTAACCCCGACCAACAGGGCTTAACTTCGGCGATCGGACGAGAGCTGACCAGTGCTTTCCTTGTGGTATCAGTCCCAGAGACGAGAAAAAAGTTACAAGAGTCATGCAAATATAGAGAACAGAAATACCTGGTTAAGTAATGGATCTTTTGAACGGTGCTATGACTGGACCTATACTGTTTTAAGCTGATTTTTCTCGTCTCTGGGACTGATACCACAAGGAAAGCACTGGTCAGCTCTCGTCCGGTCGCCGAAGTTTAAAAGCCCTGTTGGTCGGGGTTAGTACTTGGATGGGTGACCAACCGGAAACCCCTTGTTTTTGGTTTCCTTTTATTATAATTTCTCAGTACGAACTCAATAAATTTCAGGCCCTTTCATTTTCTTTATAACGGCTTCGTTTACGTACCTCGGCTTTGTACGTTTCATCGTCTTGAACGGGGCGAGAACGCCTTCTGTATTAGCGAAATCCTCACTTGATCACTCGATATCCTACCACAAAATCCTGGCTCGAGATCGACGGCCTCGAACGATTAAGAAGATATAAAAAAGAACCCGTCATTTAAAGGAATATATTAAGTGTTAACTGGTTTTCAACTGCTAGCCCCTCTCGTAAACAACTTGGTTTCTCTGTCACCGTAACGAATATCCACAAGTTAAAGAACCTGAATCATTATTAGCGACATTCTTAGCCTTTATAATCGCGTCTGAGAAAGTTAGTAGTTCAAATGTTCCCTTTGTTTGTTTGTTTTTGTTGCTGTTGTTGTTTCTTTTTTAATGTTTTACAATTCCGCGTTTTAGGATATTCCGTCATTCCGCGTTTTAGGATATTCCGTCATTCCGCGTTTTAGGATATTCCGTCATTCCGTGTTTTAGGATATTCCGCCATTCCGCCATTCCGCGTGCCGTTCCGTCATTCCGCCATTCCGCCGAATAGGGTCACCCCTTCATTGCATGTACAACTAATACTTAATGTACTTGTCTTATATGGACAGATGTAATTTTAAAGTTAATGAAAAAAAAGCCAGTTGTGGTACAATCATGTATATATATATTTCTTAAAGGATTTCTGATAGCACAACAAAAAAAATTATCCTTACTTAAGAATAATTCTTGCTAACAATAGTATGGTAACTGAACATTTGAATTTTAAAAACAGAAAAATGTTTTTAGTGCTCGTCTGAAAAGGCATTAATCAAGGAAAATATTTCTTTTGAGGCTTGGTTCAAACTTGATTACTATTGCATTTGCTTTTTGGCTCTATTACAGTAAAAACCTGCGTGTAAGAACCTTGGGATTTAAGAACCTTCTGGCAGAAATTTGCTTTTATAATACCCCAAAATATAAGAACCTGTTTAGCCAAACAAATTCCTACAGGTTCTTATATGTAGGGTTTAACTATTTAATTTATATATATTTTTTACCAAAAACCAGAAAGGTGATGTTACTGGGGTCAACCTCGTTCCCAGGGCTTTTCCCTTGGTGATTTGAAACGTGTGGGAAAAGACCCTGGCATCGGCCGGTCACGTGATTATCTTAAATATTCCGCGGAATTCTAATTTATGCAACGGCTGGTAAATCTCGCTAAAACAAAAGTGAATAGAATTAGTTTTCTCTGCGTTTTCTGTAAAAAAAAAATGGAGCAGTCAACTCCCAAAAATACATGCTCGGAATTCACTTTGCCGGCTCTGTGATGGTGAGTACGAAAGCCATCATTTTGCTTCGGGTTTTTGCCATTGATGACATCGAAGTGCTCGGCAACCCTTGACGGGTCCGAGATGCACGGAAAAACCTCCGCCAAGCAGCTAATGTTTGGAGAAAATCCGGCACGTTACGATGAAAGCGATCTTAAAAAAAAACAATGGAAAAGGATTCTTCGTCCTATTGAACTGAGCTCCTAACAATATAAACCAAATCACTGGAGCAAATCTGGACAGTCTAGAGGTCACAGGTCTGCCGGCGTATACACAGTTTCCTGTTTGACACCTCTAGCTCATGTTTCGCTACACGGATTGTTTTGGCTCTTTTCTATTTGCAAGATATTCTATAAGCTCTCAAAATGGTCGCTCTGGAAGGACAGGATCTGAAATATTCCGTGATAATGTTGATTACTTGCATTGTGATGCCGGGTTCGGCTGTTTAATTTCATGTAATACCGTTGCAAGATGTATTGTATCATTCACGGATGACATTATCTTTGTCCGGCTTTTTCAGAGCTTTACTTCGAGAAAGCTAAATGTTTATTTTATAGAGAGACATTCTGTGTAGTAAAGGTTATGCTTCTTGTATTAATTTGATCGAGCGTTTTGTCTATTGAGCTCGATGCTCCCTTGTTCGCTAGGTTACGTTGTGGCACCGCATGATTTCAATGCAGATTTGAAATCTCACACGCGCAAGTTGAATATGTTGACTGTTTTTCGTGTTGTATATGCCATTATATATAAAAAAAAATCCTCTTAAAGTGGCTTTAAGCAAAACAGAGGACATTTGCGGTGGTTTAGAGCCATTCCAAGCTGACTGAGCAAACCGAAAACAGATAATTCATGCGTTGCCTTGGTTCAATTGATGCTATCTAAAATTTATGACACCCAAGATTTTCGGGTGTCTGAAGCTCACGTGACCGGCCGATGCCAGGGTCTTTTCCCGCCCGTTCCAAATCACCAAGGGAAAAGCCCTGGGAACGAGGTTGTACTGGGGTATATACAGTATGTTGTTGGACTTTTGGCAACATGGGTACGTTAATAAATATTTATAATGAAGAACAGACCAGATTTTATACTATTTTCTGATAATCAACAACAATGTCTACTCTGTAGAAATTAAGAACCTGATTAAGAACCTACTTAGCCTAAACTGTCAATAAGTACCCCATAATACAAGAACCTGTTTTGCCAAACTCTGAAAAAAGTAGGTTCTTACACGCAGGTTTTTACTGTATTGGAATAAACGCCACATCATGATGCAGCGTGTATTTAAGGGCGGCATTTATATTTGTGCCCTTATCTGCGGCGTTTATTCGAGGGAGGCGTTTAATCGAATAAATACGGTACTCTACAATGCTGAATTTTTCAGTAGTTGTTCATTCATACCTTGCAGAAATTTTCATGTGTCAAATCATATGTTCATGATATTTGATGTTGCCATGGCAATGCCATAATTATAATGAGGTCTGGCGAAAAATTGTCATGTTTAACATTTTTCTTTATTTTTTTTTCATTTTGTTTTCAAACAAAATGGTACGATTTGATTTGTTTTGCATTCCATAAGCATTCTAGCTTGATTTTGCATCAAGATGACAGCTATATTGACGTCACAGCCAACAAAAATTATGTCATCTTGTGGAGTACGCTACAGGCTTTCTACTCAGTGCACAAGTACATGTATTTCACTGCACCTTAATAGGATGAAAACTCTGGGGAGGGTCTCCAAGCCCCCCCCCCCCCAACCCCTTGTACGATGGTGGGGGTACAGATGATGGTGACTGTCTTGTACAGTTGGATCCCAATAACTCGAACCTTTAAGGGAAATCGAAAATGGTTCGAAATTTCGGAGGTTTGAGTTAGCGAGGGTAAAATTATTTAAAAAAATTGACCTTAAGGGGAATTCGAAAAAGGTTCGAGTTAGTGAGAGGTTAAAGTTTTTGTGAGTTCGAGTTATCGAGATTCAACTGTACATCTGAGGGTTAAGAAAAGTTAGTGCTAATTGATAATCCTTTTTTGATTGATCAATTATTTTTGCTCTTATTTGGTGCTGTTGTTCATGTTGAACAATGATGCATATAATATATAAAGATTATAACATGAATAAAAAAATCGGTCTAAAAAAGTATAAAAGGCAAATAACCGGGGAGCTTCACTTTTAGGCTTGCCTAAATCTATATATATTTTTTACAGCGTTATTACTTAACAGCCTACATGTAAATTATTCTGCAATGCATACCTACGGAGCGATATAATAAACAAACCATTTTAGTGCTATGGGTTAAAAAAAGAAAAAAAAAGGAAAAAAATAACTCTCTCCTCTGGGACTCGAACTCGCGACCTTTCGATCCGCAGTCAGTTGCCTACCCGACTGTGCTACTTAAACGTACTTAGTCACATGAGACGAAAATATCTTATATCAATGTAATCGACATTCCACCGTTTATCTGTTATCATGTGCATCAAAGGAATGTTTGAATCACCTTGCTGCTCATAAATTTTCAAGGAATGAAAACTAAACTTTTAAACTTGGCAAAAAATTCAGTCGTGGCTCGAAGAGCTCTTTGATTTGTTCAACCTTTTTCAACGCAATTCTCCAACGAACTTTCAACATGCCAAATGCTAGTTCCACTACAGATCGTAGCGCACCGAACTTTAGGTTTTAAACTTTCTCTGCTCCTGAGTCCGGGCGTCCTCTGTCCGGGTAGGGTTTCACTAGCCAGTTCGTTAGCGGATAGGCACTGTTGCCAGCTAAAAGGGGCCTTATTTCTGTTCCATTTATATTGCCTGCCACTAAGAATTTGCTTGTTTGCTGCAAGTTCAGAAAAAAACGTCATCTCTTCTGCGTGCATTGCGTGTCGTTTATTAACAGATAAGGTCAACGCTTAATATCATCGTGGGAGTGCAACGAATCTGTTGCGCTTGATACACTGATCAGAAGACCCATATAGGACTGTGAACTTACTACAGCAATAAACGTAAAAAAAGAAATAAATTTTAAGAACAGTAAAGCGTGCCTGTATTGTAACATAATAAGCCCTTTACAAAAAATACTGCTAACCTACAGTTTGATAAACCAGCGCATTAGTTGCGACCTTTGTAAAGAAACATTATCTGTTCTTTGATATGAAATTCCGGCGGCCTCAGATCACAAAGCAAATGTTGACATGGCGGGAAAAATGTTGACATGGCGGGAAAATTCCGCGGCCTCACAAAGCAAATGTTGACATGGCGGGAAAATTGTTGACATATGACGGGAAAATTCCGCAACCTCAGAAAGCAAACACGCATGGAATGCACCTTCTCCCTCTATAGAATATTCTCGTGTCGTCATGACGTTCACGAGACAAAAATGAGCAACTGTTAGTCTACTAGAACAAGCCTTAAAGGAAAACGTTATTGCCAACATTTGAAAGTGATAAAACGAGTTACAAAAGTCGTGTTTCTATCCACAGTGGTTTGTGGTAGCAGATGGAGTTTCCGGAGAATAGTTCTATGGCATATTTGCTTGTCACGCGATCTCAAGATTACCGAGCACGAATCCAGGCGTGAATCCAGTGGCGGATCCACTTTGAAGTGCCGCGGGGACTGGGGCCCCCCTTATTTTTTCGGAAATAGCGCATTTCCTATGAACTGCCGGAATTTTCTTCGCAGAATTCAATATTCATAGTCAAGCGGGCCCCCCTTAGCTGAAGGTCTGGATCTGCCACTGGAATCGCAATTAAACTGAAATTAATAGACAATGATTACAATTAATTAATAATTAATACAATTAATTTTGTTAGACAATTAATTTTTACAAGAAGCGTTATTCTTCCACAAGCAATCAGCTGGGTGATCTTTGATGACTTTTACAACTGAAGTTAACCCGATTTAAGAACAGATACGGTATAATAACTCGAAAAAAAATGAAAAATAAAGTAATTAAAATGAAAAATGTAGTTATTATAACTGCAAGTTTAAAAAGGAACTTTTTGAAATCAGGTTGAAACTTCAAACACTGCAATACTGTTTACCAGTGTTTACAGACCTATGTATGGCTAGGCGGCAAGCTATGCTTGCAAATTTGATGTTTTAAATAGGAAATATGTTGTTCAATTTAATATTCATAGTGTTCCTCTCACATTTGCTTTAGTAACTGTATGTCAGACGATATTAATTATTCGTATTTTAATTTCCAATAGACTTATGTGGAGGAGGAAATTACACAAAACCGATGAAAACCTTGACGAAAATGGCGTGACCATCAACGCGGAAGTCTCAAACCGCGCATGTGCTGAATAACAGAGCCATGACGAACACGAAAGTCGTTTCTATTTTCGCTTTTTGTTCTCGTTGCATTGCAACAAAGCCCGGTCTTACTGACATGATAATAGGCGTTTGACCCTTGCGCACCAAATTTTCTGTTTTAGGTATTTCGTTTGGTCATCTTAGAAGAATTAAGAAGCTAACGACGTTGCTTGATGTTCCTGCGTTCCTGCTTTTAAAATAAAGTTCAAATCTAAAAGCTTAAAACAACATAGAAAAAATACTAGATGCTTTGCAATGTTATTCACTGAATTACGGACTATCGATGAGAATCACATAGTTTATAGGTGTCGTCACCGAGACTGTCACTGATTTCAACAGGGTGGTTTTCGGTCTTCCGATGTCAAATGTGTGCTATCCTTCGTTTATCCAAAAATTGAAAGTCAACAAGCAATCAGTATATCCAAAGTTATAGTATTGAAGTGTTTCTTTTCTCGGGTAATTTCGCTTTTTAGTTGTAAGCGTTATTCAGCCAAGTGGGTTCTAGCACTAACTTACCTCCGGCCGAGGATGTACATAGAGTATACAAAAGGAATAGCTGTACCGCCAACTTCATAACTCAGAATGTATCTGGCGTCCTTTGCACATCGATTTAGCTGTTTCAACTGTGTTATAAACCTCGAATTATTCGGTGTAAAGGTGCGAGAAGGTTTGGCACGAATCTTGGAATGTGATCAATCGCAATATGATCATATTATTTGGTGTGCATTACGCAAATACGTCTCTTATTCATAATCTGGGTAATTATTTACTTTTTAGGTCACGCACTTAAGGTTAGCAGTCTACCGAAACGCCGAAAGAGATCGACGAAACAACGTTTCTTGTTTTGAAAAAACAAAACAAAAACTCAAAACGAAATTTTCATCGCTTTACAAAAGAAAGATGAATTTATTTCCAGAAATTTGAGCTCAATTACAGCTTTTATTCTATAGGCTTCTCAATGAGGTTTTTTTTTTAAAGGTTTTGCCTTTTGTAGAATAGAAACTAAATGGGATCTTTCAAAAATGATTGACACTTAATTTTTGCGCACATTTCAGTATTCTCGCGACATCTTTTTTTTGGCGAAACATGTGAAAAACGCCAGAACTGTTTCTTGTAATATTAAAGGTAGTTAAATTGCACTTTCTTTCAACTTCCCGTGGATACCTACAGTTCGCTGACATTGCAAACCAGGTTTATTACGGGCAGGGGAAACGCGAAGAAAAATCACTTCTCTTTCCTTCGTTGCTTGATGTGTTTGTACCAGTAAGAACTTTGAAAACTACCATTATAAACGAAGCAATCTTCTGGCGATTTAGCTCAGTGTCGTTCGGCTTGGGTTTTCTTAATTAATTGATATCTTTAACGATCTTTAACATTGTAGGTTATAAAGGACAGAATGTCAGCTCCGTTGAATAGCAATGTTCAATACCACTCTGTCTTTTCCGATAAGATGAATTTGTGTTGATATAACTGACATGTGTATGCGGAAATGGTGCTAAATAATCACGAGATATTTAGAAAGAAAATAATTATTCAAATCTTAAAAGTTGAGGTATGGAAATTTTATTGATCTATCGTACTCGGATAAGCCAGTCTGGAAGATTGTAATAAGTCAGTAGAAGTGTTTAGTTATAATAAATGTTATATAGATAAAGTTATCAAATATAAGCTAGAAAATTTAACCTTCAACTTATTTTATTGTAATGAAAAGTTAGATAAATGGAAAGCGAAAAAACAATATTACAAGTTGTGTGTATATAGAATGCCCTTTTATTAGTGTAAACACGTGATCCGAATATATTGAACAAACAAATATAAAATAGAAAGGAGGAAGGTAGGCAACCTTTTAGTAAATATTTCGACTAGCCGTACCAGACTAAAAAAAAGTACGAGAGCAGGATTTGACAAGTACTACTCTGACCCTGCAGAAGACCAGTACTGCTAGTAGATGCAAGTCATCATAGCGTCGAGGGAATCCCTGCATTTATTTTGCTGTGACACTTAGAGCATTATCCTATGCCGACCATTCCTATGTGCAACACTATATTGCCGCTGTCGCCAGTGAGAATCGTCCCAAAAACCCCTCCAAATGTCACAGTAACACACAATCAACATTTATAGGTAAGAGATCACTTTATTTATCTGACACAGTTTATTGTAATTTAGGAACAAAATAGCTTAAATTCAGCGATTTATGGAATATTTTTTTCGATCGTTTGAGTCAAACCAAGAACGACCGTTGCAAATTATTAAAAACAAGAACATTGAGAAGCTTAAAATCGAGCGCTTTGCCTTGAAAGGCAGGGTTCAGTACAGCAGAAACCACGAAGCAGTTACTTAAGTAGCACTCAGTCCGACTGTGTTTGTGTAAGTCACAGGGCTTGCATGAGCTGTATTAGTGTGCATAATATAATATCTAGAACGTTGTCGAGATTGCATTATTACTTAATGACATGATGGTTTCAATTTATAAATGTATTTCACACAATACAAATAAACGATTGAAGCAGACGACTAGAAAATGTAAAGTTTTAAGACTTAGCAAAGTGCAGTGTATTGGTAATACTGTAAGGTGCGGTTTCACCTGAAGGTCGTGTGCTTTTCGGTATTTTCCAGGCATTGCACTTTGATGGGACAGTACTACAACTGTTTACCGGGGAACTACTATTGTCAAGAAAATGATCACAACTTGTTGATGAATGATTGAACATTTGTTTCATACCATTACTGTAATAGCAATTGATGAAGGCTTTTAGTCCTGAACTAAGGACTGGGAAATACTAAAACCCATTATCAGCCACCTTAAACGGAAATATCTTGTTGGTGTTTCAAGGAATCCAAGGAAACTTCACTCATCCCATGTATCTATGTATTAATTGCGGTATTTTGTAATTTTTTGAGTGATTTTTGGGGATGTTTGGCAGGTGATAGTTTTTTTAAAAGAATTAGTAAAATTTAGACAACTAAGAAATATTGAAAATTTAATGTGAATTTAACATTGGAATTTGAAGTTAGAAATTGGCAGACGGACACCAAACAGTCCCGTGACATCCTGGAGTGTTTTTGCATGGGGGTCAACTGTGTGATGATGTTTCCATTTTTTTCTTCAATCCCCACTGATAAAGAACTGTTGTTGGTGTTATGTTGGTGTTATCACATGTCAAGCCTTTAACAAGGTATGAAAGAACACAAGGATTTAAATTATTCTGGTGCTCAATTTTTGCGTAACTAAAATTAATGTTACTCAAATTCTTGATGGATTCTGTCTTAAACTGTTACGAGCTTAGTATTTCCAAATTATTGCATGTCAATGTAAGGCAAGACAAGACATGCCTTGGTTCTTATGTAATTCTCTTAAAAACATATAAGATATTGACTATAATTTTGTCTGTGCTATGGCAATTCACAGTGGGGTGGTCTTGATGTGTCTTTAACTTGTGGACTGGACTGGACTAGACTAGTAAAACGCGGACTAGTAAAACGCGGACTTGTAAAACGCCTCTAGACACTTCCTTGGCCACAATCATCTTACGGCTCTCTTCAATACATAATGTCTCAAAAAAACAGTAACATCAGAAAGAAGTCAGAAGCAAATAAGGTCGAAAGACCGAATTTAAACATTTAACGGCAAATATTCTAATGTCACGAACGTAGGAGTCGTGTAGGCCCGTCACCGTTATTTACCATTGACTGTTGATTTCTGGACGGGCCCCGTTCTACCTCGTGCGAGCAATACAAACGACTGCACTCAACAGACGTCAAGTAGTGGAAAGAAAGAAACATATGCACACAACTCATAGCATCAATCCCGTTGTTTTAGTAGGGGTTTGCAGAACGAACATGTGCTATACTGCAAAAACATCTCCACGCTAAAATAGACCATAGAGTGCTCAAAAAAGCTAGAAATATGCCGTCGAAGAAACACACAAGAGCTTCAAACACAAATTGTTTCGCTCGCTAAACCGTTTAGTTTTATCCGATTTACAAGCGCTTGTTTTACAAGTCCGCGTTCTACAAGTCCGTGCTTAACAAGCCCTCGTTTTACAAGTCCGCGTTTTACAAGTCCGCGTTTTACTAGTCCGCGTTTTACAAGTCCGCGTTTTACTAGTCCGCGTTTTACTAGTCCGCCTTTTACAAGTCCGCGTTTTACCTGAGTCCGCGTTTTACTAGTCCGCGTTTTACAAGTCCGCGTTTTACTAGTCCGCGTTATACTAGTCCGCGTTTTACTAGTCCGCGTTTTACTAGTCCAGTCCAGTCCTCGAAATACAGTATGCCAAAACTCCCCGCCCTCTAAAGATAAGTCCTTGACGGTTCTTGTCGTTTTTCGGTGCCTATTCATCTTCGGCATCTTTCTCATCCACCTCTCGTTCTGTCCTGTGTCTGTCATCACACGAAAGAAAAGCTGATTCTCAAAAAATCTGCCACAAAAGGAAATTGACAAAAACAATATGAAAACCATATATCGAAAGTTTCTTATTCTAAAATTTTATCATACGTCTTAATTCAGAGCTACAAAGAAGTTCCTCCTTTTGAGTTATTGATACTGTTCTTACAGTACCTCTTTCCACTAGCGAAATTTTACAAAATTCCTTCGCGGCGAAAAGGTAGCGCGAATCCAGAACAGACTCCAATCAAGAGTGGGTTAATTCTAGATTACTATTAATTAACTATTACAACATTCATTTTTAAAATAGTTTCCCAAGCCGACTAAGCTAACTAAACGTCGAGTGTATCTTTCAGTAAACAAAACATGCCGTTATGACGCCGGAAATCCAGCTCACGCATACTATACCCCGTGACTCACGCAAACCTCCGACTTACGTGCTACTACAGTCATTCCTTTCTAAACATTTTTTTTTACCACCACCGTACCTTTCTACCCAAAAAACTCATGAATCCGCCCGGTTTTAACCTGTTTTAACCTTTCAAAAATTAGAGCGTTCGAAACTAAATAAGATCTGTAATCACAAACAACATACAGCCGTTTACCAGCACTCTTTAAAACTCCTGAAACCCTTCAAAATCAGGCAAAATAAATCTTTGAAATAACCTTTATCAATGTTTCTTATTTTTTATTCAGTTCTATAAAATGGCTTTCATACACTACTGTCAAACAGAAATTTCAATTTCCTCAAAGTTTCAAGACAAAAGAATAACAAATATTTCGTGCACAATGTAATTTGATTAAGCCAATATTATCACGTCTAAAAATACTTCAAGCAATTCAGTGAAAACCCGTTTTTTTTCGTATCAACGAAAACCACTTTCGAATAATCAATACATGAAAATAACAATAAGATCAAAAGGAAGAAAGGAACCTTTCTAATTATTTGAAGACTTTCAAAGCCGTGATATTATGCATCCAATCCGCGATAAAATTTAATTACAACAAAATCCAAGTTCTCATTTTGAAGTCCATTTTTTTCAGTTGATACCTTTATCCAACTTGTGAAAAATTCCATTCAAGTTCCTATTAATACTGTACATTCCCAATGTTTTGCTCGGGTCTTCAGAAGCGTCTTACTAACCAAATCTAAAATAATTCCAAAACATGCTGTACAAACATTCTACTCTTTGTGACAAACGACTTGACGACCAATTGTTCAGAAACAAGACGCCTAAAGTGTAAAACAATAAAAATGCAAGCAAGATACAAATTCTCTTTAGATACTTATTCGTGTGTTCAATTGAGTAAAAAGTACTTTTGATGTTAAGAGTTAGGTGTTGTATCATTAAAAATATAATATTGAAATATTTTAGGTGCTTAAGACATAAAAACTGTACGACTTGCTTTCTTAGTTAACTGATCAATTGTTATATTCTTGTAACCTAGTCACTGTACAAACAGATGTAGCGTTTCCAAGGAACCAGTCTTTCCACAAAATATGTATCAATTACAAAAATATTATTGCATAGGCAAATGAACAATGTAACTTAGTTGTTTTTAACTGTACACCTTAAATATAACTTATAAACTATTTTTCTTATTCAATTGGGCTCAAACACGTTTTTCGGGCATCATTGCTGTTTTGAAATATCTTCTATTTTCCAGCTGTGTTGGATATGAAAGTTGATTGAGTAAACACGGGTGTCGATAGAAACAATAAGATAAAATTGAGGAACTACTTTCTGAAACCGCTCCTTTTGGAAATAGTTGCGTTGGATTCTACCAAACACTATTTAATTTCTGTCCGATTTTTATTCCAAACTTTGCTCTTTTTTACTGACTTCTCGGATGTTTTTAGTTGCAATGTTTAATTACTTTTGTATTTCGTTCGCACTTCGCACAAAGGTGCAAAACCAAAGCATTGATGCCTCATGAGATATGTTTGCGTTCCGTCCACGTACGCTTAATGATATGGATAATTTCTATGGGTAAACCCCTCCCACGAAACTGTATTTCGCAAGCGTATTCTTGTAACACCTAAGCCTTTCCCAAAATTTCAACAACAACCTTTATTGTAAATCTTAGCGCTACTCCTAACTACTAACGTGTTAACATGTTCCTTGTAAACTTTATAATGCTCGCGCGTTCTTGTTTGGACCAAACTTGCCTGTCATGATACTAAAATTCGAGAAAAGACAGATCATTTGGAAAGAAACTTTTTCGAAGGTTCGTGGCCCAGGTGGCGTACGACGCAGTCGCAGTTGAACGTAGAACAAGCTGCGCATGAACTTACGTAAGCCTAAATTTGTAAGTTTAGTGTTTTTGGTGACTGATTGACAGCTCAAGTTTGGCGCCTACATAAGCGCGCGAGCAAGATCAATCGATCAGAGTTGTAAAAGTTGTGGTACAGAGCAGTTTGCGAAATAATAAAGTAAGTTGGCAGAAAACCGAGTGTTGGAGTAGTTACCGCTAATCCCCGCCATTTCTACTACAACAAGCTGGTGGAGTTCCGCGTCTCGTCCCGTGTACAGCAAAAAGTACGTAAATTGATCGTCTTTGTGAAAATGGCATAATCTTGCGCGGAGGACAAGCTTGATTGCTTTCTGCCCTCTCTGACTGGAGGAAATGTGAGCAGGCGGACGCTTTATTTATTACGGGTGCTTTGCTCGTTGCCACCGACCCTTACACTGAAAACGATAATACAATAACGAAACAAACTAAAACGCGATAACAAAGCGCAACGCTTTAATTGAACTGAACTTTGAGGCTAGTTTTTCAGAAGAAGAAGCCGACGCGTGAGCGTCATCTTCCCCAGTGACTAGAAACAGGAACCAGGTTAGCGATCCAGTACGCAGACGGTACATCAGGAACAAGCCAGGAGAACCAGGGATAAACCCAGGAAAATCAAGGTGGCACCAGCAGTGGAAGTTGCTCTATCGGGAACAAGAAAAAGGAAATACCTCAGGATAAGCCAAACAAGCGATTAGGCATGTAAGACTGTTGCCATTACCTGTAATTTTACTTCTACGGGTTGAAATTACGTTTGCTTTAACTTAATTTATTTTTTTTTTCTTTATTTATTTTTCTTTTACTTCTATATACCTAACTTCGTATACATGTGTTATAAGTACTCGCTTATTTTGTTACCGTTGGCGTAACAACCACATTTGTAGGAGTGATAGGAAAAGTGGCAGTTAAAATTTATGCCACCTAAACAAACAACCTCTAAAAAAGTTGTTCCGCGTTCGCAAACAAACGCTAAGGAGAAAGAGACTTGTGTTTGCGATCATCAATCAGGTATGGATCCAAACCAAAAAGAGGAATTAGAGAAGTTATTTGAAACCTTCATTAAAAAAATGCAAGGTGATATCAATCAGGCCTCACATTTCCAAAACACAAAATTGGAAAAAATTAAATCCAAATTAGAGGAAACGCCTAGTATACACGGCTTAAGGCCGGATAAATTTGATGGTAGTCCAGTTGGGGATGCGTCAGCATGGTTGGATAACTTCCAACGAATTGCCAAATTAAATAACTGGTCAAATGATATGCAGTTAAACGCTTTTCCTCTTTATTTACAAGGAATCGCACACGCGTGGTTCCTCGCTTTACCTCCAGAGACTAGTGGCGATTTGACAGCTCTTTTTGACGCTTTTCTAACGCGCTTTGCCGCCGGTCCGCAGGACTGGATATTAAGTCAACAACTCAGCGCACGCAAACATGCTCTAGGCGAGCCAATCGATGATTATATCGCTGATATTTCACGATTTTCCAAAAGACTTAAACTCTCGGATAAAGAAACCATGCGTTATTTCATTGAGGGACTGCAAGGGGACCTGCAAGCTTATGTTTGGTTAAAACAGCCTAAGAATTTCCAGGAAGCTGAGTCGTTAGCTCGAATAAAGGCCATCGTAAATAAGCGACAAGGCGTTTCTGATACGCAGCAAATTATACAGAAAATGAAAACAATGTTTTCAGAATTAAAAGGGCAGTCTGCAGAAAGTACTAAGATTATGGCTGTTGTGGCACCATCTCCAGGGCCCTCAGCAAACGATAAGAGATTTGATGAATTGTCTAAACAAATGTGCCAAATTCAAAAACAATTGCAGCAGAACCAACATTCAAATGCTAACTACGCTATGGCCGCTTATGATAGCCAAATTCCACAATCGCGTTCCCTTTCACCTAGGAATTGGCAGGAACAGCCCAACAGTCAATATGACCAACTGCAAAGGCAGGTGGCACGTTTGGAAAATGACATGCGGCGGTATCATAATCCGCGCCATCCTGAATATCCCTCATATGGGCTATATAACAGGAGTAGCGAAGATAACTATGGCAGAGAGTCATTTCCATCTGCCTACCAGCCGCGTTCTCCTCAATTAGCATTGGAGGCACCGCCTCGTTTCAGAAACCAATCCAACCAGGGAAACGCTTAAGGACTGTTGTTGGTACCCCAACAGTCCCTGTAAGCAACAGAAAATTTTGTAAATATAATACAGCTAAATTTAGGAAAGTAAAATCTTATACATATAGGAAAGAAAACGTAATGAATTATGATTTTAGTGGAAAGCAAAAGCACCGTTTTATTAATAAGGGTTTTTCTTTTAGGCGTTCATCTTTCAGGCGCAACAATTTTATTCATCATACAGGTGTAAATAGTGTTTTTGACTGTCGCGGGAAATCGCCTATTGTTGTTAATCAAAAGAATAGCTCAGATATAAGTTCTACTGCTTCGCCTATTTTGGATAATACGGTTTTCGCGAGACCGAAATTTCCAGTCAGTAATAGCGTGTCAGCTGAACAACAATTCGCTAATCTGACTAATCCAATATGTAGTCTATGTACATATCTGGCCGCGACAAATAGTGACAATCACGATATCTCTGTTGATAATACAATTTCAACGTTAGACAAAAGTAAACAAACGAGAGCAAATACAAAACGTTTTGAAACAAATGCATATGCAAAAGCGCGCAAATACTCTCTAGAAGTTAAAAGCATTGCAAGAGCGAGTGATAACAAAATGTCAATTTGTACCGATGGAAACATTGATGCTGGCGTTAATGTGACCATTGATGAAAATAATAGTACCCACGTGGATGAACTAAATAGAAACCAAAAATATATTGAAGATGCAATTGCAGCAAAACAAACACAGAATCTTGAGGAGACAATAAGCAGTTATACCACAAAGACATTCGATTATATAGTGGATTCACAATTTAGACAGTTACCAGAGCGCTATTCTTCTGATGAAATCACACATTCTCCTCAGTTGCCAGGACTCAACAGTTCTGACGAAATTACAAATGAAGATACGTCAAATTTTAGTAGGTTACCGGAACAAACATGTTCTGATGAAAACAAAAATTTATCACAGTTACCGGAGCAAAATTGTTCTGATGAAAATTCAAATTCACATATGTTACCGGAACTAAGTTGTTCTGATGAAATTACAAAATATTTTGAGATATCGGCAGCACCAAATTGTTCCGATGGAAATACAAATTCGTCTAATATAGCAAATTTTCTCAGTATACCAGGCTCAGTAGGAGCTGACAAAACTATTACTTCTCTTTCCACAATCAACAATGTTGGGGAGAATAACAATGTACAAGAGCCAAAATTAATTACAAATCATCGGGACCATGATATTTATACTAGCACGTGTAATCCGTTTACTCAGGCTCAGGATAAATATATGCTCAACCCTGATCAAGTTGTGCATACATTATATCCAAATTCAACTTCCATTCAACAGGAATTAGACACTGTGGACTCTTCTCTCCCTGATCTGCCTGGCCAAGCAGGTCAGGAAGAGTTGACACATGATACGGCGGCAAAAACACAGCAATTGGACAATTTAATGCAACGCGAAGTAGCGGACATAGCCAGCATAGCCGTATCTCAGCCTAAGGTTTTTCCTAGATTGCCTTCTTATGAGGAAGCATTGACCTTTCCTAGTTTATGCGAATATCTGAAAGATAATCCTATGACAGATGAAATAGCGAAAGTTCTGAATTTTCCAGCATATCATTCTCCAAAAGAATCTATTACTGTTCAGACAATTCGGTACAGAACAGTTCTGATTTTTGTGAGCGTCAATTTAGAAAACCTGTTACCAATAACAGAGATCTTCTTCAAGCAAAATTACAAACCAAACTAGACAGTCAGCATAGTACTATAACCTCAAATTTCAAGGAACCATTTTCCGCAGCGAACGTTAGCTCGATGTCCCAAACGCCATGGACAGTTGAGGTTTGTAAGAATGATACACCACCTTACAAATTTTTCATGCCAAAACAACGCAAACCTCCTGATAAATTGCCGTTTTCTCCTAGAATTTTAATGAGATGAATCACTGTTTGACCAGCTTTGTTTTCTTCTCATCTAAGCAATTCCAAATAGAACCAAGAAAACTGAAAGCCAAATCCCAACAAGCAAAAGCACAAAACAACTACATGCATATAAAAAACCTACAAAGCAAATTTCCAAATTTTTACCATTGCGTTGCTTAACTGAGTATTTTCAATTATTTCACCAGAATACAAAAACAACAACAACAAAAAAAAAAGTCAAAAAAAGTCAAAAAAAAAAAAAAAATAATAATAATAATGTCGTCAACATCAACTGAACTAAAAGAAGTATCCTGTCACTGACCTTATCATTCCTACAAGATTGCTTCATTAACTTAGGAGTTTAATTTGATAACATTTCCATTTAAGGCTGACCGTATACATTTTTTTTTTCCTCGCACACCATTTATTTGTTCACTATGTAAGTGTTTCTCATCGAATTTTTTGTCTTGTAAGTATACACTATACCTTACTAGTGTTGGGTCTGTGGCCGGAAATCTGCCACGACCGCATAAGTATCCAGTCAGTTGCTTCTAGGTCTGTCTTATTCACTGAGGGCGAAACCGCTACTCGTGGTTAAAATAAGACCGACTTGGGGACTGACAAGATGCTTATATACGTATAACACAAGTCAAACAAATTACTACTTTACATTAATAACTTCACTTATCTGTCATTCTTGTTACATCGTTAAGAAAAATTACAAAAAAAAAATTACATGATACGTACCTTATTGTTGTTTTCGGCGTTCGGCCGTCGACCATCCTCCTTACGTGTCGAGGTTCACGTCGTTTGTTATGTTTAAAATATATTGCATAAGTCAAACCAGTTAATAAAAATAAAAATTCGGTGTTGGGTACGTGGCTATGTTACATGCCTCTATTTTTCTTTGTTATGGTTATCATGTTATCTTGCTTGCATCTTATTACTAACACCTTGAGAGCTAGAGGACTAGCTCAATCTAAGGGGAGAGTAATGTAAAACAATAAAAATGCAAGCAAGATACAAATTCTCTTTAGATACTTATTCGTGTGTTCAATTGAGTAAAAAGTACTTTTGATGTTAAGAGTTAGGTGTTGTATCATTAAAAATATAATATTGAAATATTTTAGGTGCTTAAGACATAAAAACTGTACGACTTGCTTTCTTAGTTAACTGATCAATTGTTATATTCTTGTAACCTAGTCACTGTACAAACAGATGTAGCGTTTCCAAGGAACCAGTCTTTCCACAAAATATGTATCAATTACAAAAATATTATTGCATAGGCAAATGAACAATGTAACTTAGTTGTTTTTAACTGTACACCTTAAATATAACTTATAAACTATTTTTCTTATTCAATTGGGCTCAAACACGTTTTTCGGGCATCATTGCTGTTTTGAAATATCTTCTATTTTCCAGCTGTGTTGGATATGAAAGTTGATTGAGTAAACACGGGTGTCGATAGAAACAATAAGATAAAATTGAGGAACTACTTTCTGAAACCGCTCCTTTTGGAAATAGTTGCGTTGGATTCTACCAAACACTATTTAATTTCTGTCCGATTTTTATTCCAAACTTTGCTCTTTTTTACTGACTTCTCGGATGTTTTTAGTTGCAATGTTTAATTACTTTTGTATTTCGTTCGCACTTCGCACAAAGGTGCAAAACCAAAGCATTGATGCCTCATGAGATATGTTTGCGTTCCGTCCACGTACGCTTAATGATATGGATAATTTCTATGGGTAAACCCCTCCCACGAAACTGTATTTCGCAAGCGTATTCTTGTAACACCTAAGCCTTTCCCAAAATTTCAACAACATTCTAGTTTGTAGAAATTATTATATTATTACTTTGCATTTCCATTTTGTTTTCCGAGTTCTTGAAAAGTGTGCAAGTAAAGTTTTTACATCATGAACAAAATAAGGTTCTTTTGTTGTGTAAACATTCAATTCGTCTGTGACACACGGACTTTGTCGGCCCAACTGTACACGGATGGAAATTCTTGCTAGATGAAAAGCATCTTCAAAGTAGAGTCTGGAGCCGTTTTTAAATGCAGGAGCTTGCTGCAAAAACATTGCGTGACGATGTAAAAAAGCTTCGACCTCAGCGACCTGTCGAAACAATCACCGGTTTCGGACTCCAGAACTCGCTTGAGTCGAACGCTTGAATAAAAACACAAAAATATATCTTTCACGTTTAACAGAAATCGGGGTATTAGATAAAATTTTAATTGCTCCTGCTGAGTAAATATCAAAAGTGCGGGATCTGAATCCTGGCCAAGAAAGCGGCCGAGTGAACTTCTACGACAAATGACGCAAATATGTAAACATCACATGGTGCCTCAATCTATAAATAGATGCCGTGTTCGTTTCAAAAGCCTAAAAAGGCAACTAATACAAACGTAAAAAAATAAAAAAGAAACATGAAAAAAGTTTTAGATGAATTTTTATTCAAGATGGGGTCAAGAAACATTTTAAAAGGCAAAAAGATTTAGAAAATTTCAAAAACGTGAAATTTTGCATGCCGTGGTAGAATTTAATTACATGTATTAAATTACCCGCGCCAAGATTTCATTTTCTTTTTGCAGACCATTTGTTTTACTTGCTGGCTTTACGGATCCCTTCACAAATACCATCATAGTTCGTAGAAATACTATACATTACAATTTTGTTTACTGAAGTCTTGGGAAGTGTTTTACATCAAGAACCAAAATAAGATTATTTTGCTGTGCAAACATTCAATCGTCTCGGATACGCGACTTTGCCAGCTCAACTGTGCACGGATGAAAATGGACATAATTCTTCCTATTAAATGAAAAGCATCTTCAAAGTATTCCGGCTCAAAAATGCTCTGGCTACCAGCCGTTTTTTAAAAGAGCAGTTATGCGTAAAGCTTGCTGCAAAAACATTGCGTGACTGACGTAGCGGTTTGGAGCTGTCAAAACAATCACCGGTTTCGCAATCCAAACGCTTGAATAACACAAAAATATATATATTTCACGCTAAACAGAAATCAGGGTTTTAGATAAAATTTAAAATAGAAGAGTGATTTAATAGCCGGGTTTAATAGCTCCTGCCGAATAAATATCAAAAGTGCGTGATTTGAATCCTGGCCAAGGAAGCGGCCGAGCGGGTCTGGAACGATTTACCGACAAGACTACTACTACGACGAAAAAATTCCGGGCGATTTATGAACCGGGCTCGCCCCAGTCTCTGCCCGGTTAATGAAAATCGACACAGTTCTTGCTAAATAAAAAAAAAAAAGTTTTACGGCGGAGTCAGGCTCAAAAAATATACCGCAAGATCACACCCCCATTCATAGTCAGAAACCAGCAAACCATCTAGTTTGCCTGAAAAAAACACTGCGTGACATCAATGACGTTACCTTTTTCATTTACAAAAATAACTTAACTTGTCAAAGTAAGTGCAATTTCACAATGGTGAATATCAGTACAGTATGGGGCCCAGTTCTCGGCCGGGTCCAGTTCTCGGCCACTTTGTGTTTAACGCGTTTTTTCACACTCCAGTTGAATTAATAGAAAAAGGTATTTCCTTCAAACGATAGACTGATTCATGTGCTTTAAGTATCTTGAGTTTGATCGTTCAATTCGATATAGAAAGCTCACACGTCGAGTTTACGCGGAGGTAGGTGAATTTGCATTCCCGAAAAATTTGTTTGTTTACGGCTCCTTAAAATTCATGGATGTAGTTAAATTCGTATTTTATCCAAAAGCCCCCACCATACGAGCTAATTTTTGGCATGTGAAACGTAGAATAATTCAGCTTTCTGCTTTAGTTAACTTTTCGTTGAACCGTTGTATTTTTTGGTCTTAATTTACTTCGAAATTTTTTCTTGCGACGTTTGCGTATTTGCCAGTTCTCGGCCACCCTGCTCGCTATCACAGCTTAGCGCTTGGTTTTTAATATAATTTCATCTGCTGCTGCCAGAATGAAAGAAATAAATGTTTTAAAAATAAAGTTCAATCTTATCTCTAAGTTTTGAGCTGACTCTTGTCTTGTCTATTATTTCTACAACACCTAAATCTTTCAAGACCTTTTCACTGCAAAATAAACCATCTAAATGCACGGGTCACACAATGCGGTTTTGCCAGAACCTGCACATAGGCAACTAGGCGCGTTAAAATCCTTCTTTTCTAAAGTAAAACAAAGCCTCATAAAAATAATTTGGGATCGATATAACATAAATAGGTTTACAGAGTGATTTTATGACTGTGAAAATTAATTGAGCATTTACAGATAATTACGCACAAGCTTTTTAGTGGCCGAGAACTGGGCCAAGGTGACCGAGAACTGGGCCCACAAATGGAGCTTTTATTTTTATTATTGCTCGGGCAAATTAATTTTTGACCGGTCGATAGCTTTACACCAAAAAGCTGAATAATGTAGCTAGCTCTGGGAGAAATTTCAAGTTCCTGCGGTTCTTCTGAGGTAAGAAATACAAGTTTACGTCAAAAGTGACCGAGAACTGGGCCCCATACTGTACTTTGCCCCGTAAGCTTTTTTCTCTGTCCTTCCGCCGAAGCAAAAAAACACAACCTGATTACACATTAACCCAAAAGTCGACCAAGTGTGCCTGCAACGATTTCCTGTCAAAACTAAAATAAAAACCATTGCGGTATGTGTCACCCGTAGCGGTTTTGTAGCAACCCCAAGCTATCCCCGTCTTTTTGGCCGACAGGAGACTATGCTCTAGGACGACCAAAGGGTAAACTATAAATCGGCCACGCCCGATTAATTATCAAAATGCAAGGCACTATATTGGAAGGCTTGTGAATGATGAGAGTTACGGAAACAAGTGATTACTTGTTTATCACATAGTGAGCGAAATATATATACGTATGGAAATTCTTCAAGGTGCAAAGCTAAATTTAGCCTGTGGAATCGCGGAACGAAGATGCCTTCGTAAAATCACACAGAGAAATGACAATGCAAAATCTTGCAAAAAAACGTCGATTCTAATACTAGTACCGTAATGATTCGATTTAGCGCCCTCCTTCCAATAAGCGCCCCCTTCCGAATAAGCGCTCCCCTTCGAATGTGTTTTTGTTAATAAGCGCCCCTATTCCAACAAGAGCTCTTAGAGCTTACAACTGCGCTGGTCTCGTGAGCACTTTAGGGGAGCCATGTGGGGGAACAAAAAATGCACCCCCCCCCCCTTATCCCCTTTACCTGCGTCGAACAATGTTGCGACTAACAAACAAGATGGTAAGAAAACACCTTGCGTGACATTTCATGGTTGACTAGTTCCATCCGAAATTAAATATTTTTCTTATATGCTAATGGTAGTCAAATTTAATTCCCACGATCCTGATCCGTGAAACAAAAAATCTTTTAAATCAGCATCCAGTGTTGTATTGAATTACCGTTTAAAGATTGAATAACCAGCTCCGAAAATGGAATATTGGAGCAAATAATTAATAAAACCAAATTGAGAAGAACACCATGGGCGCTTTCCATTCGACCAAAACTTCTGGTTTCCGTTTCCAGAAAATTCCAGTGGCAAATGGAACAGCATTTTCAACTTTTCCGGTTGACTGCACTGAAGGCAAAACAAAATTTGCATATGATCAGGTTGTGCGTCTAATAAGGAAATTTCTACTGTGCATTAACGTAATGCACTGTGGATGGTTTCCTGCACATATAACTCGATAATTTTGCAAATAAAAAGCATTCCGAGCACTGAAAATAAACTCCATGAATGAAATCGTGGCCACAAATACAGGAACCTTTCAAAAGGCACACTACAAGCAACGAGCCTGCACGCGCGTTATAAATATTTGTACATTTCTTTGCTGTCGCCTGCAAAACAACAACGAAAAACAACCGAGTTCACCTAAATTTTTTATTTGGAGTTTCAAGAATGCTTCCTTAACACATATAGCTGCTTTCAGCTGCACAAATCGCTAAATTTTCTGCCGAAGGAACTTAGGCTGAGTGTAAAATGGTAGCTTTTTCCAAAATTTCCGGAAAAGAGGACAACCTCGCAAGGTAGACCCAAATTTTGGAAAACAATTTCCGGGAACTTTCAGTTCCATTTGATTTTGCTTCTGGAATTTCCGGGGTTTTCGGTTGAATGGTTCGCATTTCGGAAAGTCAACACTTTCCGGATTTTCTGGAAACTTTCCCAGGAAATTTCTGTACCTTTCGTCCTTGTTCCGAAATTACCGGATTTTTTGGTCGAATGGAAAGCGCCCCAGACCTGTGTTTTGCTGAATGGGAATTCCCCGGGGAATTAATTTACCAATGATGTAACCCTTGCAAGTCAGGGCATGTTTGTCTCAGTGGTTTTCCATCAGATTTCAGAAATCCTCTTGATGACACAGCTCCAAAAATAAATAACGCTTAAAAGTCGAACATTTCACACTTAACATGCTAAGTTTAGACCAGAGGATTTGTTTAGTTTCCGTTTGTAGCAGATTTAGGGCCTCTTCACATGAGCCCGGTTAACGGGCTGTCTCGGTTACCAGGACAGATTTTGACGTCTGTTCATATGGAAAATTTTAGCCCGGTTGACGGGGATAAAATTCAAGAAACGAAACCAAAATTGCGACAAATGAAGTTGCATCTTTTGCGACTATCGTAGCTTTATCGACCCTTGTAACTTTACTTATAAAGCTAATTCGCATATTTCTAAAGTGGAAATAGATACAAGGCAAAATTATGCCATTTTGACCGCCTAGTTACGAAAGGGAAGCTATTTTTTCAAAAAAAGTTGCGTCCCGGCGGCCGGGCTGGAGTGTTCATATGGGAAAATTTTCTTCCCGGTTGCCGATATCTCGTTTGCAGAAACCGAGATATCGGTAACCGGGCTGGCCTGCCTTCTCATATGAACACATCAAAAATTTTACAAAGAAAATAGGAGTGAGCCGATATCTCGGTAACTGGGCCAGCCCGGTCAACCGGGATCATATGAAGAGGCCCTTAAACCTTTCAGAGCATTGCGTGATTCTTGCCGATTAGTGCCTTGTGAAAGTAAAAATTTGCTAACGCCAGCACATTCCAGAACACAAATGTAATGTAAATAAATATAAATTCTTGTCCGCTAAAGCGTATTTTTTTAAAGCGTGAAATTTTAGTATTTTCTTTGATTCAAACGCTTCGAAATACTTCACACTGAATTTTGTAAGTAAAGATTAATGGATTCGCAAAGATTTGAAAGGTAGCTGCTGATAATAGCTTTGAAAAATTACGTGACTCGAGGTCTAGGCGATCGAAAGTGAAACTTGTCATGTCAGCACATTCTTTGACACCAACGTAATGGTATTTACAGATTTTAGCCCGCTGAAATATGTTTTCCTTTCAAAGCAAGAAAAATTAGCATTTTCTTTGAGTAAAAGGCGTCAAAATCGGACATCTCACGCTAAACATGCTTAGTAAAAACCAAAGCATTAGAAAATTTTCCATTAGTTAGTGGTTTCCTGCTTTAAAACATTGCGTGACCCGAGCTGGTTTTTAGCTCTTAAACCTTGTGTGACCCGAGCCCGGCCGAGCGGGGGCATCAGTCTGGTCACTGAGAAAAAAAAAATCTCGATGATTTGGTAAGTGCAGAATGCAATATGGAACAATTGAAAGTATGATGTTTTATATATGTTCGTGTTTATTTGCTTTATTTTACTTTCGGAAAAACTGTTCACAGGCTACTTTCCCAGGTGTTCCTTACGCTAATCTTTGCAACCGTAACACGACACTTTTGTTCGTTTGTAACAAAATACTTTTGGGGTGTCGGTAAAACGCCGACTCGGGGTCGGAGTCGGGGTCGGGGTCGGGGTCGGGGTCAATTTTTTTAATTATTTTTTTTTTAATTCACTGATCGAGAAAAAAAAATTACAAAGTTTATATTAGCGGGTGGGACATTTCGAGTCGAAAAAAGCATTTCCTTCACAGATTCGCCACAAATATTGATCCTTATACGTTCATAAGTAAAAGAGAAGAATTTCAGTTAAGGTCTAACAGGTGAGAGGTGAAATTTAACTTTTACATACAGTTTAGCGGTAAGATGTTGTTGTCTAATTCTCTGTAATCGAATAATTTACACCCGCTTGCCTTTCTGACAATGTTACGTACATAACTATCTTTCTACGTCCATCTTTCCACCATTTTCAGCATCTTTCGACGTGCTGATCCAATCAAAACCGATGGATACCCTTGTTGGTTTCACCCACAAGGTCAAAAGGTCATGCTGGTGATTGGCGGATTTCGATCCGTGTTGTTTGTTTCAACAAACCGCTAAACCAAACACTGTAATACTTCCTCGTCAGCAAAACCTCAGTTTTAGCCGTTCTTTGCTCATTTTGCATTTTGTTGATCCGTTGATCAACAGAACTACCTTGTGATTCATAAGAACTAAAAAAAATAGATTTTGTTTGAGGATCTTTGGTTTTTTAGTCCCACTGAAACAAATTAGGTATAAACAGAGGATTCAAGGGAAGTTCGCGTAGACGTTGTCTTGCAAATATTCTAAATATGTTAACTTTAAAATTAAATTTTAAATTAAATTGTATATGTTTTTGAGAAATAAAAATTAAAGCTGCGTTTCATATCAAAAGAAGTATTTTCAAAGGAGTAGAGCGGTTTGTTTTGACAGAGAAACTCGCACGTCGGGCAGTTTGTTGTAATATGTTTTAGTTTGGAAAATTCCTTAACAATTGAAATATACAGCCAGCTTTATATTTGTGAACTTCCGGGGAAGATCAAATTTGAACAGCAAGCGAAGATTGTATGGTGTGTTTAGTAAGCGGGGGCGATAAAAGGCGGGCAGGCTACAACTCACCATTTGCGTCGAAAACGGTGTGCATTTACTAAGATCAATTTTCCGCATTTCGGTCACGCAAATAAGAGAATGTAGAAACTTCAAGATTGCGAGACATGTTAATGCGAACTTCGCTTTCTAAAAAAAAAAAACAATTCTGCCTTCTCATAAATACTTTTTTGGATACGAAAGGCGGCTTTATTTTAACGATATAAACCTGAATTAATTTTCTCTTGCTACACAAACATTTGTACAATTTAATTTAAACCTGAAAAAGTTCATGCTATGTTAGTGAGGAGCTAGCGCCTAGAAAGAAGTCATCAGCAAATTCTATTCGCCGAGATAGACAATTTCACCTGTCGCCTACTAGACCACAAATTTCTTCTTTTATACTTTTGAACTTATAAGGATCAAGATTTGTGGCGAATTTGTGAAGAAAATGCTTATTTTGACTCGAAATGTCCCACGCGCTAATATAAACTTTGTAATTTTTTTCTCAATCAGTGAATTAAAAAAAAAAAAAAAATTAAAAATTGACCCCGACCCCGACCCCGACCCCGGCACCGGCCCCGGCCCCGACCCCGAGTCGGCGTTTTACCGACACCCATACTTTTGTCTTCCTTGAAAATGTGATAACATGAAACTTTTGTTTTTTGTTTGTTTTACGGCGGCATCGATGATATTTGTTTAATTTAATTAAGTTACGGTTTAGACTGCACGAAAGACGATTCTCAAAAACTAAAGGAACAAATCTAATCAAAAAACATATTTTTCGACAGGTTTTTTAAAACGCAGTACAGCTAGGATATTTGTTTCCTGGTTATCAGGTGTTCACGCCGAAAATCCCGGTGCAAGTTTTTGCATACCTAATTACGAAAGCGCTGTGAAAGTCTCAAAATCTAATTTAATTAATTTGCGGTTTTTACTTGGCGCCAAGAAGTCTGCAGCCTACCGCAAACACGCAGTACAAGCGATGTTCATGATAGTTCCAGAAAACAACGTAGACTAATCTGCGCATGCGTTTGGTGTAAATTACGTTGAGTAGTACCACAAGGAGAGCAAAGGTTTTACTGAAACAAATATATACCTTGGAGATCCTCATATAAAAGTAACGTAGATGTGCTCTACGTTTTACTTGGGGGGTATGGTCAGGTGCTCCCACCCCAATCCCCTCCACAGGAAATTAATTGATATTAATTAATTAATTGACTATTAAAGTTTACACGTTAGCGCACTAGCGGGTTAGCGGACGACAGCCCCAACAAACCATCACAATAGTACATTCTGCACTAAAAACCGCTTGCAGAGCAAGAACTGCGCAGCGCAGTTAATAAGCGCCCCCATTCTAATAAGCGACCCACTCTTATAAGCGCCCCTATTCTAACAAACGTCCCTATCGTGGATAAGTGTCTCTACGGAAGTCATTGACGTCGAATAGATAAACTTATGAACATTATCTCCACCGTACAGGTATATATTTACTGCTAAAATCAACAATTCTTTTAAAAGTAACTGAACTTTCAACAATTTGTTACTGTTACAGTTTCTGTTATTGTTAGTTATTTTAATATTTGTTAAGTTTTGTTTTGAACATTTGGTTGTTTCTCAAAAAATTAAATAAGCGCCCTGTCCCGAATAAGCGCCCTGTCTCTTTTAAGCGCCCTCCCTTGAGGTGCCAAAAGTAAATAAGCGCCCCGGGCGCTAAATCGAATCATTACGGTAATTATAAAGTACTTTATGCTTGTAAATGCGAAATCTTGTAAATTAGCCGTTTTCCTCTTTTTGCAACAAAATCCATTTATTAGTAAACAAATATGTTTAACTTCTATTTAATTTTATATCATTTCACCGGTAAGGTTTTTTGTAAAATAATACTTTAATCCGTAGTACTAGTAAAGTTTTATACAAAGTTTGCAATTATCTGATGACCCTTTTTTCGACTTTTTTTGCTTGTTTACAAGCAAAAATAAGGAGAATAGCAGTTATGTGGGGTAATCTGGAACCGGAAGCCAACCGGAAGAAACCACATTCTTGTTAACTCTCAAGGGACTGTTTTAATTTCTCAAGGGAATACTTTCTGCTGTGGGTGATCAAAGCGCGTGACTTGTAAAGTGTCACTCTATAGTTGTGCTTCAGCACTTCCGTTCTTGTAGAAAAAACGTGACTTGTCAAATTTACAAACGTTATATAACAATCAAAAACGTGAGTAGCCCAAATCTTACGTCACATAACCAATTAAGAATGTAAGGGGTTCAGCGCTCGAAGGCAGCGAAGTTTAAAAGGATTAAGAACGCAATTTGTACTGGTACAAGTCTTTAGGCGCTAATATTAATTTAACCTAAAACGATTAACAACGCAAATTTGTACTGGTACAAGTCTTTCACACACTAAAACGTTGCTAATAGTTAACCAAAGGGAACTCATTTCGTGACAATTGATTATTTCTGCTGAGTTGCACAATTTAGAATTGCAACATCATTAAATGTGTTAAGTGATATTTACAAGTTTTTTTGTAGCCTGTTGTGAAATTACTTCCGGTGGAAGCAGTAAACGCTAAACGGTTTTGTTTCTGTTCAGAATTGAAGTTAATGCATCGCCATTAGAAAAATATACAGCAACTGTTTTACTGGAAATGTAGTCGTTAGAAATGGCATGTGTAGCCGTAAGGTAAAGAATAACGCGAGGAGAAGCGGCTTTTGGTAATATCCAAACGAAAATTTACTTCTCAATGTGGGGTTAAGATTGCGTGACGAGACAAAAGGTAACTCTGTCGCCCGGGGGGGGGGGGTTACTCCCATGTGTGGCCTATATAGGTATATGCCGCCCGATAGGGTATGGTTTGTGAGGTTCTCGGTCCTTAAATAGGGTATCATTTTTGCTCCTTTTGGCAATGTGTTCCCGGTGTGATCCTGATCCTTAGATAGGGTACCTAAATTCTATTAGCTGAAAATTAACGCCCAGCTAAACGAAAAAAGATATTTTAAAACTGAATTTACTGTTCAAGTATTAGAAAAGCGAATTTATAAAGATTTGTGTCTTGCCGTGCGCGGTTAACCGTTATTTGGGTCGTCACGGAACGCTTCTCTTCCCCTGGCTTGAATAGGGTGTCATTTTTCGGTTTTGGGCCTTAAAAAGGGTATCAATTTTCGCTTTCTTTATCCTTAAATAGGGTCAGGGTTTAAGAACCTTGGCGGCACACCCCTAGCCGAAATTTATGGGAGTACCCCCCCCCCCCCGGGGGGCTCTGTCGTGCGTAACCTTTATCGAGAACCCTGCATTAAGCCGAGTAGAAATCTTTCTAACTCGAAAGGAAACAACTATTTCGATTAAAGGCAAACGTCAAAGTTTATCATATTTAACCCTCTATTAACTATGATTTAACCAAGCCAAAGTCGCAAAGCACCCAGCCGTCGCGACTGACAAATACAGCATTTCCTCCGCGAAAATAAAAAAAAATGCTTGAACTGAAAGACGTTTGAATTCTTCCATGATATGTTCGAACAACAATGCCCAGGATAAACCTTCTACAGTCTCTTGTCCAGTTTCCGGCCACTTTAGTTTGTAATCGCTATAACTTCTCTTTTATGCACGGAAAGTTACTCATTTTTTGTTCAAAGACAGTTCATATACTTACCTTAAAAATGTACAAAAATTGGCTGTGCACGACAAGTATTAAAGAAATTATGCCATTTTTTGCAGAACTAGTAAGTTGCCCAGTTTCCGGCCAGGTGGTCCAGTTTCCGGCCGTCGAACTAAAACACATTTTTCCCTACAACCGCTCGACTTAAACCGACTTGTAAGTCCCTTGGCAAACGAAAAGTAAGTTACAATATCAGTTTATTCGAATTTGCTTTCTCGCCTGCCGTTTTATGGAATATTTCCTCGTCAATGACCCGTTACCTTTTCTTTCGCTTATTAGGATGCATTGGCAGTGTATACATATAAATGTTGTAGTTTATCACGCTATGCTTGCTTTAGCCGCTTTTGTACTCTTTGCTAGATTTTCATTTCATAAATTTCTCGAGCAGGAGATACTAAAATTCAGTTATTTCACTTAATAAAATTGCTTTTGAACAATGTGCTACTTGGTGGCCGGAAACTGGCACAGCGAGTCCAAATCTTTGTTAAAACTCTGACTTCTGAAATTCAGAAACAGCTGAATTCTGGCTTGTGATGACAGAACCCCTAATCACTTTCATCTTTAATCTAAATTCTGTCAAAAAATTACGAAGCTTCTCGAAAAGTTTCCTACGAAACGAGCTCTTTGTTTATGTACGGTAGCTTTGATGTGCAGTGAAAAGCGCAAAAATTAGTCGCCTAACGTTTACTCGCGTAAACAAAGCTCGACCTTGCTCGTCCGTTTCTTGACCAAAAAGCCTGCTAGAACCATCAATTTGTAGCGGAAATGTTCCTTTTTCTGTAGGAAAGCTTCGGTGGACGAAAATAAAAGATAACTACGAAAATAACCGACGAATGTATTTTTTGGCCGGAAACTGGTACCGGCCGGAAACTGGGCAACAGACTGTACTCATACTAACTTCATGCAAAAATCTTTTAGATTCTTTCCTGAGGGGAAACAAATTACAATATGTAATTGATATCAGAAAGCCTGATCGAAGGTCTTCGCTTTCTACCACAACTGATATTTTAATCAAACGTAAAAAGTGAACTGTGAGCGGCTGCACTAAATCCAGTTAGGAGGTTTCAGGGTTAAATAGTTCGAGTTCTACAAATCGCTCGCTACTATAGAACCTTAAATTTACTTACCCTTCGAGGTTATACACTCAATTCAAAGTTTCTTTATCTGCTTTATCTAGGGTGCGCTTCAGCTATCTCCTTCAAGCATTTTTTATACATTTTGTGAAAGTATAAGCTTACGGCTAGTGTCGTTTTGCTCCTGACGGCGCGGTTGGCATATTTTGGCGGGAAGCGTTTGCCTGCCAGAAATCAGTGAGAAATGGCGGGGAAAATTCTTCACTTAATCTTCTTCAGCTTCTGTGTACTTTGCACTTTCGTACTTAAGTAGTCATTTTTATATTTAATGTCCTTTTATTAAATTTAATATAATGTTTCTTGACAGAAGCATATAACTCCCTTTATATGCTTCTGTTCTTGATTCATGAACCTTCACTGACAGTCGCAAGTCCGTGCAAGTCAGGAACTTCGCTCTTTATGGGCTTCATTTTAGAGCAGAGATCTGGGAACTAATCAATGCACTTTACAAAATGGCGGATGGCTGAGACGATGGCGCAACTTTATTATCTCAGCTAGTTGAGTCGTATTTTTTGCATACTTTATTATCTCAGCTAGTTGAGTCGTATTTTTTGCAGATGGTAAAAAATCTCAATGTTCAGTTGGGCTGTTAAACTATAAACATGAGGATTGCGGTCTCTCGACGTTTGCTACTTGGGTTGCTGTCGCGCACCCTTCAAAACTCTGGGAACGCGATCTTTGCGAGATATGTTCACAATCGGACTTTTTCGAAAAGAAAATCACTGTATGATGTATTGGATGTGCCGCACACCGCTACACAGGATGAAATTAAGGCAGCGTATTATGAACTGTCACTGAAATACCATCCTGATATGAACAAGGGTGATGAAACCCAACACATGTTCCAAGGTTTGTAACTTTTTTATTTAATTCTATCGAACGCAGCATTAAACAATAGGCTTTATTGCTTTTCAGCAAGTTAAGTTGCGGGATTTTCTGCAATTTAGCATAGGATTTTATACCTGCCAACTTTTTCTGGGTCAAAGGCGTGAGATTTTTATCCTGAGAGTGCCAGGATTTTCGAAGACGATACGACAATGTCCGAAGTTTTCCGAAGACGTCCGAAGTATTCCGAAGACGTTTCGAACATCTCCCGATCCCAGTACGTGGACGTGTTTGGCTAAACACGACCTCGTTCCCAATGCTTTTTTTTCGTCAAAACTCTGTCATTTCGGGGAAGGTATCGCCATTTACTCATTTTACATGGTGTTTTATTTTCTCACACTGGTTTGAGATTTCATTTTTTGGAAAATGTGTCGTTTTTAGTTGTAATAACTTACATTTTTCGACTAGGCGTGAGAAATTGGTCCGTAAGCGTAAGTTGGCGTGAGATCGAAGTTTTCAACTCGCAGGCGTGAGACTCACGCCCAAGGCGTGAGAGTTGGCAGGTACAGGATTTTGATGATTTTTTGTCCCGCAGAGTTATTGACGCGTATGTGGTTGAGGGTGGGGGGGGGGGGGGGGAGAGTTGGGAGGTTTGGGTAAAGACAGGGCACTGCCCGAAATTTCTGGTAGGGTTTTTCAACCCGCTTTAGCATATCAAAACATTGATATGTGCTTACCTTAAATAAACGCAGCACCTCTGAACAAGAAATAAAAATCAGAGGAAAACAGCTAAAAGAGAGCTAAAATTCTGTCTGGAAATCGCTTTTTTTCAGGATACTGACAGGTGAGCCTATTCTAAAATTATTCAGCTTTTGTTTGTGTCGATTTTGGTCGCAAAAAGGCGAGGAAGAAGAGAGCTCAAAGCGATTTTTCTCAGAGCGTTCAAATTGTTTCCTGAAAGAGTTGCTACCCTTGTCAATTATTATTAATTTAATAAGAGAAAATTAGTATATCTGAGACTCGCTCGCACACAAGACAGCTCAGCATATGACAACAGGTGCTGTTGTGTCTATTGACTATGCATGAAGAAAAGCAACACAGGAATCAAACGAAACCACATGAGTAATATTCTTTTATTAATTTATTCAATTCCTCAATTGTTGTGGTCTCCCTGTGAGTAAATATTCAGACCTGACCCAAAAGTCAATGCCATATTTCAGTCCTGAAAGGATTTGGAAATCCCTGCACACTTCTCATAATCAAAAGGGCTGAACAACAGAAAATTGACAAAATATTTCTGAAAGCGCAAAGATAGAAACCAAACCCTAAGGAACAAATACAAATTAAGATGACCAGTACTAAGAGAAAATAATTATATACAGAACAGCTTCTTTAGCAGTTGTAGTTAGGTTTTCACATACATGTAATGCGTCTGAGTTCTCCCCCACTGATAGTAAGGAGTACTGCATGGCAACCCAGAGGGACTACAATATGAATATTATATAACAATAAACTTTCAGCAGATCTCTACACCTTACCGATACCCCCAGCATATACCCACCCCTACTTTTGCACAGTCACAAAAGCTACATGCCTATTGGCATGAGCAAGGCTAATGTGCCCAGTTTTTGAAATATGTTTTGTACACCCTTGCCTAGATTAAGTATGGTTTTAATATTTTTAAAGTCTGCCATTAAAATAAAGTTCAGGTAAAACATTGCAGCTAGTCCTAGTGAATTCAAACTCTGCCCAATTACATGTGTCTTCATGTTAATTTGTGAAATTCTGTAACTAATCATGCAACATCAATCAATCTCTATCGCATGATTTGTTCAACATCAAAAACAAAGGATCACTTCTTTCTTTTAAAAGGAGTTTTAAAACTGTTTATTTTTCATGCTGCAGAACTTACAAATGCATACAATGTGTTACGTAACCTTACATCAAGAAGAGAGTATGACAAGGAAATTGGAACATATTTCACCATGAGAAGTACAAAGAAGAGTAAAGTTGGAGAGAAGGTTCTACGACTGACAGATGAAATGTTAGAGATTGACATGAAAGGAATTAGACAGGTATTATACATAATGTAATGGTTACTTTATGCATAATAAGGAACGGTCAAGCTGATATTAAATTGCCAAGTGTGTAGTTTTAGGAAAAGAAACGGTATCTTTAATAAAAGCTTGAATAAATTCATTTTATACCACTTTCTAACTGAAATTTTGAAATCAAGCAAAGTTCTATGACTACGGTGCCAATTAAAACCTTAAAACCAGTCAACATTACTAACCTGGCAATAACATTACAAAAGGCTATTATGTCCATGTTACCTCCATTTGACCAAGGTAAAATTCTCAACCTTAGATTTTTGTTCATGAACCACACAGTTTCGTCTTGGTCCTCATACGTTCTGCACTTGGGGTTCACATGTGCTGATGTGCAAATGATTTCTGGCAATTAAGTACAATTAATTTAGATTGGCCCTCTCAGGTAAGTGAGCCATGGAATAATATTATAATTATTAATTGTTATTATTTGCCATAATAGAGTCGAGTATTCCTCAGCACCATCGCAACTCTTAGCACCATAATGGGCATTCCAGTGCGATTGCTGAATGTGTCTGTATCAGATGGTGGTCTCCGGTCACATGACATGAGAGTATTACAGCTATTGCGGCAAATCTGCGGTGGAACACTTGCTGCAAGTACAGGACTATCGATGGTGACGTTTGTCCCTGGAGACTTGCTTGGTGGCAATTTCTCAGCAGAAGCTGGAAGGCTGGGGTGTGTTGTTTCATATTAAACCTTTTACATTGTTCTATGAACTTGACCATATCTAATTCCTCCCTGCATTCACATAATTATACAAAAAATGTACATTCGTAGATAATATTGAATGAATGAATGAATAATGGCAGATCGTTTAAAATAAATAAATAAATTTAATATAATGTCTGAAATAATATGTTGTACATGAAAACAGATAATATATACAAAAGTTAATGAGCAAGTCTTTTGATCTTTTTTTACTTAGTCAAGTTATTAATTGTAGAGGCCATATTTCAAGGATCCATGATGATGCTTGGTTCTAAAATTTGCCACTTACAAAAAGCGAAAAACTGGCATCTACAAATAAACAAAAAAAGCTAGTCAATAGAAGTATGCAAAAAGCTGATAGTTATTCGTAAAGAGTTTTTGTTAATTTCAGTCATTTGTAGTTAAACACTTTTTTGTATTTCTGCAGTGACTTGAGCCATTTGGTAGCCTCTGTTCTCCCATGCTACCCATTTGCACCAGTTCCTGAGTACTCCAAATTTAACAGACTTCACTTAAAAGGTTCAACACATCCTTACAGAAGAAGTATTCATGCAGACTATATCCAAAGTGTGAGTATACATATTTGTACATGCCATGAAGCCATTTTAATGATGTACTCAGCAAGGAGTCTAACTGAAGAGGCTTCTAAAGCAAAATGTATTTAATTTTTGTATTGCCAGAATATTTTTCTGCAAACAGAGTTGTAAGAAACAGCATTTCAGTATTTGAGAGATAACTTATTAGAATCAAACACGCCGATTGCTTCGAGTCTGACACCGTTCTGGGACGTCCCTGTAATCTGAGAGCACCGGTTGTGCAATGACGCATAAATACATTTGATTGTCTGAATCATCAATAATAACAGAAACTCATGTAGTTAGATATCACATAACAAGTAACACAACTTGTCACATCTTCCCTATTCTCTAATTAACAATTAGATGGCAAGCTCGAGGTTTCTACCGGCTGATAGTTGGCGAGGGGCGAAGGCCCGAGCCAACTATCAAAAGCTGGTAGAAACCGAGAGCGAGCCGTCTAATTGTGTTAGCATAACCCACTGACCGATCTATTAAACTCAGAATATCGCTAGAATTGATTTATTGAAGGTTTTGATTGATAAAATTCAGCGAAAACTAAGCGCGCGCCCCGAGAGCCTTCTACGGATCGATAGTAGGTACCTGTGTAGCCAATCAGATTGCGCGATTACCAATAGTAGGTCAGTGTGGTTATGCTAATTAAAAAAAGTTAACTGGAGACAGACTCCTATATGAGGTCTCAAACAAAAAAACGTTCTCCTTAGGGGGTGATTACGTCTTTTAGCGACCCAGGAGGCTTCATTTGCCGCTGTGACCTCCGGGGGCCAGCGGTTTCACTTGGTACTAATGCAGGGTAGTTCTCAGGTGAGGCAGTAGCTTTGGCTTCCTCCCTTATGGGTGTCAGGTTGTCCGGGAAACACACGTCCTCTGGCAAGGTAGCCTTGTTTGGCTCGCCTGTCTTCATCAACTGCCTTCGATTTCTCCTGTAAACTGCGTCCCTACTTGAACCCTGAAGCTCCTGGGTCCTGCTGTTGCTGTGCATGTTCCAGGACTCCACGTTTTCTCACCGGGTAGTCTCGTGCGTACGGTGTCGCCGATACTGATTGGCTCCAAAGGTTTAGCTTGCTTGTTATAGTAGAACAGTTGCTGCTTTCTTTGTACCTAGCAGTTTGCGACTATCTTCTTCTGTTGGAAAGTTGCAATAGGGAGCCTGCTACTGGGAGCAGTGTCTTACAGCGGCGACCCATCAAACGTTGGGCAGGGCTGGTTCCAATTCCAGCTGTGGGCGTGTTGCGCCAGTCCAACAATGCTTGAAATTCTGATGTTCCGGATGCCTTGCACTTTCTAAACAAATTCTTGACAGTCTGGACTGCTTTCTCTGCCTTTCCATTTGATTGGGGATAGGTTGGTGACGACGTCTTGTGTTCAAATGAACATGTCTTTGCGAAAACTGTGCACTCGGCAGATGAGAACTGCGAACCATTGTCCGTGACTAAGGTGTCGGGTACACCAAATCTTGCAAATATTGCTTTCAGCTCTCTGATTATGGCACAAGAGGTTAGGCTGCTCAGGCGAGCGACCTCGATAAAGTTACTTAAGTAGTCACTGACAACTAATAATACTCTGTTGTCGATCTCACAGAGGTCAGCAGCGACTTTAGCCCAGGGCTGTGCGATGAACTTATGCTGCAGTATAGGTTCTTTCCCCTGGCCAGCGTGATGCGTCAGACAGATGTCACACTTGGAGATGTGCTCTTTGATCTCCGTGGTCATACGTGGCCAATACAGGGTTTCTCTCGCACGGCATATGCATCCTTCAATGCCAATGTGAGTCGCGTGTGTCTGCTCCATAAGTTCTTCCTCAGACTGCAGGAATGACAATCTGCTGACCTTTAAAGACAAGTTCATCCTGGATGGTTAATTCACCACGCAGGTCAAAGTAGGGGCGCACACATTCGGGAGCCTGTGCTCTGTTTTCTGGCCATCCACTTCTGATGATGTCCTGTAGCTTCTGCTGTACTGGGTCATCTGCTGCTGCATTTTTCAGCTGTTACCAACGGTCACCAGTCACCGGGAGCCAGACACGGTGATCTATGTCTTCTAACTCTCTTGAAAACTCGGTAGCATTCACCTCTGGCAGGTAGGCGCGACTCAGTGTATCTGCCAGAAGCATTTCTTTCCCCTTCTTGTACTTGACTTGTAAATTGAATTTCTGCAGACGCAACAACATCCGCTGCAGACGCTTTGGGGCTGCGGCCAATGGCTTAATGAAGATCGGCTCCAACGGTTTATGGTCTGTCTCTACGTTTACCAGGTCTCTGCCATAGACATAAGCATCAAAACGATCACAAGCAAAGACAATCTCAAGCAGTTCCTTTTCTATTTGAGCGTAACGTGTCTCAGCCGGTGTCAGTGCTCGTGAGGCGTACGCGACGGGCTGTCCATTCTGCAATAGCGTTGCTCCAAGCCCAGACTGAGACGCATCACACAGTAATGTGACCTCTTCCTTTAGATTGTAATAATGTAGGACTGGGGTGCGCGTCACCATTTCTTTTAGTTTCTCGAACGCAGTTTGTTGCGCTTCATTCCAGGCAAACACTACATTAGACTGTGTTAAGTCTCTTAACGGCTTGGTAACGTCCGACAGGTGTGGAAGGAACTTGGCAAGGTACTGGGCCAGTCCCAGAAGTCGTTGAACACCAAGCTTGTCTGTTGGGGGTGGCATCTTGACAATAGCTCAAACTTTGGCAGGGTCTACTTCTAGTCCCTGATCGGTTGCCATGTGTCCGATGAACAGCACTTGAGACTGTCGCAACTTCAGCTTCTCTGGGTTTAGGCGAACATTCTTTGCTTCGCATCGCTTGAGAAACTCGACGAGAGTTTTGTCATGGTCTTGTGTCGCTTCCTCAAATGTGTTGCCATATCCAACTGCAATAAAATCATCCACCACTACTTCAACCCCAGCCAAACCTTCAATGAGCTCGTGCATTTTCCTTTGAAACACTTCTGGAGCTGATGAGATGCCAAATGGCATGCGCTTCCAGCGATAGCGGCCAAAAGGTGTTTGGAAGGTCGTCAGATATGATGATTCTTCGTCTAAGCTTACGTGCCAAAAACCATTCCTAACATCCATGACCATGAAGACCTTTGCTCCATGAAGGCGTGTTGCGATGTCTTCTACTGTCGGGAGTTGGTAATTCTCTCTTTTTATGGCACGATTTAGGTCTTTAGGGTCAAGACATATCTGCAGCTTTCCATTTTTCTTTGGAACGGTGACCATGGAGCTTATCCATTTGGTGGGCGTGGTCACTTGGGCAATGACACCTTGGGCCTCTAGAGCATCTAATGTTTCCTTGAGCTGAGGCCTTAATGCTACTGTGACACGACGCGGAGCGTGTTGTACAGGCGGGACATTTTCGTCCAATCTAATCTTATATTCGCCATCCAGTTGTCCCAGGCCCTCACTGAAAACATCTGGGAACTGCAACATTAGCTCCTCTTTGGTTACTGCTGATGGCTGGTCTTCTACGGCATAAACAAGGGAACTTCCTGTCTCGGGCTTGTTGAGGAGGTCATTGTCCTTGTACTGTATGATGTTCATAGCTAAGCATGACTTGATACCGAGAATTGGGCAGATGTCTTCGTTGTCCACCAGGCGGCAGTCTAGAAGGTATGACCTGTCGTTTCTCCAAACGCGGATGCTGACGCGACCAATGACTTTAATTTTTGAGCCTCCATAAGCAACCGGTGATGAGCGTGCAATTCACTTTTTCAAGCTTCTCATCTTTGGATGCCTTCTTATAAACTTGTTATGGTAGCATGTTGCACTGGGCTCCAGTGTCCGGTTGGAAACGGACAAAATTACCAGACTCTAGTTTCAGTGTCACTAGTTGCGAATCATCAAGTTTCACAGCTGCTACTTCAATCTGGTACATCTCGCCAGCTTCATCATCGTCTTCTAGGTCAGTCGCCTTAACTTCCTTCGATGTACATCTAGATGCGAAGTGGTTCCGCTTTCCACATTTTAGGCATTCCTGGCCAATCGCGGGACAGGATTCCAATTTTTCCGGATGTTGATATCCACATTTTAAACACTCTTTGCCACGCTGCCCCTGTTTTCTACGATTTTTCGTTGGGCTTCCACGAGTTAGGTATGCGTTCCTGATCTCCTTTAGTTTTCTGGTCCTGATCTACTTTGTTTGCCTCCGCTTTGGCGACGTCTCCCACGATTTTCATCTGTGCGTGCATGCTTTTGGCTGAGCGACATATCTCATCTGTTCTCGCCAGGTCGAGTTTGGATTCTCTTAGCAGCCGCTCTCTCACTTTCGAATCGCGTATGCCGAAAATCGAGCGATCTCTGAGGTCATTTTCGTGTCGGTTATCGTGTCGAAGTCACATCCCTCTGCTAGCTTACAGAGTGCCGTCTTGTACTGGTCATAGCTTTCTCCAACTTCTTGTGTCCGACGATTAAATCGGTAGCGCTCGAATGGGACGTTTTTACGTGGCTGGCAATATTCGGCAAACTTTTGTAGAACTGGGACAATCTTGTCCTGGTCTCCTTCTTCGGCCCAGTCTGTAAATGTGGAACCCCTGCCTGGTGGGGGGTAAACATCGTGAGCCTCTTCTCCTATGACCGTAAGGAGAGTAGCCACTTGGACCTTTTCCGACTTCTTGTTTAACTCTGTGGCTAGCGAATAGCTGTTCCATGCCAAATTAAACTTTTTCCACTTCTCTGCGGCGTTTTGATCATGAATTTCCAGTGGTGTTGGTGGTGGCAAGCTAAATCCCGATGCCATTTTCTTCTATTGAGCGTGAATCCGGTCACCACTGCCACCATGTAAGAAACAGCATTTCAGTATTTGAGAGATAATTTAATAGAATCAAACACGCCGATTTCTTCGAGTCTGACACCGTTCTGCGACGTCCCTGTAATCTGAGAGCACCGGTTGTGCAATGACGCATAAATACATTTGATTGTCTGAATCATTAATAATAACAGAAACTCATGTGGTTATACATGTAGATATCACATAACAAGTCACGCAACTTGTCACAAGAGTCAAAAGAGTATCAAGACTGTTGCATTTTTCTTATCTACATTTTCTTCCTCTTTCCTTGCCTCTGTGACAAACATTGCCTAGAAGCCACAATTAATTTTTATAAAGTCTGGCCAGTACTTAAGAATTGCACTTATATTATATGGTAAGCTTTCATATCAGCATTTTTTAAGCTCCTTTTCTCTTTCATGTTAACTCTTTATCCAATGTTATGCATTTTAGGAACATGCAGTATTTTTGACAACATTGTATGTTACAGTGTACTGTACCTAATCTTGATTTCTTGAAGTAATATTGGTTTGAGAAATGGGGAGTTTGAGCGATGAGGGGTAAAATTGTAGAGTTCTAAATTATATTAATGTTTAGTTATCGTGAGGTTTCAGTGATAAATCAAGAATTCAAGATTCAACTGTATTCAATTAAATATTCTTTTTTGTTTTCTTTTCTGCAGGTTATGAAGCCATTTATTGGCAAATTTGGATTTGACTTTAACTTTGATATCCGTAAAAGGTGTGTAAACATTATAGTGATGTTTGTTTTCATTTAAGCAATGCGCCCTTTTTTTTTTTTTTTTTGTTTATCATCCCGTTTTATTAATTAAAAAAAAAAAATAAAAAAATAAAGGGCCGGTAAATGTTTTTAAACATCTACAGTTGCAAATATGTTTTTTCCCATATGGAACTCACTGTATTATTCCAACATTTGTTTTGTTGTGCCAGTGTTTAGGCAAACTGAGGTTATTATGATTTTATGCCCTTGATTCTGTTGCTGCTTATCCACCCTAAAATATGGGGAATTCTTTGTACTCATTAAAACAACAAATTATGGTACATTTTGTAAGTGATATGATTGGAAATGTAATGTACATGGCCGGAAATACATACAGCTTACTGTCCACCTGTACATCTGTTACTTCACATTGTTACACACTTATACTATGTACATAATTGAATGAGACTGAAGTTTTTGTACAGGGAGCAATGCTATATCTACCGGTACATCTTAATAATAATTTATTATAATTCTGTCATTTTTCTTTTTTCATAGGAGTTATCATCCTTTCTGGGAAGGTAAAATCTGCATAGAAAGTCTTCCAGTTCACAACCTGACTTCAGTTGAATTGAATGACAGTGGTACTGTAAAGAAAATAACAGGATGGACATTTGTCAGTGGAGCAAAGCCTATGACGGTATGTTTATTGTGCCACAGTCGAATATGCAGTGAGCACTTCTAGGACTACACATACATCTAACAGTCTGCTTATAAAAGGTGTTTGGTATTACATGAAGAAGTTTTGTAGCATTCAAATATAGGATATTGGCAATACTGATTTTTACTTTATTCAACGTTGTTTGAGCAATAAATACGTCAGCTTTCTTACACAATGCCAGATGTTGAATACTGTTTACACTGTCTACTTGTAGGTCAAAGAGTAATGGCTATACATTCTTATCTTGGCATTCTATCACACAGGTTTACACTAATAATGTTGAGCAATAGCTTTTAGTACAAATTTGTTCTGGTTTTACCAATGAGCAAGTTAAGCCGATGCTTTGACGTTATAATAATTATTTGTTATGGCGATTGTCAAAAGAGATCAAAGATGCCCAATTTTCTATTTCTTGAAGCATAAATACTGAGGGGTGAATGTTTTTGATTATGATATACATGTAAGCTATTTTAACCCCCTGCCATAACACACATTTTCACAACTTTAACTTTGACATGAGCAAATATAATGCACATGGGGATAATCCAGTGCCAAACTAGCATCCAATCCAGGGGGAGTAGAAATACTTCTAGTCTTTCAATGCTACAGAAAGAAGGAGATTTGCTCTGGCCTGATGGGCCATTTGGTTTAAGTGCCAGGCTTTTAGCCAGGATTTAAACAGTGGGAGTCCAGAATTTTTATAAGGCCTGACTTTGTCCCCATACATGTTGGAGGGCCTAAGGAGCATGCAAGGTGTTTTTCTGCAGTTATGAGTGCAAAGGTATCTAAAGATTTCCAAATTTGCTAAAAAAAAACCTCTGTTTAAGGTGGCCCGCGGGTAATTCCGAGAGCGAAGGTGCTTTTTTTTTTAAATCGAATTTTGGGAATGAAAACCGTAACCGATTTCTCTGATTTTTGGTAGTCATAATAACAAAATGTTCAAATTTTATAAAGCTTTACCTTTTAAAGCCCAAAATATAAACAATTGCGAGAAATAAGCACTTTATGAAAAACCTATTTTTCGAAAAAATGCGAATATTTTTAAAACCCGAAGATAGATTTTTTTCTAATTAAGGTCAATTTCTTCAAGTAAACCTAGGTTTCATGTGAGCAAGTTTCAACTAAATCGGCTGGGTATAAATTGCTGCACAGTTGACTGTTTATTTTTCGCATAAAAATATTGTAATTGGATATTTTCGCCAGCCATTGCAGCAATGCTTAATTAATGCTACGATCACTTCTGTCATTTGAAAGCTCAATATCCCCTAAAAAGTTGCTGAAAAATCTGAAACGATCGGATACTTTCCGCAAAAGTTATAATCAAATGAAGCATAAGTGGTTTACGGTGCAAAAATTGCAAATTAGAAAAAAAAAAAAATCCACCGATTTTTTTTTCTTTTAATTTTTAGTATGCAAAAATCCAACATATAAGCAAACGCCATCATTTAGTTTCGAGCGTGAAGCCTCGATGAAACTCGTCAAATTTGGCTCTTCAAGATAGCTACCTCTCGTCCTTCAGTTCAAAGCGCTTTGGAAACCCCTCAACTAACAGTAAATTATTCAAACCTGACGCATTCCCAAGAGTATTTTGCTCTCAAAGACATTCATTGCACAAAGAAATGCACAAATGGAAGCAAAGCTGGATTTTCATTAGAATTACAAAATACTCTTGGGAATGCGTCAGGTTTGAATAATTTACTGTTTGGTGAGGGGTTTCCAAAGCGCTTTAAACTGAAAGACGAGAGGTGGCTATCTTGACGAGCCCAATTTGACGAGTTTCATCGGGACTTCACGCTTGAAACTAGATAAGAGCGTTTGTTTATTCCCCCTTCACCTTCACCTAACTTCTTTGTGCCTCGTGGCACATAAGGCCTCCACAGAATGCCTCCAATTTTCTCTGTTGGCTGCAGCAGCTCTCGCCTCACCCCATGTACGCCATCCCGCACTGTTCCTCTCTCTCTCGACTGTTCTTCGCCAGGTGGCCTTAGGCCTTCCTCTCCTCCTTTTTAAGTCGTGAATGCAAAGAACGACTTATAGCGGTTTGCTGGAGAAATTCAATTAAATTTGTGTAAACTCCCTTGGTAACCTGGCAATTTTATATTAAGTTTAAATTAAGTTCAAAATGGCGGATGAACGTGTACAAGGGCTGGTTTCCCGAGTTGTAATGCAAACTTGTGGATGTACATCAGGAGAATACGAATATTTTTTCCTTTCTGGAAGGAATTTTTCTAGTGAGGCCAGTGCTCGAATCCACATTTACACACAATGCAATGGAAAGGATGGCCAATGCAAGGAAGCAAGAAACTTGCACGCCGAACAATAGCTTATTTTGAAAGTCCGCGGATATGAAATTATCTTCCATTGAAATGCAATCAAATAGTGGGTAAGTAATAAATCACCCTAAATAAGGCAGTATTTTCCGCTACAAATTAGTCTCACTCAGCAAGATTAAACTGATGCGTTTGGAAACAATTAGAGATATCTATAGTTGGCTTGCTTTGTCTTTCGGTCGATCATTCATTTGCACGTTCGTCAAGTTTTTGTATCTCGTAATATTTTATATTCGTTGTCACACTCTCGTTAACGAAGTTCCCAAGTACATCTATCTCATGACTGAAACTTAAATCAAAATTTCCTCTGGCATTCGTAGCTCATTAGGTAGCAAGCCTTATCATGTTATGTGAATGATAAATTTGCTCTGCTTTTGAAGGCAAAACTACATTTGTAAACACAGTATTATGCATCAAACCCTTACAATTATTTTTTTCTTCATACACATGGTCTGTCAAAAAAGGGACATATTAGTTCAACTGTGGTAATTGTAGTTCTCCAGGGGTGTATCATTGCACTCAGGTAATTTTTTGCTTTGTCAACATCCACTGAGTGCTATGGGGTAGACATTCAAAGAAATACTGAGAGAGTACTATTGTTAGCAGCTATTAATTTTAACGATTTTTTCTGAGCAAGATTTAGCGACTATATAGGGATTTTCCAAAAACTTCAAAAAATAGTAAATATATCGTGTAAACCAGCTTTTACTGGCTGGTGATGAATATATGGCTAAGATGAAAATAAATGTTCAGTAAAAGAAAAAGACTACCATATCTTGACATTGAATGAATATAAATTGCATTGCCTAAAAGAACAAAGTTACCAGTATCCATTTTTGTGTTCCATTAGGGTGGGAAGGGGGTACCGGGGAGGTACCAGGGTACTTGAAATTTGACCAAGACAAATTTTAGCAAGTACTAAATTAAGCGATTTTCGCCCAACTCACTAAAAGCGCTAAAATGTAATAGCCACTAATATAACAATAGTAACCTTAAGGTCGATTTCTGTACATGTCCTATGCCTCCCCCCCCCTTATCTCAGCCAAAAAGGAACCTGGTTGCATGCCATGCTGATAAATAACAAATTGCTTACACTTAGATGGTTTGTTGTACGTGTTGTCCTACAGATTTATTTTAACAAGGCACATAGAATTTTGAATTAATTTATAGATTCGCCAAAACAATATCCTGCAATACAACACATCACTGAACTCTGCATGGGGCTAGGCTGTCAAGAGGTGTGGGCTGGAATGAACATCCTCCTGCCGTAACGTTGTATGAAACACATGATCAGAAAAAGAATTTTATTTCAAATTTACTCATATATTTTTCACAAACAGTGAATACTGCTCTCTATAAATTGACTTTTAGCAGACTGTACAGCTTGAAAAATAAAATATTTGGAGTTATTGTTATTGACTGCTGAAAACAAAGAGTAAAAGATAAACAAGCTTTAAGGTTCAGATCCTTTAATCCAACATGGCCACCAAATCTTTGCAGGATGGCTGGCAATGTATAGAGATTATTTAAAAATGAATTAATAAGGCTGATTAAAATGCATTGATGATTTTCGTGGCATGTAAAGGGGTAAAGTAAACTTTTTGGTTGCAAGTAAAGATACCAGAAAAGGAAATAAGCAGCAGTTTTCATTTGTTACATGTATCACGCCTCTAAATTGATAATAAATTATGTTGGCTTTACTGTTTCCTGCCAATTTCAATTCTTAGAAGTCACATGTATGAGGCATCTGTTAGTTTCTTTTAATTATTTGCCTTCTGTCACAGTGTCTGCCATTCTTTAACAGAGAATAATGTATGTCGAATAATACCACTGTCCTGTATAAAATGGCTGAGCTACCTGGTTATTAATTAAAGAACCCTTTAGCAAATGTGAAACAGTTTGGTGGAAAAAAATCCCTAGCTTCTTTCCATTACCAGCTTCGCAGCATCTTAAGGTACCTCATATCTTGTTACCACTATACGTGTCTCTCTCAGCATTAATTATTTTAAGCTCTGAAATAATCTTCACTTCTTAGCTGCTTGGCTAGAAGGCCTCGATGGACTACTGGATGGTTAGTTTTCAGTTAGAATATGGGGTTATTTATCACTTACCAGCTAGAATTTTAAACATGACTCAACTGTGACATATGTTAACAGATTTCATAGACAATTACAAAAAATGTTGTTTGTCAGCAGACATTTAAAATTTATTTTGGCTAATTCTGGGCTATCAGTTTATAATATACCACATTCACGACTTTGCTAATAGAGCCTTTGATTCCTTCAGGTGTCCATGATAGGGCTATGTTGGTATGGCTGTTTCTGTTTCGTCGCAGGATATGCCCTATCATCTTCCATCTTCTCATCTTAACCTCTTCACTTAGCAACCTCGTCTCTGCCTTCTCAAGGAGCTCCCTAGTGGTAACGTGATCTTGCCAGTTTATTTTGAGAATCCTCCTGAGGCATTTGTTGTGAAACACATCTATTCGTTGGTCATCTTCCTTGTTCATCTTCCATGTCTCACATCCATACAGTAGCACCGGTACGACTAAGGTTTTAAACAGTCTAAGCTTGGTCCTCTTCGTGATGCTCTTTGAGTTCCATATTCTTTTGAGTCTGGCAAATGTGCCTCTCGCCTTGGATAGCCTGCTTTTCAGACCTTTCATTACTCCTCCCTCCTTACAAATGATAGCTCCCAGATAATTAAACTCCTCAACTTCGTCTATATCTTGCCCATCTACTACAACTTTCTCCTGACTCTTCCCGTTAATCCTCATCACTTTTGTCTTTCCTTTGTTGATTTTCAGCCCGAAACTAGACGCTTGAAACTAGATAAGAGCGTTTGTTTATATGTTGGATTTTTGCATACTAAAAAATAAAAGAAAAAAAAATCGGTAGATTTTTTTAAATAGGAAAAAGATTGAATATTTCTTAGTTTACAATTTACGAACCGTAAACAACTTATACTTCATTTGTTTATAACTTTTGCCGAGAGTTTTCGATCGTTTCAGATTTTTCAGCAGTGTTTTAGGTGGTATTCAGCTTTCAAATGACAGAAGTGATCTTAGCATTAATTCAGCGTTGTTGCAAAAGCTGGCGAAAATACCCAACAACAATATTTTGATGCGAAAATTGAACAGTCAACTGTAGAGCAGTTTCTACCCAGCCGATTTAGTTGAAACTTGCTCACACGAAACCTAGGATAACTTGAACTTATTGACAATAATTAGAAAAAAATCTATCTGTGAAGTCGCGTTTTGAAAATAATCGCATTTTTTCAAAAAATCAGTTTTTCATAAAGTGCTTATTTCTCGCGAATGTTTATTTTGTTTGCTCTAAAATTAAAAGCTCTATAAAATTTGAACATTTCTTATTTCGATTGCGAAATATCATAGAAATCGGCCTACGTTTACGTGCTTAAAATTTGACTTAAAAAAGAGCACCTTCGCTCCCAGAAATACCCGCGGGCCACCTTAAGATACACTGCACTCCATTTTTTCACAGTATTTTGTAATGCTTTGTGAAATTACTATTTGATTTGTTTCTATCATTATATGATTCTGGGAAGGAGATTATGTATGTACATGTAAGATTTGTTAACTTTTATTTTAGATTGCTCAAGTAATGGCAAAGGAGGTGCATCAAGTTTTAAAGCATCACTTCCCACAAGTTCCACTGGACATTGATAGCCACAGAGACAGAGAGAGCAGAAGTGAAGGCACAGGACAGGGGCTGATGTAAGTAAATACCAGTGTTTTAAAGCAGTTGCATTTCCCAAATTGTTAAACAGCACTTAGTTCATTCAACTTATCGTTTATTATTATTACCGTCTAAAGTTACAGTTATTTTATTGTTTTTCTTTCTATACTAAACCAGTAATGTGTTTCGTAAAACCTAGAACAACAAGAAACTCGTAGCTCTTCAAACTGTGCCTGATCATGTGACAACCCCATTCTGTGTGGTAAAAAACTGTTAAGTAGAACGGGTAGAGTAGCAGAGTAATGTAATTGTCTAATTGATGGTGTGATATATATTTAGTGTTGATATATATTTCAGTAGATGATAAATACTCGGACAAGCTCAGGGACGAACCATTTTTTGATGGGGTGGGGTGGGGGGGGGGGGGCGGTTGGGGCAATTTCCAAAAAAAATTAATAATAATTCCTCCACAGAAGAAACGGCTGGGTAGAACATGAACCACTGCTTCGCACAGTTAAAAATGGCAGGATGTATTTTTTAAAGAAAGGAATAGAAATTTTCAGTTTTGATGGCAGTCTGTATAAAATTTCTCTGGCCAGTGAATGAGAATCTGCTTTAATCAGTGATAAACAGGGACTTGTGTAAGTGCAGTGTAATGTTAAACAACAGCAATTCCATTATCACCTAAAGCTTTTCCTGTCAATAAATGTACTGTACCATTTTGTCAGCTATGAATTCAGTTGTTTAAGCATATCTTGCTGATACTATTTCCTCTTAAAGTGGCCTGACAATAAATGTAGCATTGAATCAGTGCTTGAGTGAGGTACAGTTTACATTTAAGGTCTGTTGTTTCGCAAACAATTGATTTGTTTGTTTTCCTATCAGGCTTCTTGCAGAAATGTCCTCTGGTGTTGTGTTATCAGGAACTGCGATATGGGAAAAAGGTCAGTGAGGTCTACAGAGGTTGTGTACATCAAAGAGGAAGTAGTGATCATAAATAGTAATTTATTTAATAATAGAGTATTATTATTTGTAATATAGTAAATGGTTTGAACCCAGGAGTATCAGTAGGTCGTATTGTGTGATCGTCTTTTCACTTGACTCTGAAGATGACTTCCGCTCAGGTTGTTAAAACGTCAGTCACCAACAACACTTCTTCTCAGAACTACTCTCACCCGGACGATCACACAATACGACCTATTATCATTTGTCTCACGATGTATAAAAGCTAACAGATTGTACATATAATTATAATGCTTTTTTCTGGTAATGCTAGGAATGACTCCAGAGAAAGTTGTGAATCAAGCTGTCAGAATGCTGTTGAAGAATGTAAACAGTGGAGCATGTATTGATACTCTGTTACAGGAACAGGTCACTAGTAAAATTTCATTTTAAAGTTTTTTATTAAGTACATGTAGCTTACCAATGTCGCTGTTTAATTAATCAATCTTTCTAACATTTCTACCAAGCTTATTTTAAACATTTTCTTTCTTTATTTCACTATTGATCCCATATTGACTATTACTATTTATTAACACTTGACTGGTCCCGAGGGACTCGGAAACAGTAAATTTTGTTTTATTTCCCGAGGGAAACATCGAGATTTGATAGAAACAAAATTAACCAGTGTCACACCAAAGGTTTTGCAATGTTGCCCTCTCAGAGACTTTTGGCAGGAAACTGTTATATTATTATTGGTTAAGGTTAGATAACATGGCCTTGAAGTAGCTAATGAGAGCATGCACTTTTGGGAAAAATAATTGTAAATTCCCATATCACTTATGTGTAGTAGCGTTTCAATATTGATGGCCTATTGCCACAAATAAAGTTGCGTTAGTACAGTAGATGCCAACAGTTGATTATCCTCTGTGCTCCATATGAGGCACAACAAAAAAATATATTTTCTTTGTGTTGCATTCAGTTTTATGTCAATTTATCGTCAGGCCATTGTGTTGATGTCATTGGCAAGTGGAAAGTCATCTATAATGATGCCACACCTTACTAATCAAGCAAAGGCTGCAATGCTGGCTGTAGAGACCTTCACAGAGGTACTCCTGTAGCAAGTACGATAAAACAGTCTTTACACGACTCCTTTGTTCCTTACACGACTCCCTTGTTCCTTTACTCTCCAGTAGTACCAACACCTAAATGTAATTACTAGTGCTGATGTACCACTCATTTCTCAGAACTCGCATTACAAGAAATGTATGGCAGCGGAATTAAGATCTTGCGCATTCTTGTTATTCCTGTAGGTCAAGTTTGATGTCAGCTCCAAGACGGCAAGGAGTGTACTGGTTGAATGTGAAGGTCAGGGACTTGTTAATGAGGAGGTGCTACCGGAAGACAACTATGAATCAGATGAAGAATATGAGTCAGATCATGAATATGAACAAGAAGACGAACATGAGAGAATATAAAACACGATATGATTGGAGTACCGGCTATCCCACAGCAGGCCGGACCTGGCTTTACTGCATTAACAGGTCAAACCAGAAGGAGGACATGCAGTTTACACCAACTGTGTTCGACAGGCCTAGGCTTTAGGGACATGTGTTTTTACTGCGTTCACTAGGCCTAGCTTGCAAGAAATGCAAGTTAACTGTGTTCGTACGGCGTTTGGACCTACTAGACGGGCAGTTTCACTGCATTCAAAAAGCTCCACTCGAAGTACGTGCGGTGTTAGGTACGTTCCAAGGGACTTACCAGCAGGATTTCATGTGGAGTTTTTAGGACTTTATTACGTTGTTGGGATTTACTTCAAGTGGACGTTTTATCGAAGAGCAAAGAGCTCGTGGTCATGTTCCGAGCGCCTCAGAGTTCGCAACGACTTACCAAATGATAAGCTAGTAAGTCCTGTCCTGTGTCATTTTGAGGTCAAGCCAACCGCCGGCGTGTCTGTGTCACAGACACCTGTTCTAAACATGGACAATTGGAACAGATTTAGATTATCTGGGGATAGGGGAGATTCTAAAGGGTACTAATCATAAAAAACGTCGAGGGATGGTACCGCTAAGGGCCTCAAACAGAGGATAGGTTATGGGAATCTTGTCCGATATGATATCTTATTATTTTACCTGCAACGGCAGGCGCAGTCTATTTATCCTAAAGATAAATATTTCAGGGCTCACTTACGAATTTTAAAAGATGTAAAATGTTGCCTAATTCGAAGTAAACATATTGTGAACAATAGACAATACATATTTATTCTCTCGTCATGACTTTTTTATTGTGCTTGTAATTTCTAAATGAAAATCTATTTTTTCTTATAACTTCAAAGCTTCCCCAAGAATGTGTGATACTTTCAAGACTGATCGATATCTCAGTTCTCATTGCAATATCAATAAATTTCAAAGAAAATAAAGAAAATCATCAGCTAGGAATTAAATGTTATAATCAATTGATATTTATGGTCTGTAAACTTACCTTGTGTTACATGGATGTAACGGTAACTAACGAAAATTTGTAATTTGAGATTACTTTATTTAGCTTGTGTAATAACTGGAAAAATTCTCGCGCCGTCATTAGTCGAGAGCTATGGCGTAACGAAAAGCCAGCCAATTATAAGAAATAAATAAATAACAACATTATTTATGTGTCAATGTATTTAGCTATACCTAAACTAACAAAAAGAGAACACTTTTTATGTTGCAAATAGTTTTTCCCACTTTCCAATACGCAGATAATGGAAACTTGCCCAATGTCTGATATTTGGGGCCAAGTAGGAGGGCCGAAGGGGGGAAAAAAACTCAAAAACGGGCCCCCCCCCGAACGTTTATTAAAGATGAAAGTGATTTGACTGTGAGAGGAAGGTGACAAAGAGAATGAGAAGAGACGAAGACTAGGCGTTAGTATCTAAGAGATATGAGGTAGATAGGAGTGGGAAAGAGGCAAGAGAGGACACACGCATTCCATGTAACCAGTCCAGGACCTAAATCCCATTCCCAGTGAAAATACAGGCAAATCCCAGTCAAAATAGGCAAATCCCAGTTCCCTTTTCCCCCGGCCCCCAAGTAGCTCTTGTCGTTGTCATTCAGTAACATTCACTCGTGAGTTTTAATTTTCGTTTTATTATTTTGTAAAAGAAAATTAACCATATTTTTCCACGGACTACACCTTTGAGAATAACCCAGTAGCTGACTATTAACAAACGCACAATCTGATTGGTGCCTTCTTTACACCACCAAATATTCAGTATTCTGATTGGCTTAAATTGATCGCGTCACGCGATAAGGTTCGAGGGCCACCAGAAGGCAATATAAAGGCAAACTAAGAAGCGACAAAATGTCCATCTTTTGCAGTTCAAATGAGTTTCGAACAGTACTTTATAGTGTTATTTCTATAGCTGTTAGTGAGTAGGCGATGATGGCAAAATGTGATCGATGAGTTAATACAAGAATGCGAAAAATATTTCACTTTAAACTCATCTTGTTATTACATCATGCTATCTTAAAAAGATCAAGTAAAAAAAAATGTAAGGGTATCATGTCATTCTTGTTTCAGCCAATCACGCTACTAATTGGAACCAGGCATATATTCAACATTCTTCGAGAGAGAAGACGCGACGCTAAGAAGGAATACTTTCGAGGCCAACACTCGTTCGATCGCGCGAAGAAACGCTTGGAATTCCAAAGTTTTTTGTGGGCAATGTAAGTACTCGAGTTAGCACTATTGTACGCAATTTTCTGAGCTTTGAGCACATACGCCTTTGAAGCACTGACACAGCTGAGAAATTACTTACTTGTGACACGATTCATATCCGTATCGATCCGTAACATCGACACAAAACCAGCTTGCTGTCGCTCTTCTTTCAGTAAAGCAGGGTTTAATTCTAACGTATCAGGCTGTGGAAATTTTTTTCGTCTAGCCCATGGTTTTCTTATGGTTTAGGTGGGCTTAGCCTGCATGGCCGCTTCGTACGGTTTGTCTACTCGTCTTCTGTGAGATCTGGATGCATTTAAATGCCAAAAATATGAAAGAGAGTTGACGATAAAGGACAGAAAATTCATTCATAAGTGCGGTATGAAGAAGCAGGTCTGAGAAATTAGCAAATTTATTTTTACGAAGGGAATGCGCCATATGTTTTTCGCCCTGGTTGCCATGGACGCCATCAGCGCGTAACTGTTGCGTTACCCACCTTTCCCACGCGCACCCGCGCTTTACCCATCGTGTCACGTAAAACGTCTGCATCACGCAACTTTTTTCATTTCTCGTGACATGCCTGCGCGGAAACAATCTATGCAGAGGAGAGAGATTAGTTATTAAGGACAAGCCGACAGCTTCCGTTAATAATCTCACTTGTGTACAACATTTCAGTTCGTCTCACTTGATTCTATCTTATACTTGTGTGTGTGAATGTAAAGAAACTGCAAAAGAATTACCAACAGTTGAAGACACCACTTTGATCTTTCCAAAAATAATCGAAATTTCTTTAGTTTAAATGTGTTGCAGAGGATTGTTTACATAAGCTTGGTCATCACTGTCCTTTACGGTCTGACTGAAGTGAAAGGTGAGGATACAAAATATTTTAATTTTAACATAACGCACCATGATTTGCTCACAGAGGGAGCATTAATCAGGGATGCCAAATTTTTTTCTTTTGGTTACAGTTGAAGCCAGTTCCATGCCCATCTCCATATATATGTAGTTGCCCCCAAGACCCACTCTAACGTCCCCCTCCCCCCTTTCTAAAAAGTCGATACATTTTCAAAAGTATGGTCTCCCTCAGGGCTCGGTTTGGATCAAAGTCTCTATACTGGTGGTCAAGTTGTTTGAATATTTTTAGCAATTTTGTGAACTGTTGTCCGTCAAGCTTTACCTTTCATGGAATATCTAAATGTCGACTTCCTACGTGCTTATTTTTTTCCTTTTGCTTCCTGTAGCTCGTCGTTGTTCCGAGACGCTAAGAGATCAACCATGCGTGGGTAAGTGGCTAAATTACTGGAACCCAACCTCCAAGAGTGCAATAGTCGACCCCTCCGTAAGAGACTTCTGGTTATAAGAATCTTGAACTAATATTAAGCTATCACTGTTTCAGTTGAAGGGTCAATTCCACTGAAATTACGTTGCGACCGTAAAGCTGGAAAGTTCTTCAAAATAATTAGTCTTTCCGTCCAATACCGTTCTGGAATTTGGACCGAGTTGGTCGAGCCCCAGGCTTTGGCCAACACAGAATGCCGGGACAGCCGGGACCTGGACATCAATTTTCAGTATTACTGTTCAGTGAGCGCAAAGAGCTTGTGTCCTTACGCTGATCGAATGAGAAAAGTAAAGATCGAGTATTTCTGCTGGGAGATAGGTGAGTGAATTTCTTAAGTTTAAAGCTATTTTTTATTTGTAAACTAATGTTAGGCACACTTTATAAAACATTGGTTTAAAAAAATAGCTACATGCCTTCTTCAACGAAGAATTGACTTGACAGAAATTGTTTGTGGCCCTCTGGATGGGACGCATGGCGTACCCTTTCAGGGGTTAAAAAATTGCTTGAACTGTCCGCATTATAGCTATCGCGGTACCTTTTAGAGGCATTGCTCAGCAATTAAGAGCGTTCTAACTTTCCACCAAGGAACAATGATATCTATCTTGTTAACATGAGGTTTAAAGTTCAAAAACGAATGTGGATGACAGCCAAACTGACCCACACTGCGGACCTTATATTTACCAGCCACTGCAACGACGACGCGACTAGGGCTCCTAATCAGTCTTGAGTGGGACGATACTCCAATGTAGGTTTATCCAGCATTTTGTCCGCAGCTTGCCCTAACAGTACGACAGTACCCACTTATGCTTCTGAATGAGGAAATGCACTGCCTTTCTAAAGATAACACAACGACCCTGAACAGCGCTCGAATCCGGATTTCTCGATCCCATGTCCAATGTGGGCGCTAGGCATTATGCCACCGCGCCACCGCTCACTTTTCTGACTTTTACTTTACATACTTGAAAATCGATTGTTAAGGAGACTTTTTCTCATCAGCCAGGATTATCTTAATTTCAAATTGTTACATCACTCGTGACTATCAGCCTCCATTTGTCAGATTTGTAAAATATCTTTTGTTTTTGTTTTGCTTTTTTAGATCCTGATCTACTCAATGGTTTTTCCACTGACCTGGGCGGCTGGGTCAAGTAAACAACTACTTACTCTTTGTCTACCGTGAGCAAGATTTCGTGACTTAGCTTGTCGTGGTTACGACCATGTTTGGTCCTCAATAAAGCATTTAGTCTTGATGTAGTTTACTATTTTTTTAAAGGGTAACATTTATTGAAAACTCGAGGGAAACTTCCCCAAACGTTTCATTGTGCAACATGTCCCTGTCTGTGTACACGTTGCGACTTTGTCCCTGCTAAATGTAGCTGCAGCATTCGTCACTGGGTAAGGCGTATAACGCGATTCCAAAACAAATTGTTCGGTTGTCGAGTCCAGTTAATAATGGTACTGTTATGCCGCCATTGCGTCCTGGCTTTTCATCACGGTATGCAAACTTGTACTGGTAAATGCAGCAACCAGTGCAGCTGGTAAACCATCGTTTTCTACTGCCCAGAGATTAGAAACATGGCTTCGTTCAACAATAACCCAAGAGCTATTTAGCAACTTAACGATTTTCAACAGTCACAAAGAAAGAACAGACAGACTTTCTCTTCTTGACATAGCAAACGAATTTACAGATTGCAACGGTACCAGAAAAAGAAATGTTGATAACTTTATAGTATCTGGTCCCAGTTGTTCAAAGGGTGGAGAAGGCTATCCACCGGATAAATCGCTATCCAGTGGACAACTGTTTAACCAAAAAAAACTTCGCTATCCACTTGGATAGTGATTTATACGGTGGATAGCATTGTCCGCAATTTAAACAACTGGGGTCATATGTACAGTAAATATCAGCCACTGTTTAATTACTTCGCCGTTTTGTTTTATTTTTTATACACCGTTGAGTTCACGGTAGCTCAGGCAAAAACGTTGGATTTCTGGGTTATTTATAGTAATTAAAGGTTGATATCAGTAGTACAACAGTCAACGATATTTCAAACGAGTGATAGTAATTCGGATAAATATTTCAATCTATCCGATAGCAACAGCACTGAACGTTTGGGAATTAAAATTTAGTTTGCTTTAGATGAATGCATTTCTTGGCTTTTTAGATGTATTAAAATTGAAATTTTGAAGCCTGCACACCCTCAACCCTGCCCCCCACCCCCCCCCCCAAATTTCGCTCACGCGTTCTTCTTTAGCCCCCCCCCCCCCCCCCCCCACTCCAAAACTTGCTGCGCGGTGCCTGGTTAGGGTGGCTGCCATTGGTACTTTTTCTAAATACATTTAGTTTTTTTTATTAACTTGCATTACCGTGTCTTTTCACCACCGTTAATATCATTTCGCCGTTCAATTTCCTTCGTTGATTCTACATGTAGAAATACATTGATTTGAGAAGACTTGTTTTTTTTAGTCCAACGTTTGTTTTATGTTTCTAGGTTTGAATTGCATGGTTTTGCAAGGAGCACGCACTTTGCGCTGAATTTGTGAACACCAGCGGATCTTGTCAAGTTCTGTTGCCCTTTACTCTTTTGTTAGCAACCTATCCACTTCAGTAACACCACGTGACTTTTTTTATATCCACTGACATGATATCAAAAATACATTCGAACGTCCCGTTGTCAAAAATAATTATACTTGCCCAAGCTCTGTTTGCTGGGCAATAATTGGCTAACGGAACGCTTGAAAGGAAACAAGAGACCCAGCTGGGAACAATGTGAGGGACTAAAGGCACAAAAAAATAATCCAACTTACCTCGAAGTGAAAATAGTTCTTTTCAGTGCAGATAGATTGGGCTGATTGGGGCAAATGGCAAGCACATGGTTTGCTTGGTCACGTGACAACCTGAGAGGGTCATTGGCTCTTTGTCTAGAACTAGTGCAACTCAATTATAGGAACTAAAGTGCAGGGAGCCAGCAGGGAGCCAAGACATAAAAATTCTATTTGTAGGCAAATTATTAATTTCTTTTAATGTAACTTCTACACAAAATTGGCAACAGATCAATAAAGCGCGTGATTTGCTTTTACCCAGAAAACAGCCTGACCCAAAGGCATTTATCACTAGATATAAACACAACTAAAGAATAAAACAACTATTGTTTGGTGTATTTGTAGTTAGAATTGGCTTCATGTCTGTGTCGGAGTGAACAAAGAATAAGTGTCATTTCTTTCTCTGTCTTAAGTGTTTGTTTCGTAGGTGTTCAGCTCTGTACATAGAAAATAATAAACTATGCGTGAAAGGTCTCGTTACGCTGTTACTAAACTAAATACAAGCAGCACTTGCTAACAATCGCGAGGTCACGCCACAGCTCGATAAACATAAGCTAAGGATAAAATGATTGTTCTTTGTTATACTTAAATAACGCTACTCCGTGGTCTGATTAGCCTCCTACGCAGACGTTCTTGTCTGAATGGCTGTGTTTATTTAGTAGGAAGAATAATAAGTCTCAGACTGTTGATTTGTCTTAAATAAACATAAGATGTAAAATATTCTATTAGACATTTAAATTTATCAAGAGAGAGAGAGAGAGAGAGAGAGAGAGAATGTGTGTGTGTCGGTGTGTTTTTCTTCATTTCTTCGATGATTTTGTTGCCACTTACTTCTAGACTGGAAAAACCGTGATGTACTTCTCCCACAAATCACGTTATACGATTGAGATGTGTTATTTGTCTTTTTAGTTAAACCAGGCCAATGTCAACACTCTTATGGCTTGTGACATTTCTTAGCCAGCAGTGTTTGTAGTCCTCGCGTGCAGGCTTGTTCCGTCAACATTACCCCCTCTGCGCTTAAAAATGTCTCGCTCTTCTGATTAACCGTCTATCAAACCTGCCACTACGCTCTCATAAATGGGGCCAACTAATGGCATAAATCTCAGCTGCAAGGAAAGTGTCAGTTACACTCTTAAGCATTTCTCTATTGTCAGATGCTTTGGTCAAGACACGACAGGCCATTTCCCTGTTGTCATTCTCATGCAGACAGTCCATCATGGATGGAGAATATTTAATAGTGGAGGTGGAGTCTATCAGCAGGTAAGAACAGAGGAGACTTCAAACATTACACGTGGAAAATTGATAGAAGATGATAGAAGTGGGTTCCTATATCAGTACTTCGACTCCGCCTCTATTATCTCAGTGCTCCTCCTGTCCACATTCAGTTATCTTTGAACTAAACGTTACTTTCTACAAAAGTACAAACACGAAGCCGCATTTCAGCAGATGAACATCGAAAGATTTCATTTGATTTGATGTCAAGCCTGAAGAACAACAACTTGTTACAAAGATTCCAAGTCACTCAGCTTCAAACACGTGCACCGGAATCAGTGTACATTCTTTAAAAAGGAAAAAGGTGAGTTAATAAGGGAAAAGTTTCACTGGCAGTCGTAGCTCCTGGGATCGCTTAATTACGAGGAAATTCGAAGAAATTCCAAAACCAAAACCTACTGTTAGGCACATTGTCAACTTGTACTCGCTTTCAAAAGAACGAGCATTGACTTTTTTTAGTCCTCGTTTTCTCTTACCCCAGCGATCGCTGCATGGGGATCGATTAGTTCACATTTTAAATCTGTAAAACAGATCCCAGCAACTATACGAGGGTAAAATGTTAAGTTAGTTAAATTCTCATGTAGCAAAGTTACAAGATCAACCGCCACAGTAAAATGAATGCACAAAACGAGATTATTAAATCGAGGAGATACTCAAAACCGTAGTTAAAGGCCGGGAACACATTCTTGCAGGAGTGTGATTCAACTAAAATACGAAACAGGAAATATTCCTACAACCGTAGACAAAAGTCTGAGTAGTTAGAATGCTTACCGAAAGACGCCTGAAATAACGATACTTTACGCTTATACTTTATCATTGTCGAATGCAAACATTTTCAGGGCCCCCCTCTTCCCATTCAATATTGAAATTTCGTGGATAAAGGGTGTTTGTGCAGTATGTTTGGTAGCTCAATATTGAGAGAATATAAATTTTCAAGCCGAAATACCAGGTTATCTAATTCTCGCTAACTTGTGTCCAAGCACGAGGAAAATATCAATGTACTAAAATTCTAGTTAAATGCCACATGCTAATTGTAAGTTTTTGTTTCACATAGCCTATCAGGTCTTCGACTCTGCCTTTATTGTTAAATCTACTTCTTTGGTAAGCATTTTACCTTAGAGACAGTAGTTTACAATGAACAAAATTGTTATCACGAAACCATATTTCTAAGCTCGTCTTTAACACCAAACACGTGCTGCTGTCGAGTGTATCTGCCTCAACCACCAAGCCCGTTTACCATCTTCTTGTCTGCGTATGTTTTGGTTTCCTTTTTGCTCCGCCACTTATTTAACCCATCCATTACCGATAACTGGTTGCCGTGCTTAATTCATTGTGTCGGAAAGATCACGTGATCTTTACCTATAATGAAGGGGGCTTTTCCTGTCCACTTCAAGATTGAGAACAAAACACGTGGGAAAAAAATAGAAAAGAGTTGTTTCTGACGATGTTCACTTAAACGTGTAATAAAATGTGTAACCTGTAAATAATGTGCATTGCGTAGGATGTTCAGGTCATTTCTTGTTACACTGTAGCTCTCTGTTTTATAGCGTCTGTCAGGACTTTGACTCCACCTCTGTTGTTAAACTTTTTATTTTTATTAGTAACATTTTATCTTGGGAACCGTACTTCATAATCCGAAGAATTGCTATCATGAAGCGATATGGTAGAAAATAAACATTGAGAGATTTGATTAGATGTAACGGGTCTTAAGACCCAAAACTTGTTACGAATGATCCACGTCTTCAGCACCAATAGGAGAAAGTTGTTGCAAGTTATTATGATGATATTCACTTGAACGGTTAGTACATTCACTTGTACTAACCGGTAAAAATATGTATTGGGTAAAGACATTTAGGTAATTTCTTGTTGCATTATAACACTGATCTGTTTTATTGAGTCTATATCACAACTTCGACTCCGGCTGTCAGTTGTTAAATCTGTTTCCCTGGTACACGTTACATTTTGGGAACTGTACTTTATAGTCCGCAACATTAATAACACGAAGCCCTTTTTCAGTAAATTAACATCGAAAGATTTTATTACGTAAGGTTCGAATCGAATCTAAAGAGCAAAACTTGTTACAAATGCTGGTCTTAACACCAAACACGTGCTGTCAAGTGTAGCTGCCTCAGATACCAAGCAGACTACAGTCGTTTGCTAGGAGTTTAATTAAGACGAGTCTTGTGTACCTACGTTTTGGTGTCCAACTTATCCATGACCCCAAATTGCTTCAACGAAACGTGGTTAATTTGCCTTTATAAACTTCTAGCTGCCAAATTCATCGTGGAGGATAAATCACGTCTTTCGTAGGTGCTGGGGGTCTTTTCCGGTCGTCTTCAAGACTCAAAACGTTGAAAACAAACACATGTCAAAAGAAAGTTGATTTTGATTATTGTGACGATGTTCACTTAACGCTTGGCAATTTGTCAGTTAGTGATACAGTCACCCCTCGTTTCATTGCTTGGCAATTTGTCAGTTAGTGATACGGTCACCCCTCGTTTCATTGCTTGGCAATTTGTCAGTTAGTGATACAGTCCCGGGGGGACCCCTCGTTTCATTGCTTGGCAATTTGTCAGTTAGTCATACAGTCACCCCTCGTTTCATTGCTTGGCAGAAGGAGGAGTAAGGGAGAGAAAAAAATTTGTCAGTTAGTGATACAGTCACCCCTCGTTTTATTGCTTCCGGCAATTTGTCAGTTTGAAACGGGTATGGTTTTTTTGGGGTGAATTTTTTTTGTTGGGCGGCACACCCCCGCCCCCCCCCAGTGATACAGTCACCCCTCGTTTCATTGCTTGGCAATTTGTCAGTTAGTGATACAGTCACCCCTCGTTTCATTGCTTGGCAATTTGTCAGTTAGTGATACAGTCACTCCTCGTTTCATTGCTTGGCAATTTGTCAGTTAGTGATACGGTCACCCCTCGTTTCATTGCTTGGCAATTTGTCAGTTAGTGATACAGTCACCCCTCGTTTCATTGCTTGGCAATTTGTCAGTTAGTGATACAGTCACCCCTCGTTTCATTGCTTGGCAATTTGTCAGTTAGTGATACAGTCACCCCTCGTTTTATTGCTTGGCAATTTGTCAGTTAGTGATACAGTCACCCCTCGTTTCATTGCTTGGCAATTTGTCAGTTAGTCATACAGTCACCCCTCGTTTCATTGCTTGGCAATTTGGCAGTTAGTCATACAGTCACCCCTCGTTTCATTGCTACTGTAATAAAATCTACCTGGGTTGCCTTTCCACGACTGAGAGCTCCATATGCTCGGAGCAGGCTGGTTTATGGCGCCAGCCATTCGCCCTTGCACCTTCAGAATCTCCAATGGCAGCCCCGCGACCAGCACGCTTCTGATAGGAGCTTGGACAGGTGATGCTATATCAGACGCTGGGCGGGGATGGGTGTTTGTCTCCATCCCCCGCCTCCCTGGCCATGCTTGTTGAGTGCGGTGGCTTATTAAGTTTACCTGAATCAGGATTTTAACGCAACCTCCATTCTCTCTTATGATTTATATTTGAAACTGGACTTAATTTCAGCAAAATTACAATAAGGAAACCATGATTTGATTGAATGAACATCGAAACAAATTAAAGGAAATTGGAGAACCAAACCCTCACTGGATATACAACTTGAATCCGCTCTTTTATCTTTTATCTCAAAAGAGAGCTAACGAACTAACTAGCCGGCAAATTTTGATCTGTAAGACACGTTTCATCACCTGTACAAGAACAAGATGCAGAGGCAATTTTCTTATTATATTGCCAACCTCTGATCTGTACTCACTTCTCATTAAAATTGTCAGGTAAAATACTAAATCGAGTATTGCGGCAAAGTTTTACATCTTTCAGATTCGGTGACATGAGTAGGTTCTGCTCGCTGCTAAACCTTTTGTTTCGTTCGTTTGGTCATTACGGGCAGAAAACAGCTTGTTGTAGAAGCTCCGACTAGTCACAAATACATGTCGAGCGAGGCAAGTTAGGCCAGCAAATAGGGCCGCCTGAGTCTTTGATTTAATTGGGGAGTCTTGTCAGTATATGTTTTGGTGCCAAACGTTACGAGTCCACCCTGAGCTATCTACTATGGCTGTTTTGTACTAAATGCAACCTGGACAATCACGTGATCACTAACAACGAGCCCTTTGCGGTCTTCTTCAAGCTTCCCAATCTGCGAACGACAACACGCTTGCAAACTTGGCAAACGATCCTAGTACATTTTATGGATGAATTAATAAAGCGATGTAGCTTTATCAACTTTTGCCAGCCTGCAGTAAATTGTCAATTTTAATTGTAAAGCGAGTTTGAGTAAGTCCTACTTTGACACCGGCAATTCACTACTCCATAAAAACCAAATTACAAAGAAACTTGTCGTGACAGTGGGTACATGGCCTGCAATCAAACGAACAAATCCAGTTAAAAAATGAGGCAGTATAAATAAAAAGAGAATTTTAATGGATGGTGAAGCATCTCTAATATAATGTTTTTACGAATAATACTGAACAAATGTAATGAAGTACCTACCTAATACCTACCTACCTACCTACCTACCCCTACCTACCTACCTACCTACCTACCTACCTACCCACTTACCTACCTAGGGACCGGTCATTATTTATCGCCTGGGGGGGGGAGCAGAGGTTTTTGGGGACGATAACTTGGTGTTTAGATAAAGAGAAGGGGGGATCAGCCGTAACTGAAGAGCCAAAAAGGGGGATCACTAAAAATTTTGGAAGGATTCAGATGCGGGACCATGCACTCAAATCTGTTTCGATAATGCCAGTTTGAGGGCATACAAAATAAATGCTCCCATTCTACTGGGAGATGATAGCATTTGCGGTCTCAATTGCAATTTGTTCTAACTCAACTTTATATAAAAAATGGATGCTGTCATACTGGGGAATGTGCACAATTCAATTTATATCGAGGACGTTTTTTTGTTAATAATACTATATTTTATTTTATATTTTATATTTTATTTTATTTTATTTTATTTTTATTTTTTATTTTTTTTAAATATATTTTATATTATACTATATTTTTCCTTTTAAAAAGTGCTTAGCTAATGATTCATCTTTGAACATGGCAGGTGAATTCTAAATTGTGAACTATAACTCCTGATAACTGAAACATTGTGAAATAGCATGTTTGTTTAAACATGTAAAGTATTTATCGCCTCTTCAGGAATGGGTTCCTGTCTCAGCTCTATACTAAATCCGATTCAACTGCTTCATCTGCCTCATCTTGAGCCTCGTCATCCAATTCAACAATTTCTTTTGCCCCATGAGCCTCATCATCCATAACATTTTTGCAAGGCAAGAGTGCATTAAAGATTTTATTACATTCGATACGACGACTTCATTTGCCTCTTAAACTACTGCTTCATCATCCGATTCAACAACAACATTTAGTCCCCTACAGCAGGTTGTCCTTGGACCTTATTCCTTTAAAATGCCGCTACTTGTTCTAGATTTTTTGTTAAGGCCATGCTAAAAATATCCCTTCCTAGTAGCCACTTTAAACTCATTTAGTGAGAATTTTATTATATATTTTTGCCACAGCAAAGGGTTTGATCCAAGCGCCTTGTTATTTTCTAAGCAAAGTCAGCATTGATGCTATCTACAGGGGACACTCTATCATTCCCTTCGATTGAACCGAAAATTTGTCCCGTGATCTTGATTGAGGTCAAGTTTCTAAAGAGATGACGTGCCCTCTACTTAGAGTCGCTTCTCCTTGGTTTTTCGGACCTTCCTTTTTTTTCTTTCTTTTTTCTTGACACTGATAAGTTTCTTGGCATAAGGAAACTTATTTGACAGGTTGATACGCGTTGTTGTAAACCTGTCTGAAGCTGTCTGAGGTTCCGTATACAGCGCAGTGATTCGCTTTTGTGCTTCTTCTAAATAGGCGAGCTCTTCGCATTCGAATGCAGCTCTTTATGCCTGAAATTAACTTTTATGTTTTTGCGCACTCCGTATTCCTCACTCTTTAGTAAATTATTCGCTTTGTTCAGTTTGACAGATCCCCTATCTTATTTAGCGCCCATCGCAATTGCTGTTGTACAAACAGGTAGTTCCCTGAACCCAGATTACTTGTGACGAAACACAGACTCGTTAATCTGTTGGGCAATGCGTGGAGTGTGGGTTTTTTTGTGGGTTCTGCGATTTTGCCAGGGCTCCATATCTTATAACTGAATACGGTGCAAAGACATCGGAGGGGGGATCACGTAAGTTATCGATGGAAATGAGGGGGATCACTTCAGTGAAATAACATTTAAAAGGGATCACCTAAATTTCACTCTGTTTAGCCCAAAAACCTCCGCGACCCCTCCAGGCGATAAATAATGACCGGTCCCCTACCCACCCGTATATCGCCTCCCTCACCCTCTGCCCCTCCAGACCCAAAACACCACAGATATATTTTCGAAGATTTCTTTTCTTTTGTAGATGCGGCTTAACCCGACCTATTTGCGTAGCGAAGCAGAAATGGTGAACCGCCCTCGGGAGGAAACCTACTCCAAAAAGGTGTTGACACCAAATCATACTACTACTGCATGGGCAGACCAGTTTCACCAAGAAACGGAAAAACGAATGTCAAACCACGCCAATACAAAGCGCGTGACGGCTTCAAAGCGGAAAGCGTGTAAACGACGAGAAAACAACACTAACAGGGAACGTGTAAGACAGGAACGTATTCGGGAAGCTTTTGACGTTCTGCGAGCTGTCATACCAGATTATTTTTCCGAGAGAGAGCCTGGAGACAGGCTTTCTAGAATTAAAATTCTGAGGCTGGCAAAGAAGTACATTGTTATGTTGCGTGAATTGTTAGAAAGGGGTCAATGAGCCTAGCTGCTGACTTTGTAAAGTGCCCTGGTTACCATAGTTACATTACCATAGTAAGCTTTGTATTCTTAATCGAATAAACTAAAAATGTTTACATTGTTTTCCATCTTTTTATATTGTGCTTCTTTTGGAGATTTCAATGTCACCTTAAGTGCGAAAACGATTTTCGAATGTTTTCAAATAACTCCACCGTGAAACAACCAAAATACCAGGAGAATTAAAGAACAATTCCTGGTGTTATCAGCTTTGTGATCAGCCTTGCATTTCTATAAAAGAGTCTGTTTATATTTCGTTGCTGATCCTGATATACAGCTACAACTTGCTCGTGTTTGTCCAAGTGCAAAATAAATTCTGTGAGCTTGGTTGGTATTTGTCTAGTCTAGTTTCTGGAGCATGAAACAACAAGGATTCGTCTCGATGAGATGTTAGTTAATCGTTTTATTAGTAAGACCCACATATCCAAGTCATTTTCCTTTTTTAAAAAAGAAAAAGAAAACAAAAATGACAAAAACAAAATTGAATCTCGTTCCCAAGGTTTCACGAGTCGCTTAGCAGGCAAAAAGAATTGATCTGGGAACGAATGTCCAAATAAATTATTGTGACATGCGCAAAGGAAAGTTTGCTTCGGGCAAAGTTTAAGCGGAATTATAAGGGAGATTAGTGTTTTCCACTGTTAAATAAAAACTTGTTTCAAATACGGAAGAGATCAACTAAACACGTCTTGTTTTCCAATCTTTTTTTTTCCTTTCATAAAATATTAAACAGAGTTAACTATCGATACGTGTTTTAAAATTGCTTTGATATTTTTCACGGAGTTATTTTAGCAAAAAAGGCTTTCAAGCCGCCGTTCATAACACACCCGATTATAGCAACGTTTTGAGAATCCAATATAAAAGAGTGACAATAGAGCGGGCATGTGCAAAGCATGTGTTACAGCAAGGAGCTTTGCCGGAGACAGAAAGACCCGAAGCAGGCTAAGTGAAATTGGATTAAGAGTTGTTGCTCTAAAAGCGAGGTATTGCTTGACAATCACGTTAATGAATTAAAGGCGATTTTGTTTCTCGTTTATCAGATAAACATTTTGCGCACATATAAAACGACACACGTGCATTGGTTTGTGGCTATAAGAGTAATTAGGTTGAGTATTAAAACATTAATTGCCGTGACGCGGCGTTGTAAAGTCACCTTCCTATGAACCTAATATCAATTATACTCGGTAATTTAGTGATCTCTTAAACACAATTTGCGACACATCTAACCATGGCTGCGGTTATTTACTGAAATTGACAATGTAATATTACTCGTATTGACCGCCGCTCTCTCAGTTGTCGCTTTTCAGCAAAAACGCTGCTAAAAACCTTGCTCAGTTACCATGTATAACACTATTTAAAAGACCCGAACAAAAGACACCGAAAAGAATTTAAGCTGTCGCCAGCAGACTGCTGTTTTACTGAGACACTGTTGTAGCTACTATTGCAAGGTTATTAAAGAAGGAGGAGACTCGTGTATCTTTTTATTCCCTTCATCTGAAGGGGGTGATGATTTTATATCATGCGCTTTGTGCCGAGTAGTGATGGATTATTTACACGCAAACATATCCTTTTAGAAAAACATGAATTGTGCGCACAAACAGTTCTCTTTAGTTTTTGACAATGGTTGCTTCATTTGAGACAAGCGAGAGTCTCTGGTCCAAAAAATACTGCCGCCTTTTGAACAGAAAGAGAAAGAATGAAGAGATATGAAAAGATCATTCTTGTATTCTTCTGCTGCTTCGACGCTCACAAAGGCAAAAAAACCTTTAACTCCTAGTTAAATTTTCGTTATAAATGCGATGTACTGTAAAAGTATTATTTAAAAGTATGATTTTTAACTTAACAGACACATCGAGCGAATTTTCAACGGATTGTTAGCCACTGGGAAACTTCGAAAATTAGCAAAAATATCAAGAACATAAAAATCACCTGGCTTGCAGGGGAGTATTATGTAGGAGTGTTCGAGGGTTGCTCCTTTGTAAGCAAATCTATCTTGCAAATCTATCTTGCTAAGGCAAAAAAGCTTGTCTGTACGTACGAGCGACTTATTCAGTACAGCAGTACCAACGATTTTCTTCTTACTTATTTGTATTTCAGTGGTTGTTAAGTGATATTTTGATGTCGCAGGGAAGCAGATGATTCTTTTATATTGGCAGTATAAGACACATAAAATACCTATTCAAAAAAATATATAAATTCGATTTACCTGGTTCAGTGGTTCGTTCTTAATAGGAAAACTAAAGTTAGCTTTGAGAAATTGTAAAATTCACATGACTTTCGCATTTTGGAAGCCTCGAAATGAACGGCGAAGGATATAACTAAGACATAAATGGTATTAGGTCTGCATCAAATTGTATAAGACCACTGCATGTGTTATATTTTTCCTTCTTTATTTTACGAAGTGTTCACTGAAGTATACTCTGCAGATAAAATAAAGAAAGTAGAATCGCTTCAAATGGATCATAAAGGTAGACTATTACGACACAAAACATATAGCCATTTACAAAAAATTGTTTCATGGCTCGCGTGTGCGTGCCTCAATTAACAAATTCTTGTTATTTATTCGAGAGGTTTCTTCAAGTTAGAAACCCCATTTAGAGCCGTGAATGGCCTTAATTACTGTGCCAGGTGAATATTGTCTGCTAACTCCTCCCCAGCCAGTTTAATTACTTAAGTACGTGTATATATGAAAAACACAGAAAGCGATATTACCAAACAAGATAAACCTGGAGGGATGTATGCATTAAAAAGCCAAACATATGGATAGTTTTTCATGCGTTTTTCTAGCTGCTTCGAATCGTTTTTAGAGCTATTTGTGATTTACAAGTCGACAATATTGAATTAGCGTTGAAGTGCGGTGCCTATTTTATTTGATCTTTTTATTACGTGAAATTTAGTCACTTATCTTGCCAATGATAATCGACGCTTTTAGTTGACAGAAAAATACTAAATATGTCATTGAAAAGGTCTTCAATAGTGTCGCTTGTCCATTGTCGCAAGTTTATGAATCTCTTTTTTCCTACTTACCAACTCGCGAGCAATTTCCTGTAAGGTTGAGAAATATAATGAAATTCCCCCCAAAGCTCGCGGAACATGCAGGGATGATGAATTGTTAAAGCTTTTTATTCTCGCCTTGATAACTTTTAATGAAAGAATGAAAGTGGAAATGAAACATTTTTCGATTAGCATATACAAGGTACAGGTGCTTAGAGGTCTTTGTCGATATCGGTTATCAACAAAAGAATATAACAAAATTACAACCTTTGAGAGGATAATTTTTCACTCGTCATATTAATTTTACTTGAATTAGCTTTACTCTAAAGACTACAACATTCAACAACAGCGATTCACTGAAAGAACAAAAAAATCGCCTTGAGGTATAAGGAGCGAACGCAAAAGATATGAATTTCTTTATAAATCTCCTGTAAACACATACTAAAGCGGTAGTTCCGGATTTATCTCTGTTTTCGATCAATACAAAAACTACTTTCAGCAATTTTCACATATTCAACCTTGTTTGACAATTGTTTGTATATTTCGGAAAGAATAAAAGGAAATTAAACCACGCAGAAATTATGGCTTTGTAATCAGTGAGTTTGAGAAATTAATAGTTGTGAAGTGATCAGGCAAATAACAACTCGTTGAAGATGTCAAGAAATATCTTTGATACTGTTCGCTTTCTATGATCAGTTTCATTTGCGACAAAAAGAGTTAATTAAATTTCAAATTGATTCTTGCTGAACTCAGTTCGCCGAGTCTTAATTTTCATTTAGTGTAATCAAGGGCAAATAGTGAGTTTTATTTGTTTAATAACCTACACGCTCGCAGGATTGAAGGCCAAAACAACAGCCATTGAGAATGAAAAACAATATATTAGGATTAGCTGAGTTTCACCGCTTGCTTACAATTTTGGTCGAATGATTCCTCTAAAGAGAGAGAACCATAAACGGTCAAATTTATTAATCAAATTATGTTCCTTTCAGCTGAAATCGAATACGAATACTAGCGAAAATACGAGGGAAATTATGCAAGCCTGCTAAAATAATTGCATTTCAGCATACTTTGTCATTATGAAATCTATCTACTTTTAATCGCAGTGTGTTCGTTTAACGCCGTCATCACACCCAGCCTTATGTACATTTACTTTCTTGACACGAGCGAATAAGAAGCCTTGAAGTTTCCGACAATTGTAAGTAAGAAACTCAAATAAAACGACACCTTGCTCTTTCACCTACTGCGGCGATGGCGATTTTCAACACTATATCAAAGCCTTGTTCCCGATTTTTATTTGACATCTGCAGTCACTATTTGACCATATAAACTGTTAACCTGTCGACAAGATCATTTTGCTCAATGCAGACCCTTTTAAAATATCGCCTTGCATACTTTTTTTAGGCATAACTTTCACGTTAAAACAATCGTTTGTTGAGAAGCATTTCGTAATGACCCGGAAAAAATTACATTAAAAGAAATATTTCGTAGATAAAACCGTTTAAAAATCATGAGTAAATTGAAACAAAACAAATTTTGCGAATAGAAATCGACTTTTATTTCTGGGCTTTAGAAAAATATAAAATGCAAAACCCGTGTGTGGATTTCGGGTAATAAAAAAGTTATTTTACAGCGTACTCGTTTTTTACATTAAAAATGAGTAAAGAGGGTTTCCTTCTATAAATAGTTATTTTTGGTGAATTAGAAAAAAAGATGGCCCTCGAGGAAAAGAAAACACAAAACCATGTAATAATTCAGAAGATATTTTAATCGATATCTTTGTGGGGTCAAAACGATACTTGTGTTTCCGCGGCACCGTTTGGGGTTATCATGTTCCCTGTTTGCAAACGGTTAACTTAGAGGATTAAACCCTCTCAAACGATCAGAACACAGATAGATACGCTTGGAATATGTCGCAGTGAATGTTATAATCCCAATGAAAAAAAAATAATCGCGCTTTTCTGGAACAAACTCCTAAAAAATATAAGTTGACTTTATTCAAGGTGGTTTTAAAAAACTTTTTATCTAATTTCTAGAGTTATTTTCGTTTGGTTATATAGATTTCCTATTTTTTACTGGAAGCTAATTTCATGCAGATGATTTCTCTGTTTATTTGCCTTAGGAAAGACATAATAAAACCATTTTATCTCAGAAGTGTATTGTAAACAAACTGCTCTTAGCAAAATGAAAATCAAACAAGAATTGATAGCACTGTTTAACAAATGGTTACAATCTTTCCCGCCATTAATTGAGCTATTGAAATTGCCTTCACGGTTTTCCAACTAATTTCCGTCCGTCGCTCCATGACGTTATAGCTTTTAGCTTGACTTTCAAAGCCTTATCTGATATTGTGAGTAAATGGCAAGACATCTGTGAATAATTTGAAATAGATTTGGGCTCGCCTTATAAAATTTGTTTGCGTAAATTTGACACCAAGGCAAGAATTCTAAACAAGTGGGCGAGCATTACAGAGAACCGGCAAAAAAACTTCAGAAGATTTTAATTCCACTTTTTTCGTTTAACAAAATATCTCTGTGCCTTGAAAACACAAGCGCACACGAGCGACTGATAATCAGTGTCGTTTTCTTCCTGTTTAAGTTTACCGACCAAAGAGAAAGTTTTTATACGGCCTAATTACAAAGAACACCACCTTAATGAGGTAATTATTAGATAGGATGTAGCAGAGTAAACCTTTTTGATGCTAATGTGTGAATAAATCGCCGATAGCCCCAGGGAGAGCAGTTGTTATAAGTGGTTATAACTCAGGTGGGTGGTCTCCGTGTATCTTGACTTATTCAAACAACTTTTGCCGACTGAAAACACATCATTCCTTCGCCACCTTCCGCAGAGTAAACCCACTCAGTGTCTGAAGATCAGTGCGTGCTGCACAACACTCCGTGCAGCGGGTTGAGCGCCACAATGGCTTTCCAAGAAAATCACAAACACGAAGACGAGGAAAAAATAGCAATACAGAGTTTTAAAACAACAAAAAGCGATGACGAAGAAGAAGACGTCTTCATGGATAAAGAGTCAGAAGAAGAAGAAACAAAACAAGATCCTAACACATGCCAGCAGGACTCGACAAATGATAACCGAAGGCAAACTTCCATGTCAAAACCGCCCTATTCCTATATCGCTCTGATTACAATGGCTATTCTGCAATCGCCCCAAAGAAAACTCACTCTCAGCGAAATCTGCGACTTCATCAAGCGTCGTTTTCCGTACTACCGCGAAAAGTTTCCATCGTGGCAGAACTCAATCAGACACAACCTGTCTCTCAACGACTGCTTCATGAAGATGCCCCGTGAGCCGGGAAATCCAGGCAAAGGCAACTATTGGACACTCGACCCAGCCAGCGAGGGAATGTTTGATAACGGCAGCTTTCTGAGACGGAGGAAGAGATTCAAGAGGCCGCGACCACCAGACGGAGCTGTTGGTGCCTTTGGCTTTCAGTACTACTGGAACTGTGTGGATTCTTCAAGCTGGCGTCCTCCGCTGTACTCTCACTTTCCTGTCCCAAGGTACTTGGCATGTCTGCCGCCCGCTTTGACCAGACCAAGCGAACCGGCTGTGCGAGAAAGAGAACGACCTGTAAAGTTCTCAATCGCGAGTATCATTGGCTCGGACACCGAAGAATACCCAGCCCCGACCAGCAAAGGGAGTCCACCATTGTCATGTTGCTCGTCTGTGCGATCTACTTACGGCAGCACAATCAGGCCTTGTATTGTATCGCCGACTTCCTACTGTACCTACTGCAGTCAAATGGCTGCTAAACGGTAAGAAATGAACAATGTAACACTCATTTCTGAATAACCTAGACGATATAGCATTTGTTTAGAGTGCAACCTCTTCTCATTTGCCAAACTTCCCTTACTAAAGGGCAGCGATTTGCAATTTAGTTATATATAGATTCAGTTAAAGCAAAAGGCTTGTCGTTTAATACTGAAGTTATTCTAGAATTGCCGAAATAGTGAACTCTAGCGAAAATTATCAAACTTCGTTATGATGTATTAGTTTGACGAGATTTTATTGACACATTTTTGCTACTAGTGCATGGCGTTCGTAATAGGAAAAGTAAATTAAGTTGGCTTGTTTCTTCTCCTGTAAGATGAATTTCACATTTTCTAAGTACTATTTGTAGAGATAAATCAAGAAAGTTCGCATATAATGTATGGCGAATGAAACGGTTTTTAAAGCTAAAATGAAACTGCTACAGAACAAAGCCCGCAAATGGATACTCTATCCGTTTGATGACCAAGACATTGAACTGAACGAATAGAGTTTTGTTCATTTAGGATGCCGTTGCGAAAGTACGTTTCTGTTTGTAGGAAAATATTATAGATAAATTGTAATTTTAACCGTCCAGCCGTCCAGAAATAAGTAAATTGTGTAAATATGGACTGATTGTGAAACAATACGATAAGTTCCTCGAAGGATGGTTAACTGAAAAATAAAGTGAATCTTTGAAGGGAAGACGTTTGAGCTTTTATTCATATCCAAACGCTTTAGAATTTCTTACGTATATCGCCCACGAAACGCAAATTACCTTCTCATTTCAATCTATTTGTTATTTTTCCTCTGTGGCCAAGTTTTTGTAATAAAAACGCATCGAAGTATAGAAATGAATGCTGCCACTACAGATGTTTGCCAAACCTTAAATTTAACCATTTATCATTTGACGAACATCAAATGTAAACAAAAAAAGTCATTAGTCACTCAGCATTATCGCTATCAGCTTTAATATGTAAGTAACCAATTCATGTTGCAATTACGCAAAGCTGCCGAAAAGCAAAATTGAAAGCTCACAAAGCAGCAATTACAAACATTCATTTACTCATCAATATCTAGCACGTTTGATACTTGACATTTGTATTTCAATATTAAAGAAAATTAAAGAAAAGAAGAATTGCAAAATTGCTAATTAAGTTTTCGAACGATTTGGGGTTGGGGCAAGTCCAAAACAAACTAGTTTAGAGGCTCAGTTTGGCAGCGCTTATCTATTTAAATGTCTCTCTTCGATATAATCTCGAGGAAGTACGAAGACTGTATTAAGCTCGATGAATTTGGGAAATTTCTTTAATCGATGAAAACATCAGGAAAAGAAAATATATACATTTCAGGAACTTGGCGGTTTTAAGAAGACTGCAGGGGTAAAGGAAGACCTACACTTAACATCTGCTGTCGATTGTACGTTTTCACACGAACTGCTTTTGTGTAGACCCTACGGTGCTAAAAACAACCATAAACTACAACAACAAATAACTTTGAATCCTTAGTTTTCTCTTTTGAGAAGACATACAAAGAAAACGTTTGAGTATTGCATTGTTTCATGTTATTATTTCAGATGTTTTAATTGTTAAGTCGGAGTGTTTACCTTTCGAAGTTGTTTTTGAATTGGCGCTGTTCGTTTTGGTAACAAAAACAGTTCTTACCGTATAAAAGCGATCAAAAGATTGCATAAATATTACACGCAGAGATATTATGTCATGTCGCACGAACAAAGGACTTTTCTGTAGTCATCACTCAGTCCTGTGTTTATGCTATATCAATTTTATGGAAAATTCCAATCCAGTAAAAGTACAAAGTCCCCCTCACAAACTCATCAGTTATTATTCCCAAAAATTATTTTCCCGAAAAGTTTTGAACAAAACTCCTCAATTGAATTACCATTAAGTTCTGCAGCCTTTCCCTGTAGCTACTTTGAAAGGGTCACAACTTTCTGGAGGTCGCTATTTTGCCAAAAAGGCGCACCTTATGCCGGCCAGTGCATGTTAATAAACATTAATGAAAATGTTTTGAATATATGTAGAGTATAAAGGAGAAATCACCTTATGTGCCCAAGAGTACGAAGAAGATTGAGTGCGTGTTAAAAGGAGAAATCGTTTTGAAAAAAAGTTATACCGCATTAGAATAGTAATATTCAATATTTCCTTTGGAATAAGGCTTATCTAATACAAACACCAGATTAGTTCGGTACAGCTTGTCGTTTGTTTGTTGTTTTGTTCTATTGCTTGTTCTCCATAACAAGTTGCGTTTGAGTTTGCTTCTGTTGGAGCGTCGTTATCTAAAATTTACGGGTTGCTACTTTCGAACCTTTATGGTAAAATGTTCACCTCGAAGATACGGGTTCGGTGTTTTTCTTGCCACCCAATATGGGCCAATAATCACCGACACTTAATTTTTCCTTGTCCAGCAGATCGGGCGTCAAAATACCTGTGCTTATCTCTTTACTCTAACTTGCAAAGCAATTGTTTTCGTTTTTGCGCTTATGGCCTTCAGTTCATAAAGAAGAACAAATTAATGCTCTGCTGGAAAGAACACCATAAAATGGCAAACTCTTAAAGAAATATGAGCTAATACAGAAGATTGAAAGTTTTGCTGTGTTCACGAACGTTTTGTACACACAAAAAGTCTGGGGTAAAAATGGCGAACTATCTTCACTCTGTGCAAACTCACACTCTTTCCAGAAGTGTAGATGATATTTCTCTCCAAGCCAAATATCAAACTTAGAAAAAGGCCCAACCTATGCTCGCGTTCGACAAAATCACAATGCTTGCTTGCTCGTATTTTAAGACTTCTTTACGCAGGATGTTCTGACAAAAAATTCTACTATTCAATCACCCGTGCTTGTTCTACATGAACATTTTTCGTATAATGTATAGCGTATGTCTTAATCCCACAGCATCTCAACAATTTTTAAAATTCCAATTCGATGTCTTGTTCAAAATTCAAATTTTCCTAACTGATTACCGCACAGTTCATTTAATGCACTTTGGTGTTAAACCAAGTCAATATACCACAATTGACACTGTTCTTTGTTCTCATTCCCTGTCTTCTTAATAATTCCTTGATATTATAAATTGAAATTATAAACGATAGTTATCATCCTTCGTTCGTATGTTCAAACATTGGGCGAAACGAAGGCGGTATAAAGCGAATACTCATTTCCACCTCTTAAAATTATTCCAAATAAAAGTTTCAATATTGAGACGGACAATCACCGACAGTTACAACCGAAAACAGTTCGTCAATTCAGCATTGCTTGACCCTGTAGTTTGTACTTTGCTTCTTTAACTGCGTAAAGGACCCGTAAAAGTCGTAAACGCACGCCAGACACACACGACTCAAAAGTCTACATATGACAGTTACACCACGTCATGATCTATGTACGTTCGTTTGCACACTTCGAGTATACTGTACGCTGTACGTCGTTGCTTGCTTGCGGGCGCTACACCTTTGGCACATTGCACCCTAAACTCTGACACACACGCAAAATTCACCCGCGTGGCTTTTTGCAAATAACCCATACATAAATTTTGTCTTTCCTCGCCTGTCTCACAGGTTTTTTCAGCAGTATGGCCGCACTCGCATCAGTTATTACTATATATTCCGAATACCGTTTGCAGTTTTTAGTTGTCCAGACTTAATCTTATTGAATATTTCTATGCGAATTTTTTTTAGCATAAGTCAATACAGTTTAAAGAAACGTCGGTAGAAATCTACAAAAGAATTCTTACCATAACAAAAATATATAAAACCAAACTGGGTTAGTTCCCAGTACTAAAACTAAAAAAAGGACCTGTTTGAGTGACTGGACAATAACATTACCAAAGATGCGAAAGATAATCCGCAGATTTCCTCCTCGATGATTAACATTTGTATTTTACTATTTATGCATGAGGCGTTAGAGATTGTTGGTCCAAAAACGTAGCATGTCGTCCTAAAATATGGCTTTTGACGGTTTAAAATGTAACATACTGTCCTTCCCAAAGTATAATTTTGATGGCTAAAAATAAGCAGTACGTTGGTCAAAAACATCACTGTCAGTCCAAAGCAGCCTTTTGTTGGTTCTAAAAAAAGCATCTTGGTTTTGTTGGTCAAATAATTGGCTTTTTTCGATACAAAATGCCCCCAAAAAGCACTTCATGATGCCGGTCGAACAAAACATTTATTCATCTTGTGGTTGACAATTTTATTATCCACTTGAAGCTTTGACGCTCTGTGTACAGTAGACGACAAAAGATGTCCTTTACGCGTATTCATTGAAACATTCAAACAATAAGGTCATTTAATGACGACCCTTGTTTACTGGCGCTCGTACATTTGGTAGAACTTTTCTTCCTACATTGGCTTGTTCGGGAGTTTACATTTGTCTGAATGTACTTTTATTTATTTTTCATGTTGTTATCTAAATGAAGACTTGTTTTCATTCACTTACTAGACATAAAACAGTGATAAAAAGCTACTTAGTCCTAAACACACCCTGTTATGTTGAATTCAACTGAGATATGCTTTTGTTTTGAAAACTAAAATAAAAACGTTTGCAAAGGAACACAAGTGTCTCACAATTAATTTCCCACGACAAAGATTAGCTAACTCCTTATAAATAAAAGCTAATAAATGCTTAAACGTTATATTATTTAACGCAAAAAGTGTAAACCACTCAATTTAAATAGTCAATTGTCTGTAATCCCATTTTTAAAACTTGAAGCAAGCAATTTGGTAGTAAATTTAAGAAAGGAAAAATTAATGCAGCGAAACGTTGCACATGTAGGAAGCGTGAACAGATAAAATATTGATAACTTGACACAGTTATGACAAAAGACTGCTCGAGACCCTAGCATCTGTTTATCTTTATTTTACTTTTGTGTACATAGAAGCGGTGAGTTGTTTGCATAGATAATCATTTAATATGTACTGCTTTTGTATCGGCCTAAATACAAATAAAATACTGTCAAACTGATTCAGTAGGTACTCATCAGTGAAATAAAAATCACTTCTATTTTCTTTCTCACTTTTCATCGCTTTATCGTTTAACCAACGAAATTCTACCGAACAAAAGTAATTAATTTTTTTTCACAGCTTACGTCTTCCCAAGAATTATCATATCCTGAAAATATATAAAAATGTTTGCGTTAAACAAAGGTTTCTTTTGTTACAACGGTAACTGCAATTACATGTCTGTACTTTTCATAAAACACATTCTACTCAAAAGACACGTTCAAATTGATTTTTTGAGCTACAGGCTGAAGGGATCTCGCTGTTTTCATATATGGGCAAAGGTTTTAACATATCTTTAGGAAATCTTAACAAAAGCAAGGGTAAAAATGACCAGTTTATATTTTTTTTACGCAGAGAGTGCCTTCTTCGTTTTATTCCAAAGCATTCAAACTGAGAAAATATTAATTTAAATAAATTTGATTGTCGCCTCAATACTTTACACCACGAATTGTAAGTTACATTTATCCCCCTTAAATTTTGAGTTAACAAACTGTTACAATTTTCATACGAAATTTGCGGGTTTCGCTCACTGATTAGGACGGGAAAGTGTGATTAATCGCATTTTGTGTAAACCACCAATGCTTCTGTAGAGCTTTCGTAGCTCAGACTCGATCTGTTTTTTTTTATCGTTCTCTTTAAATATTACGCTAATGTCATGAAGCTAAAGCAGGCCGATAAATATGATGCTCATTTTAATATGGAATAAAATGGCAATTAATGGGTTGTTTGAGCGTCTTTTTTTAGTTAAACTTTCATTTAAACAACAATAAAAACCATTTTGAAAAGGGTTTCTGCGGCAGAATATTACAATATAAATTACTTCTCATCAATATGGTAAATAATAGCAATATGTTAAATTTAATTTGAAGTACCTTTCCAGTCTGGTCGCAGCTTTTCATGAACTCTTCTCATTTCAGGTCTGAGTATTAATCCTCATTGCAGATTACTATATATTCCTTTTAATGTTAGCTTTCGAATATGGTGGTACATCAAGAAATTAAAATCCGCCTCCCCTCCCACAGTTGATGATTTTCCTTATTCTCTTAACCGATCTGCCTGACAAACTCCTAACGTTGTGAGGGGAAATAAAACGTTTATGACTCTTGGAAATTATATCCAGGTGAAAAATAAATTATACAACATTGTTAAAATAATTTGTTAATAAACTACTGTATATGCCAATATGATTGAGCAGGGTGCTTGAAGCGAGCTTTTTCTCATGGTTTTATTGCATTCTTTGAAATAACTGTTGCGGCAAAGGTAGTGCTTCACACTTTCTCGACTTTTTCATTTACCTTTAATTACCATTTATTGTGAAAACAGAGACTGGGGGATTACCGGCGGTGTTATAACGGAGAATGATCAGCCAGTTCTTTGAAATCAATCCGAAATTAAGCAACTTATTTAAGCAGAGTTCTGCTTGAGTCAAAACATTGTGGTGCGTTCCCTGAGATAACTCAAGATACAATCTTGATCGAAGATGACGCCCGAGTTTCCAGAGAAGCCGGTCGCTATAAAGGAAGCCATGAGGCGGGGAAGAACCAAAGCCAGGCTTGACTATTTGGACGGGTCAGTGGATATATGTGAAAAGAAGAAGGGTAAACCTCCATACTCGTATATATCTCTGATAGTAATGGCCATTTTAGAATCGCCCAATCGCCGCCAAACGTTAAGTGGCATCATCGAGTACATCCAGAAACGGTTTTCGTATTACGGCGGTAACTGTCCAGCGAAAGGATGGAAAAACTCAATCCGCCACAATCTCTCTCTTAACGACTGTTTCGTGAAGACGTTTCGGGATCCGACGAACCCGAGTAAAGGACACTTATGGAGCCTTCATCCAGAAAGCACGCACATGTTTGAAGGAGGAAGTTTTATGAGACGAAAGAAACGCTTTAGAAAACACTCCGCAGTTGAGCAGGAAGTCAGCCGTGACACGTCATATGACGTCACTCTGACGTCATATCGAGACTTACACCTAACATCACATTCCGACGTCAGTGCATCAGGTGTAGGGTCACGTGACGCCCCAATTATGCCTTGTTCCATTCTCGAAGAAGACTGGAGCCAAGAATATTCATTTCTACAACAAGGTGTCAGGATGCAGACTGCATCGATCGCAGACTGTACTCCATGCGGGGGTGGACCTGGTAGAGTTTTGTTCCCGTCTGCTCCTAATGCCTCGCTTTGCCTCGTTTGTGCTGGTTGCACTTGTTTGTACTGATCTAAGGTGCATAAGTCTGGAAAATAATATTTTGCCCAGGTCTTGTCTTTTTTTCTAATTTCATCGAATTGTATCGTCAACTATCGTATCATGGATCAACCGTTGTTAACTTGTTCGGTTTAAATGAAGTTGTGTAATTTAATGTTTTAACTTTACATTTCTAAGTGCTACGTGGCTCGTTAAATGAAGACTAAATATAATACTTACTAACACTGTGACAATTAAAAAATTATCTGTATAACATAGTAATACCTCTTTATTACATCTCACTGACTGTAAAATTAGCGTATTGTAAAATCTACCTCCTATAAAATGTATAATATCTGCTACGTAAAAGAACCCTACCGATACATATAAAATAAACTGTAATGTTCAAATTAGAAGGATCAGACTCACTCCGAAGGAACTAACAAGGGCGGGGATCCTTTCAAAGAAACTAAAAAAAAATTGAAAGTAATTTTATAGTCCCACTACATTGAAAGCGCAATTCCCACTATACTACTCAATCCCTCAGATCCAGTCAACTAGATCTTAACAATAAGAAAGTTACCAAATGGTTTCGAAATCTTTACAGTAGAAATCAGTCTAATTGAAACCAGACAAACCGTAATTCAGCACAGAATACAATACTCATTCGTTAAGGTCAATGTCACATGTTGAGAGAAACTAACCTAGGCGGACCCATTTTCAGGACTTATGTGATATATATTAACTATAGATATGTATATACATTAATTTTTTCGAATTAATTATAGATACGTATCAACTAGCAAAAAGGTTTACTTCCGGTACATGTTAATTTTCTCTTTCACGTATTGCGCGGATCTAACGACAGGATTACGATTTGCCAAAAAATAAGAACACCAGTTGCCGCCTTGCATAATTTCTTACTTGGAATTATACTTTGGCGAGGAATATTAAACTTGACAAAATCAATTTGCATGGTATTTGTTATTAATTAATTACAGTTTAAGATACACACTAAAAGTTAAACTTCGAGAGATTCTGAGAATATCGCAGTTCTATTTATTCTAATGTTTGCAATCAATAAATATCAAGAAGATTAAAATTATTACAAAGTGCGAGGGTTTTTGAGAAAAGACGTCCATCACAGGTCATTATCCATAGACTGACAAACTTCTCCCACCAGGACCCCTCCCGGGGTGCAAATCCAATGATCATCTGTTGTCTTTTGCCAAGCCAACAGCTTATCACGTAGCTCTTTCACCACTTCCTGATAAGCCGGTTTGTCAATCAGGTTTGCCAGCTCTTCAGGGTCAGCACTCAAGTCATACAGTTCCCACTGTGTTCGGTAATAATACTGCTTTAGTGTACGAAACCATCCCGTGGGTCTCCCCTCTCGTGTGCGATTCAAAAGGTCCTGATATGTGTAGGATGTAAAAATATCCACGGCAATGGGATACGGCATTTTGTAAGCAAGGTTGTGAACAAGTTTGAAATTTTTCTTCTGCAATACCCTCATTGGATAGTACATTGTGGCTTCGTGTAAGTTGTGACTGGCAAAAGCTGTATCCCATCCTGACTGTGGTTCTTGATGTAACACTGGTAATACAGATTTACCAGTCAGCTTCACATGTTTGGGCCCAAACAACTTGTAAGAGGGGTAATCAATTTTAAACCAATCCAGTACAGTAGGCACTATATCCAGTAGGCTTACCATAGCGTCACTTAGGTGACCCCAGCGTTCAGGGGCATAAGGAGACGAGACAAGATAGGGCTCAGCCATACCAGGGTGATATAAGTTGGTCTTTGCACCAGGAAAAGGGATCCCATTATCAGAGCTAAAAATAACCAGCGTGTTCTCTTCAAAGCCTGCCTGGCGAAGTTCTTTTAGTATCAGCCCTATTCCCTGATCAAGACGGCTGACAGACGTGTACTGGTTAGCAATCTCTTGCCGCGCTGCTGGCGTGTCCTGTATAAAATATGGCACCATAACCTCCTCAGGGGAGTAGTGTAGTGGTTTCCAATCTGGTATTAGCCCCATACCTGGCTCACCATTTCCAAACTTCTCACAAAATTCTCCTACAACAAGACAGATGTTTATTGAAACCATGCAAGACGCCTGTAGCTTTTTCGCAAGCAGGAAGAAGTTATGAAGAAACACTCAAATTAGTCCAAGAAAAAAGGAAAAAAAGTTGCACGGATATTCAGCAAATCGGGACCATGGTTTGAAAGAGTAACACGTTCTTGCACAACTTTTCCTTTAACTGTTTGGCCGAACAGGTCATGCACAATTACTCGCTGTTATGTAATTTTTAAAAAAATGAAGAAAAACCCCAGACCTTTCACTGAAGGTTTTTATCGTCATGAAATACAGTGCATATTGACAATTACTGTAAGTAGTTTCAACGGAAAACGAAATCATATCTTTTAATTTGAAATGCACGTAATTGTTGCCATTTTGTAATATACTTCCAGTTCCTAGATGTACTGATTTCTTGAATCTCCAGGGGAAACAAAAATTGCTTTGAGAAGTTGGGGGTAAAATTACAGAGAAGTACAATCCAATGAAAAACGAGAATTGGTTCGAGAAATCGGGAGTCGTGAAACCGAGGGTTCAAGAAATCAGGATTCTACTGTATCTCCAATGAGATAAAAAAAAAGTCTGGTTTCGCCAACGTGATTGACTGACCCTTCAGTTCGATTCAAAAGTAACATTTTTCAGCACTGAATAATGTTACAAGTTGAAACAAAAATGCCACTGCCACTTTCAGATTCCCTTGCTGGGTGCTTCTGCAATTAGTTTCCTAGTACTAGGAAATGAACTTTCTATAAGCCAGTTTGCCCAAGAAAGCAAGGTTCGCGTTCACGGTATTCATGTCATTCAAGAGATGTAACGTCAGTGTGCAGTGTAATCCAAAGTATTTTGATTATGGTAATTACTGCACATATAAATTACAGGATTTTAACAAATAATTAAAGTATCTGATTCAGTTCTTTTCAGTAACATTCTCCTAGCTTCAACCTAGTTCTCAAGCTTTCAAAAATGTTTGCCAATTACTTCTTAGTTGTTATAATGTTGGAATAATTTTATCATACACATTAATTATTCAACAGAACACACTCCAGTAGTATTGACTTGCTTAGATATCAGATCACCTTTACTGGGGTGATAATTTCAACCTTAACTATTTCTGCAGCCTATATCAGGTTCTGAAAACCTGTCCAAGAATTTATTGTTTATAAAACTCACCATATTTCTGTGTTATTCCACAGCGATGCGCATCAAAGAATCCAATATACAACAAGAATGGCCGGGAGTCATTCTGTGATCCTTGAAAGAACTTGCGAGCAAGGTCTTTCATGTGAGTGATATTACGGCCACACTGAAGAAGATTACAGTTCAGTTCTGTGTATGAAAATTCAAATGGATAAACCTGAATAAGAAAGAATCAGAAGAAAAATGAATGTAGGATTACAAATAGTTGATTAACATTTATTTAGTAAAATCTGATCTATGATTGTTTGTGATTTAGTTTATAATCAGCATTGGAGATCTAAACTATTTCATGGGTTTGTAATTATTCTACTTACATGTAACAATACATACACCCAGGACCATAGTGGCATGTTTTTGATATCCTCACTAGTGAGAATATCAATTAGGTCATTTTCCACCTTTGCAGGGTTGTTCGGTTTAACTTTGAGATACATGTATAGTAAAATGTAAACTACATGGCGGCTTGAAGATGTAAACGTTTTTTTTTTAAACAATACCTTATACCCATCCTTAATATACCATGCAAAGTTTGTAAACAATTTTACAGCCACATGGCCTACGGAACTTTATGCATGCCAACAATGCTAAATAGTAGGCCTGCAATGAGTGCAAAGAGCTACAGCTACATATTCCTCTGCAGGAAATATGTACTCTACATTCATTGTCACACACTGAATGCCATTCGTCTGCCACACAAGAAACAGGAAAACTTGTACACTGGTTAAATACTAAGTACTAGTCCTGCAAATCATGCTACGAACTACAGCTATATAATTTCTGCAAGCATTGTTTGCCTCAAACCCAGGGTGGTCATTATAAGTGCAGGCAGTAGATGGAAAAACACTAACCAAATGTGATGTAGAGAGTTGTGAACCAAACGACATTCAACCTCAAAAAATCAAGGATTTAACCAAATCAAAACATTTTTTGCGCAGAAAAACTTGACAAAGCACAATAATTGTTTTAGCCAAAAAGATTTGGGGGTAAAGTGCTCTTTTAGGGGGGAATGGTGGGAGATGGTTAAATCTTTCTTCTTATCTTCCTCTCCTGCTCACTTGCAATATGTGTGCCATCCCCAAATTTGTGCATCAAGCAAACTGTTTAGCCAAGAGAAAATGAGACTGTTTTGCAGTGTAATAGCAGTCAAATACCAAAAGTTAAGGAAGTTTTAACTAAACTTCAAAAATAACTTTCCCATCAAGGACAACATCCATGAGCATGGCCTATCGGGAAATATCTGCAGAACCAACCATATTCATTGATTTGCAAATTATACAACACAATATTTGTTTTATAATATAATTAAGATACTATACTCACTGATTCAGGTCCTACATGTTTCTTGCCAATGATTCCAGTTCGCACATTTTCCTTCTGTAACACCAAAGGAAGGCTCCTGACTGCATCAAAGGAGTTGAAGTGATGGAATGTATGATGAAGGCCATACATACCATTCTGATGTTGGGGAAGACCTGGTGTCAAACACATTATTTCAAGCAGTTCTTAGGTTTTTGACCTTAACAAAATGGCTTAAATAACTCCTCTGGTGTTAAGCACCCAATTTTTTGTGATAATGCACATAAAATTCACCAACTTCCATGGCGCAGGAGTAGACCACCAATTAACCTGGGGGATACTGCATGTGAATAAACTTGAATTGAAGATTCTCCTTGGCAAGGATGAGAGAATGTTGAGTTATGAATCAAAGTCCCCCAAAGGGTCACACCCTCATTAAGAAAATGTACCCCAGCCTTTTACTTTTATTATAAATCCTTTTGATTGCAATAACAAAACAACAAATTAACTCTATTTTACACTGATAAGGAAAGACTCTAGGGTCTGGATAATCTGCGAGCCAGCGAGCCATGCGAGCCAGCGAGCCATGCGAGCCATTTCGGTTAGCCTAAATAGCACATTGGTTAGCCTAAATAGCACTTTGGCTAGCCTAAATAGCACTCCGGTTAGCCTACAGTTAGTTTAGGTACCTTGCGGTTAGCCTTTTATTTGGATTTGGGATTATCCTATCTCAAGACTCTATGTGGCACTTGATGGGGGTGGAGTCTTTGTGGCACTGATGGGGGTGGAGTCTTTGTGGCACTGATGGGGGTGGAGTCTATGTGGCACTGATGGGGGTGGAGTCTATGTTGCACTGATGGGGGTGGAGTCTATGTCGCACTGATGGGGGTGGAGTCTATGTGGCTCTGATGGGGGTGGAGTCTATGTGGCACTGATGGGAGAGTCTATTGCACTGATGGGGGAGTTAGTCACACCAAAAAAGAAAACAACCAAAAAAAAAATGAAAAAGATGATGGGAGTGATGGTGGAGAAGGAGGAAAAGAGGAAATGTGTGATGGTTGGGATAAGGGAATGGAGAGGGGAGGTGGAGGGAGAGAGAGTGGAGGGAGGAATAGAAAAAGATGGGGGATGGCACGATGGGGGGAGTGTGGCACTGATGGGGATTGGCACTGATGGGGTGGAGTGTGGCACGATGGGGGGAGTTGGCAGGGGGGGGGGGGGGGGGGGTTTTGTGGAGTGGAGTATGTGGATGATGGGGGTGGAGTTTTGGGGTGAGAGGGTGGAGTATGTGGATGATGGGGGTGGAGTGGGGATGGGGGTGGAGGTGGAGGGGTGGGATGTGGGAGGGGAGAGGAGTATGGGGTGGAGTGTGGGGGGGGGAGGTGGGGGGGGAGGGGAGGGGGAGTGTGGAGGGGGAGTAGGGGGGGAGGGGAGTGGAGAGTGGAGATGGGGGTGGAGGGGGAGAGAGGGTGGAGTTGTGGAGATGGGGGTGGAGGTGGCACGATGGGGGTGGAGTTGTGGCACTGATGGGGGTGGAGTCTATGTGGCACTGATGGGGGTGGAGTCTGTGACACTGATGGGGGTGGAGTCTGTGGCACTGATGGGGGTGGAGTCTATGTGGCACTGATGGGGGTGGAGTCTTTGTGGCACTGTTGGGGGTGGAGTCTTTGTGGCACTGATGGGGGTGGAGTCTTTGTGGCACTGTTGGGGGTGGAGTCTTTGTGGCACTGTTGGGGGTGGAGTCTATGTCGCACTGATGGGGGTGGAGTCTATGTCGCACTGATGAGGGTGGAGTCTACGTGGCACTGATGGGGGTGGAGTCTTTGTTAGCACTAATGGGGGGGAGGGGAGAAGAGTATGTGGCACTGATGGGGGTGGAGTCTTTGTGGCACTGATGAGGGTGGAGTCTATGTCGCACTGATGGGGGTGGAGTCTATGTGGCACTGATGGGGGTGGAGTCTATGTCGCACTGATGGGGGTGGAGTCTATGTGGCACTGATGGGGGTGGAGTCTATGTGGCACTGATGGGGGTGGAGTCTTTGTGGCACTGTTGGGGGTGGAGTCTTTGTGGCACTGATGGGGGTGGAGTCTTTGTGGCACTGATGGGGGGTGGAGTCTTTGTGGCACTGATGGGGGTGGAGTCTTTGTGGCACTGATGGGGGTGGAGTCTATGTGGCACTGATGGGGGTGGAGTCTTTGTGGCACTGTTGGGGGTGGAGTCTATGTCGCACTGATGGGGGTGGAGTCTATGTGGCACTGATGAGGGTGGAGTCTACGTGGCACTGATGGGGGTGGAGTCTTTGTAGCACTGATGGGGGTGGAGTCTTTGAGGAGAAGAGTCTATGTGACACTGATGGGGGTGGAGTCTTTGTGGCACTGATGAGGGTGGAGTCCATGTGGCGCTGATGGGGGTGGAGTCTGTGGCACTGATAGGGGTGGAGTCTGTGGCACTGATGGGGGTGGAGTCTGTGTGGCACTGATGGGGGTGGAGTCTGTGGCACTGATGGGGGTGGAGTCTATGTGGCACTGGCAGTCAACTCCTCATATGTTATTTGTGTCTTTCAATTATACTTTGCATCAGGCCTTTCTAACTTTCCAAAAGTGTTTTGCTTCCGTGTTTTTTGCGGCGATTTCTTGTTAACTTGATCTCCATTCACACGTAACATTTATTCCTATAGTGCGTTCTTAGTCCCATTCGGCTCTCTTGATCGGTCGATCGCAACAGAAAGTGGTACAAATTCCCCCCACTGCCCCTGACATCTTGGCTTGACTGACGTTATCGCCTAAAAATTGCCACCTAAAAATCACCTTGACTCATCGACTCATGACCTTATTTGACTCATAAAACAGGGGACCTTGCATCCCGCTCAACCTAGTTTGGACCCTCTTAGTAGATTTACATTAGAAGAGCCGATTCTCCGAGAAAGGGCATCTGAAATGCTTTTTGGTTTATGCTCATACTGACAGACAACGTGGCTAATTTGCATTATGATAAGAAATCATCATGGCGGCTACCGTGAATTTGGTCTATAAGCTTAGTATAGTGGACTTCAGTTTTATGGATCATTTCAGGTCTTATAACCTAATGCGTGCACGATGACCTTTGCAGCGAACAGACACCCCGGGGTTATAAGACTATAAACGTATGTGTATAAAACAGCTGTTTGTCTTCATAGCTGATTTTCAACATGCAAAGTCAGTCGATAGTCAGTGCAGACAGTCTCTAGCTGTTATTTCGTTTGCAAAACGTATTTTCTTACCTGTTAAGATGGATGACCTGCTAGGGGAACAGCTACTGACGGATGTGAAGGCGTTTCTGAAAGTCACACTGCGTTTTGCCAAAGCGTTTATGTTTGGAGTTCTGCAAACCGTGTTATTGTACACCTGGGTTTCGAAACCAACATCGTCTCCAATCAAAACCAAAACATTTCTTCGTTTATCAGGATTTTCTGATTTGGAAAATGTTATCGAGACCAATGTTAATAACAAAAGAAGTGACCGCACAGCAATCACCTTATCTACGGCCATCTTTGATTTACCAGCCTGCGAACGAACGGGACGGTCTACGATTACCGGAAGTAAACAAAGTCCCTTGCGCAACCGGAAGCGTGGTTGCATGGCAATGACGTGTCGCATGCGAGCAATCAATGCAAACCGGCATGTACTGAAGACGAGAGAAACATGGCTGTGGGATTTCGTACCGAAGCGTTTCGAATAATTTTACTGTGTTCGCTGTGGTACACGATCAGCTCAACAAACAGTGTCATTGGGAAGAAGATACTTACAGATTTCCCTTTTCCTGTCACCGTAGCAATGGTTCAAGTGGTATCAACAGCGTTATTTTTGTCGCCAACACTTCGTATTTGGAACGTCCCTCCGATGAAATCGTTACCCAAATCAAGTCTTATCAACCTGATCTTACCTCTTTCCTTTGGAAAGGCTTTTGCGGCGATTACAGCACATGTCAGTATATGGAAAGTACCTGTTTCTTACTCTCATACAGGTAGGTTGGTTTTAATTTTCGCGTTCATAGTTTATTTTTCTTTCTCTAGTTCCTGCTTATTACAGCTAAAACCACCATATCCGAAACTTGTGGTGATTCTATCGAAAAAGAGTACTAGTTAATGATTTTTTTCTAAAACTTTGCCCAGTTGATATATTTGCCTTGTACATAAAAAAATAGAAAAGGGGGGGGGGGGGGGTCGTTATAACTTATGGTACATTTGAGGCTCTGTGGGGGAAGAGAAATCTTTAAACCAGAAATGTAAAGATTCTCCTCACAAGATGTGAGAGGTGCAGTGGCCTAATGGTTAGCGTACTGGACTCTGGAACAAGCAGTCCGGGTTTGAACCCTGACCAAGGTCATTGTTGTGTTGTGTTTATGGGCAAGGCATCACTCTCACAGTGTCTATCTCCACCAAGGTGTATAAATGGGTGCTGGTAAATTTAATGCTGGGGACCTCACGCCCAACATGGCTGCCAAAACCGTAGAGTTTAACCAGGCCTTCTTCATCGAAGAAATCCACAAATAGAAGTATATAAAAATAAACGACTATAAAAAGTGGCCCATATATGTACCTGTCGGAGCTTATCCTGGTTTTTGTAATATTAAGCGGCTAGGAATATGTCTACTCTCCCCTGGATGGGATGCTATTACATCACAGGGTACCTTCCAGCATTATGTCCCTGGTACCCATTTTTACACCTGGTTGGAGAGAGGCACTATGGGAGTAAAGTTTCTTGCCCAAGAACACTACACAATGCTCCCAGCCAGGCCTTGAACCCAGACTGCTTAATCCGGAGTCCGGTGCACCAACCATTTGGCCACCACCCCTCCCATAAAATAACTATTTAATAATTGTTATCAGAAAGCTATAAGAGAAATGGTATGATCCACACTCTTCTCGTTTTTTAAATATTCCGTGAATCCAAAATCTACATTCCTGTCTAGCTTCTCTTTCCCTTCTTCACGGTAAAATGGCAATAATAAGAAGATAGGAGGTCATTGCAACGTTTGCTCCTTCATCCAAGGCTGCCACTGTTGAATCTCGTGCCAACAGATTGTTGTTGGGCCTAGACCCTGACTGCATGCTTTGCTCATACCAGATGATCGGGGTAATTACATTTATGTATATGGTAACCCCTTTATTTTGTTGCTCTCAATTGTTTGGATTGTCTCCAATTGTCTCGGTGGTTGCAAACACTCAGGGTAATTATATGAGAATCAACCACAATAAAAGAAGAAATTGACTGGACTTTTGACTTGTTAACAGTTTCATGGTACTCATATATGTTTTTTTTTTCTTTTTGCATTGTGCACCACATCCAAGTAAAGGTGAGTGATTGGCGTTCTTTGCATATTAATGGTTATTTTCAAGTAATGGTACACTGAATTATTTCTTTTAAATATTTAATTTTATTGTTAAGTTTCCAGTACCCTATAAACTGATTAAGTTACCAGTATGTGGTGTGAGTCAAGCAGACATATTATCTGTAGACTGTTCTCAGTCCCCTATTTATCCATGAAGTTGTAGAGATCAATTGTAACATTCGAGAGGCTGCCGTCTTGGTTCCTAAATGCAAGCAAAAACTGGGGAGAGTGCAAAAAGCCCGTGGGTAGGGGTGCGGGGTGTTTATACTGTGCCTACCCACCGGAAAATGCACTCTCCCTAGTTTTTGCTTGTGTTCAGGAACCAAGATGGCAGCCTGTCAAACACAACAATTGTTCTCTTCATTTCACTTCATGAAAAAATAGGGGACTGTGAACAGTCTATATAACCTCAGAGACTGGGGATTCTCTCCCACTCCATGTGCTTTTCGTCTTGGTAGCAAATATTTTAATCATGGCAAAAGTAGTTGGAAAAGTTTTTTGGTGTAACGTTTCAAAGATATAGTACCTACAAAATCAATATAACATTATTTTATGTTTGTAGGCAACGATGCCAGTTTTTACAGTTATTCTCTCAAGAACAATTTTAGGAGAGACACAATCAACAGAGGTGGGTTCAATACATGTAGCAAATGTTTTTCTACATTACACTTTGACCAGTACTAGTGAACATGTTTCCTTTTGTTTTGAACAGACTAATCATTATGATAATGAATGTGAGACAATGAAAAAAATACACAGAACAGATATTCGCCATGATGTTTCCCTTGTGGTCCTATCTACTTTCCCCAGCATGCAATGTTTCCCAGCATGCAATCGTTCTCTAGATATTACAATATCCAGCAACTGGGTTGAAAAATTTTAAACCAATTGAAAAATAAATGTAAACCACAACAATAATGTATAACCCTCATGAATACCCATGGCCAGGGAGGGGGGTACTTGGGATTTCAAGTGATGAATGATCAAAGGGTTTTTTTGGGCTTGAAATTTTCAATTCTAGGATTTTTTTGGGTAGGAAAATTTGGCAAATTTTTTTATTTATTTAAGTAGGGATGTTTTTGAGTATTAAAAACAATCTAAAAATTCATGGTAGTGCCTTGGCTGCTTAGTTCTGCGAATAAAGTTACAAACAAACGTGTTTTGCTGTTGACTTTTGAGGGGTCAATTATTGATCTAGGGATTTTTTGGGGGTTATGTGGAAAGTCCTAGGGATTTTTTTGGGTCTTGATTTTAGCCCCCATTCCATCATTCCAGTCACTTGAAATCCTGAGTACCCCCCCCCCCCCCTGGGATGAATACTTAGGACAAATTTGTTTTAAAAATGAATTAATATGATATAATGTAGATGATACTAAAGTGAATGATTTTAAGATTAGGAAGAATAATTGTACAAATTATCGAATAACCAATATATATAGTCCACTGAGTTGGAATGATCACCAAGTTTTAATCGTCTAATCTTCAGTTGTACATGCCTGTGTAGTTCTAACATCTCATTTGGTATTTTTCAGGTTTATTGTTCCTTAATTCCTGTTGTTGGTGGAGTAATGATTGCTACTGCCACTGAATTATCTTTTGACGTAGTTGGACTTCTTAGTGCCTTGTTAGCAACTTTAACCTTTTCTTTACAGAATATTTTTACAAAAAAGGTAAGTACATGTACTCTTATACTCCGACCATACCTTCTCTTCATACCCGTGGATGGAGAAGATATGAAATGAATATATGAAATTCAAATATTTGTACTGCGGATATACATTTTAAGCAAATGAAAGATCATCACAGTAATGTACTCAACTTAATTAAGCAGTTGAGAAAAGCAAGCCTGAAAAAAAAATTCAGGCTTGAACGGGAATCGAACCCATGACCTCTGCGATACCGCAGAGGTCATGGGTTCGATTCCCGTTCAAGCCTAAATTTTTTTTTATTTTTTTTTTCAGGCCTGCTTTTCTCAACTGAGTACATTACTGCGATGATCTTTCATTTGCTTAAAATAGTCGGTACAGTATGGGGCCCAGTTCTCAGCCACTTTTGACGTAAACTTGTATTTCTTACCTCAGAGGAACCGCAAGAACTTGAAATGCCGCCCAGAGCTAACTACATTATTCAGCTTTTTGTTGTTAAGCTATCGACCGGTCAATAATTAATTTGCCTGAGCAATAATAAAAATAAAAGCTTCGTTTGTGGGCCCAGTTCTCGGCCACCCGGACCCAGTTTTCGCCCACCAAAAAGCTTGTGCGTAATATTCTGTATAAAAAGGCTCAATTAATTTCTACAGTCATAAAATCACTCTCTAAACTTATTTATGTTATGTCGATCCCAAATTATTTTATGAGAATTTGTTTTACTTTGGAAAAGAAGGTTTTTAACGCGCCTAGTTGCTTGCCTATGTGCAGGGTCTGGCAAACCCGCAGAACTACGTTGTGTGACCAATGCATTTAGATGGTTTATTTTGCAGTGAAAAGGTCTTGAAAGAGTTAGGTGTTGTAGAAATAATAGAAAAGACAAAAGTCAGCTCAAAACTTAGATATTTAACTGAACTTTATTTTTAAAACATTTATTTCTTTCATTATTGCTGCAGCAGATGAAATTATATTAAAACAAAAGCACTAAACTGTGATAGCGAGCAGGGTGGCAGAGAACTGGCAAATACGCAAAAGTCGCAAGAAAAAATTTCGAAGTAAATTAAGACCAAAATATACAGCAGTTCAACAAAAAGTTAACTTAGGCAGAATGCTGAATTATTCTAAGTTTTATATGCCAAAAATCAGCTCGTTTGGTAGGGGCTCACACTAAACAAGAAAAATTGCTAAAACTATATAACCGTGAATGTCCCTAGCAACGGGTCCAAATATATACGTCAGTGGGCCCTTAACTACATCCATGAATTTTAAGGAGCCGTAAACAACCAAGTTTTCGAAAAAAACAAATTCACCTACCTTCACATAAACTCGACGTGTGAGCTTTCTATAGCGAGTTGAAAGATCAAACGCAAGATACTAAGATCACAAGAATCAGTCTATCGTTTGAAGGAAAAAACTTATAACTGTGGCGTGAAAAAACGCGTTGAACACAAAGTGGCCGAGAACTGGACCCGGCCGAGAACTGGCCCCCATTTCACCACGGTCAAACGTCTCAGGCAGCTTTTCTTTCCATTTCGGCGTTTTTTGTTCGTATTTAAGTGTTAGTATGAGCAAGGATAGATAAAAATAGTTGCTGAGTGTAAGCATAATCCCATTTCCTCAGGTAAACGAGTGTTTTTACTTTTTAAATGTTCCGCATCCGTACCAAAGTGCTTTGACAAATGGCGCCGACAAGTCCGCAAATCGCTATTTTCAAACACGTAGAACTTTTTTAGTAATATAATAATAATAATAATAATAATAATAATAATAATAATAATATGTGAAAATTAAAACCTTATCTTTGCAGTACTTTTCTTATTTTTTGCATATTTCTGTCGTTTGACCGCGGTCGAGGGCCCCATACTGTAGAGATCTTTGATATTAAGATGTATCAGCCCACGTATGGTACATGTTCTAGCTACTCAAAAGTGGTGACCACCCCATGCCCCGAAAGTTGTGACCCTCAGAAAGTAGCAAAAGAAAAAGGATGCTAAATACCGGTACCAAAATAATAATGGTGAATTACTTTCTAAATTTATCTTTCTTTCAGATGCAGTTTTTTTCATCTCAGTAGTGAGGACTGCTATATCATGTTTCCACCAACATGCTAGCTGACAAATTTGTAAGGATATAAAGGCCTGTCCCCTAACCTTGTTTATTTTTCTATTTTGCAGGCAATGAGAGACTTGCAACTTAATCATTTACGTTTATTGTTGCTGATGGCAAGTATAGCATCTGCTATGTTAGTGCCAGTCTGGGCACTGTATGATTTGCGAAGGATTATCATTGAACTTGAATTAGTGAGTGTCTTTCCATCATGTTTATTAGATTTCAGTATCATTTTAAGAATAGACCCTTTTACTTTGAGAGTTTTTTATTCCATGCTCTTCTTCCTGAGACACCCCAGTAACTTGTCCCTTGCACTCTGTGTAAAAATAAACTTTCTGTTCTGCAACCACAATGTGTTGTTCCAGAAAATATCTCTACACCTGCTCCCATCGGACTTTTTTTTTAGTTTGACCTCCTTTGGAAATTCCGCTTTTACGAAATTTGTCTTTTGAAACAGCCTTCGCCATCAAAAAAAGTTTCACTGACTTTCTTTGCTTCACGCAAATCCTTCTAGAAGCATTGAATGAAGGTCGTTGACATGTGAGGTACTGGTATTCAAAATTCTTAATTAATCAGATGTACTGACAAACACAAAAAAACCTTCAGTGAAAGGGGAAGGGATATGCTCTGTAGAAGGAGCTGGGATGTGTTTTGTGGGAGGGGTAGGAATTTTTTCATCATCAGCATTTTCTCACATCTGTTTGTCTTTATTTCAGGGCGACCAGGATATTTTATGGCTGTTGGTGATCCTAACAATCAACGGATTTTTAAATTTTGCACAGAATATGGTAGCATTTACAGTTTTATCAATAGTCGCGCCTCTGAGTTATGCGGTTGCCTCGGCAACAAAGAGGATTGTCGTTATAACAGTGTCTGTGATATTCCTGCGTAATCCTGTTGGTGTTTACAATGTGCTGGGAATGTTTGTCGCCATCTTTGGAGTCTTTCTTTATAATAAGGTGAGTGCAACACATATCTTGTTTTCGCTGTCTGTTGTTAACACTTCGCCTACAGCTATCATCATCATTCGCATCTAAAGTTTCTCCAGCCTTTTTTATAGATACTTCACGTTCCGCTCGTTCAAATCCTTTGCCTTTTATTTTTTGCAAACAGACTACAGCATCAAATGATCATCTCCCAGTCTATACCTAATCAGGCTTTTACGTTAACGCGCGTGAAAGACAACAATCCTGCCCTATGTAACATCTTTGTTTTTTTTTGCCGCTTTAAATTTTTGCAAAAGTGTTTTTTGTAAGAAAATTTGCAACTTTGTATTAACGACATGTGGTTGCTTGTTAGTATTTGCAGTGTTCACTTCTAAATTATCACTTCAGTTACTGAGGCTGGTTTTCATTTTGTCCAAATACCTAGGAGCATCGCCCAAAATACAGCCAAACAACATCGTTGTTTGCATTCTATATATGCGCTGTTTATACCCGTTCTTTTTGTGTATCGGAGAGTACATATATAAAAATCTTATTTTTGTTTAATTAACAGGCAAAATATGAAGAGAACAGAAGAAAGCAAGAACTGCCAGTACATACCAAACACGCACATCATGTTAACAATGTCACGAACAATCACAGACACTATCACCTTGTATAATTAATATTAGACAAGGACATTGATAACCAGTGGGGAAATTACCTATGAGAGTTACATCAGGAGATCGCACCATGCCAGCAAGGAATTACCCGTGAATACCAGACTGCCGCGGCAGAGCCTGCGTACCTCTGTTCGAATCTAGCAGTGATAAAGTATTAACTTCTCCTTGCTATGCTATAGCAAATGCAGTGGGGCGGGTGATAGGAATTTGCTACCCGATCATGTCAATACAAACATGATGACTAACAGCTTTTAATAGTGATGAACTTTATAATTGCCAAAACAGGCGAGTTGGGTAATTTGAAGTGACTGGACACCTTCATTTCTTATATAAACGGCACGAACATACACCAGGACGCAGGAAAGTATGAGATGCGATTCCAAGAAACAAACAAGGATTCAAAGGGAAAAGATCCATCAAGTCTTTCTGCTTTGTATCTACTTGACCGGGCCGTGTTTTGTATGAAGTACTTGAGACAAACTGTGGTACTGTATTTACTTATTAAATATTTGCCCCTCAAATGCGGCGCTTATTTAAAAGTTGGACACCACAAAGAAATCTTTACTTTTAATTTAACGCCATATTTTTATTTGGTCGGAAACTTTACGGTAGCTAACAGACTCGTCACCATCTGTCTCTTGCACTATAATCGCAAACAGGGCGTTCACAATAGAACTACGTATTGCAAGAATTCTGGAGAGAGAACTTAATGAGCTGTGAAATATAATCATTTTAAACTGAAGAGCATTGCTTTTGACAAAAAGAAATTTTCAGTGCTGTTTTCGAGTTGCTTTGTAGTGGCTTTTAGGTATACGGAATTACTCGAATAAGCGCCGCATCGGGAATGCGGCAACTTTTTTACCTCAAATGCAGTCCTTATTCGAGTAAATACGGTATTTAGAGATGTTATTAACTTAAAACTGCCAAAAAATAGCGCGGACATGTCCATAATTAAGGCCTCTAACTGGGAATTTTATTTATCTTGATCTTATTTTCAAAGCAGCTAAAAGAGCGATATTTACTAATTTTAATTTATTTCCAATTTGTCGGTTTTATTTAGTTGTGCTTCTCACCAAACCCAGTTTTTTTTTCAAGAGACTCGTTTCAAATTATTTTAAATCACTCCAGTGGAAAAAAAGAAAAAACTATTTTCTATTGTAATACGGCTCATCATTAACTGTATATTTAATGGACATACATTAATATATATTACTCAGATTACTACAAAATAGTAATTTTAGGCAGGACAAATGCCAGGAATAGAATAATAAGAGTCGCTGTGTAAGCAGCGCTTTTAAATTGTTATAAACGTCGCTGGCGCCGACGTGGTGGTAAAAAATTGAATTTTAAGGTGATAAATAAACCACAAAAAACGGTTTTCCTGTTGTTGTTTTTTACCTGTACAGAAATGCGAAAGTAAATCAAAGGCTCTTCGAGCAACCTCATGGTAATTCGATGAATGAAGTGCTGACCTCCGCATTTTTTCTAAATAAGTGTCCAGTAACGTAAAGCAATCTCACTTTGTATTATTTTTCCACGTGAGTTGCGTCATTGATGGCTCGTGCTCGCAGGGGTCGTAGCGCTATTCAGTTTTCACAACCAAAATATTTACTGGTTATTGTATTACTTTGATCCTTTTAAGCATTAAGTAAATTTGTTTTGTGAATATGTTTACTTTTCTGTCAGCACGTATAGCGTTATTTTTGAGCAGCGGAAAAAAATTGAGAGAAAAGATACGCCCGAACACTTCGTGTATCTGCTCGACTCAAAAAGACGAATCAAAGTCTCTTCGAGATACCGACTTTTTTGCATGAAGTATGAGTCGAAGGTTTATCCTGTGCATTGTTCTTCGAACTTATCATTACAGTTGCTTTGTAGTTTAGTTTAACAATTTCCTATCTTCGCGGAGGAAATGCAGCCATATAATTTTGTCAAAAATGGCTCGTCCGCGCCGGGTATTTATACACATATTCCTCAACATTACACAAATAAACAGTGCAAATTTCACCGAGATCTGACAATTCTATACTTTAACATTGCAAGGACCTTTCGAGGCAGTCGATTACGGCAGCGAAATTAGCAAATGAAACAACAAAATATGCGTTTGACGCTTTGTTTTTGCGACGAAAAAGCACGAAAAAAATACGGATATTTCCGACTACTGTCGGAGAAAACATTGCGCATATTATTGCGGCGTAAACAAATCGATACACTCAAGCTGCGTTTTGTCTAGGCTCTGCGAGGGTCGGATATCAAGACAGCTTCTTCGTGGGCTTAAGAAGGATTAAACAAAAGCCATATCAAATGCTTTCGAATTATATTTGAAGATGAAATACGAAAAAATTTTGCTGCCTTTGACTGAAATTCCACTCGAACTGCGTCGAGACGATCGCATGTTGTAAAGCCGATTCATGCAACATTGCTGTCAACGAGAGGTCACGCCCCTAACGACCTAGGCTGATGACGAAATAGAATGGCGCTTGTAGCGACCAAATTTGGCCTAATTCTTAACCGCTCCTAAGCTAAAAGAAGCCCCCATCTCTTGCATTTGTTTTAACTTAAAAAATATCTTTGAAAAGAGCGAGTTTTTTTGGTATGGTTTATTTTTGACGTTTGTAACTTTTTAAACGATGTAAGTGCTAGTGATTATTTATTCGTGTTTTAGTTACGCAATCCATTGTTTGTGCGACGCTTTTTATAAATCGCCTTTCAGACACACGTGCGTTGAGATAAGAAAGCTGACATGTCACTTTTTAAATTGTTATATAACGTTTGTAAATGTGACAAGTCACGTTTTTTTTCCACGAGATCGCAAGTGATCACCCACAGCTGAAAGTAATCCCTTGAGAAATTAAAACAGTCCCTTGAGAAATTAAAAAAATCCTTTGAGAGTTTACAAGAATGTGAAATTTTCCCTAACATAACTGTTATTCTCCTACTTTCGCTTGTAAACAAGCAAAAAAGCCGAAAAAAACGGATGACGTGACACGAGGTGACGTGACGCGAAACAAAAACGTGCCGTGGATGTTGTGTTGACTAAAACACGTCACAAGGCGAGCGTAATAATGTTTTATAACAGTTTAAGCGTAACTATATGTAGTTCATAGCGCCAATTCCGTATTTTATCACAAAAATATTTAAGTGTAACCTTTGAATCTTTTTAGCATTAAGTAAATTTGTTTTGTGAATATGTTTACTTTTTTTTAGCAGCGAATAAAATTTGAGAGAAAGATGCGCGTTTCTGCACGACTCAAATAGATCAAGAACGGATGACGTGACACGAAGATGATGTGACGCGAAACAAAAACGTGCATGAATGTTGTGTTCACTAAAACGCTTCTTTGAATGTTTTCTTATGTGAATGGGTCATTGATAGCCTATGCTCTGAGGCTTCGTTGAGCGAATTCTATTCTCTTTTATCACCAGAGGATAAGTGTAAGTGATCCTCTTTCGATTTGTTTTGTGAAATTCAATTTAGTTCCCTGAAAGAGAGAGACCCTGGAACGAGGTTGAAGAATAATTTGTTTCTGATTGACATGTGCTGAATGCGTTTAAAGGACCCTTCTGTCAGCACGTTTCTCGTTTAATGATGAATTAATTGCGGTTTGATATCAGAATCCAGTGAGTGATCGAGTGAGTGAGTGAGTGTTCGAGTGAGAAAATGCGGCCCATAACATAACCTCATTACCATTCGGTAAAAACTGATACAAAGATTGAGAAAGTTTTTTTTCTATTGTTACGAGCGTGGGATAAAGAAAACCTCCAAGTCCCTGACGGGAATTGAATGAAAGATTAAAGATAACTTGCCCAAACATGGCTTTTCCTCTTTAGTTGTAATAAAAGACGATTTACCTCAATGTGAAATGGTCCTTTCCATGTTTCAGTGCCTTAGTAAGAATCAAAACACAATACTTACAAAATTAAAAGCGTTGATGAATTTTATTTCAGTTATGTACATCGAGCTTGGTGTTGTATCAGCAGACTTTATATCTAAAAGCTACTGAGTCTCGCAGTTAACCTTCTTTTATCCAATTCCGCTTACAAATAACTCGCGATATTTGCACTTCACAAGACCACCGGACCGGTCAGGGGGAATAACAGAACCACATGATGAAAGTCGGGATTGGATAATAACTGTTTAGTATGTAGTATTGCTATACATTTGTAGTTTGTATCGCCGTAACTAAGGACTTGCCAAATACTGCAAGACTCGTTAATATATACAGCGATGCGCACACTGAAATGTCTAACAAGATATAAGTAGTTTTACAACTTGACTGATTAGCTAATAGTTCGCTGAGCAAAATCAGACAATTCCATTGGATGGATGCAATTTTCTCAAGCCTGTTTCTGACTGGCTATGGTGAGGCTTAGATTGGTGGGTCCAACTGCAGGATAATTCGCGTGTTTTTGTTATGACTGTCGCCGTCAGCGTACTGTTTCTCAACACACGTGACGATCACGTGGTAGGCAATGTGCCACGTGGTTTTGGAAAGTAAGCTGACATAAGAGGAGGTTCGGCACCAGGCTTCTGAGAGTTGGCTCCATTTCCAGCGGGATTGAAGTACTTAGCGTCAAGTATTGGTTCATTGTTGTGTGATGTACCGGTAACATGGCGGCTGAGTGGGGTGGTACCCCCTGTTGGTAGTACAGCGGATGGTACATTAGGGGTTGATTGGCCTACTGGATGAGGAAGCATTCCTTGACGAGGCAGTGGCATTCTGTAAGGCATCTGCAGAATAACGGGGATACAGGTTAGGAACAGTTGCAGCTCACAAGACACAAGTCACGTGCGGCTTTAGTAACGCAAACAGGTGTAAAGGAATGGTTCAACTTGGCTCCACCTTGGAGGGAAAAACCAACATGAATCTTTTCAATGGGTCCAGTTATGAAGTGTTTTGTTATACCTCGCAACTAAAAACCAGTCAGGATTCTAAATTTCATAAAAACTAATCTCGGATCACAGATTTACTTGCTGCAGTCTCAAGATACACGATTTGATCAAACACGAGTTGAAAATATGGTTTCTAGGGAGTTATATATTCCTGCACCTGTTGCAAGAGGGAACGAAAACTGCAGCGAGGTATTAAGCTTCAGTTCACCTGTGTTGGTTCAGTGTAGCGGGGAATGTCTGTTCTGTTTCCTGCTGAACTTGAACCAGCAGTCGTGCTTGTTGCCTGCATAAACAAACAACAAACCGTTACATAAGATAGAAACATTTCATTGTTTTCTTAACACAACAGGGCGTACCTTGTTGTATGGAACCAAGGCCGGTCCTCGCGGGGACACGGTCTTTGTGTGCATTTCAAACGGTCCAAGGCGCTGCTGTGACATCATCTGATCATTTATTTGCTTGTTCAACCAGTTGATAACTGAAATAACAAACAAACAAAAGCATTATCTTAGCTGCTTATTTCTCGAGTGATAACCTCCCCGTTTCATTTTGTCGCTGGGTAGCTCACGGTTGTTTCAAGGATGGATAACGCTGTTCATTCCAGGTAAGTGTCAACAAAACAAATTAACTTTATCCGGTGGATAGTGTTTTCCATCCTTTTAACAACTGGGCACAGATCAAAATATTTCCTTACAACGGTGGGGAGCTGTTGCGCATTCCCAATGAACATAACGCCATTTGCCATCTATTATGAATGTTTTGTTTTAGTTAAGTTTTTGTCAAGGCATTCTCACCATTTTCGTTGGTCTTCAACAACTGTTTACTTTCTTCTAGTTTTGCTGTTGTCGTCTCGAGTGACTCGCTCAGCTTCTTTACCTAAATGTTTAAATAACACTGGTCTTTATAAAAAGCTCTTTGAAGTTGATTTTGCAATAAAAGTTAACGCAAGTAATGAACAACGTTTTGACCGTTCAACAGTCATTCTCAATGTAAAAGCAATATTATTTAAAAAGAGCATAAAAATAGACATGTACGTCCAACAATAGCGTTATTGAGGTGATCTATTACTAATGTCGGTGACAAAGCAAGTTTTACTCCTCCCTCGGAGGGGTTGTTGCCCGTGAAAAATTTAGTTGTCCTGTCATTGGCTTTTGTTTCCGCTACAAGTTGTCACGTGACCTTGGCGCCATCAGGACATGTCATGTTGCCGAGTATCAACCTTGTCAAAAACTGCGGGCTCAGACACGGCACCTTGGCAGCTGTTACAGTAAAAACCCGCTAGAAGAACTTAGAATTTCAGGCTGAACAGGTTCTTATATTTTAGGGTAGTTTTTCACAATTCAGGCTGATTAGGTTCTTAATAGGTTCTTATTTTTCAGAGGTTGTCGTATGCTCTGTAGCTTTATGTAAAACATATTTCTTGTGAAAATCCAAAAAAATGTAAATCAAAGAAAACAAAAACACATGACTTTTTGTCAGAAGTTTCTCACACAATTAAAATTCAGAATTTTGACCCTCAAGATTGGAGTGATTATTTTGTGAACCTATTTTTCTTTCCCAGGCTGAACAGGTTCTTACCGGGTTTTTACTGTATTTGAAACGTTGTGTCACGACCTATTTAGGAGCGAGACTGGGAAACCAATAGGGAAGATGGGTGATGGTTAAGGTACATGTGCACCTGAGCGCCGTTTATCCACCGCTAACTTGGGTTTAATGTCATTCGCGTTTTTCAAGCAATTCAAAACACTATATGCTAATTACGGTGTTTTGTCAATTTTTGGGGGGTGCTTGGGAGGAAATAGTTTTTCTCAAAGGGTTAGTAAAATGTTGGGAAATAAGAAGTATTGAAAATTTAGAAGATGGACACCAAAACAATCCCCTGACAACCTGGGGTCTCTTGCGTGGGGTTAACTGTCTGGTGGTGTTTCAAAAATAATTTCCTTTCCACTATCTTTTCACACAAATTCCCATTTCCCCGGGCCGCCATAAGTTACCTCTTCGTCTTTATTCTTCACAGTAGTCTCCAAGCTAGCGTTTTCTTGACGGTGTCTTTCAAGAGCTGTTTCCTGAGACACAAACAACATGGTTCACATGTTATAAGCAGAAAAAAAACACTTTGGGTTGATTTTTATTCTAGAGACGCGGTCTAAAAAAGTGGCTCTGCATTCTGTATTTGCTCCGGTTGTAGTTCAGGAAACCACAGCAAGATAAACAGAAGTTAACGAAAGACCACAACATCAAATGCAGCTTCGAAGAACTCTTTAAGAGGAAATCCGCCAGGACTTCGAGTAGTTTTTGGACAAAATTATGTACCAAAACTATTTACACCTGATTGCAAGCTTTTGTGTTACTGCTTCAAATATCTAATCGAAAGAAATCTTTTCTAACAACACCAAACATCGAAAACAAATTTCGAAGTTCCACTGAATTCCCATGAATCGCTTAAAAGATGTGAGCTTTTGCCCATAGCTTGTGAACTATGAATATCATTTTCTCAGACTCTGATAAGAAATTGTTGTACCAAAATTATTTCCACCTTATTGCAATCTTTTTTGTTACTGCTTCAGATATCTTATCAAAAGAAATCTTTTCTAACAACACCAGACATCGAAAACAAATTTCGAAGTTCCACTGAATTCCACTGAATCGCTTAAAGACGAATTTACAAAATGGCTACACATGAGATTTTGCCTATAGCTTGTGAACTTTGAAACTCATTTTCTCAGACTCTGATACGAAATTGTTGTTGGTGTTATTACGGATAATTACTTACATCTCTTACCTTTTATTAAGGGTAAGAAATAACGCAATAGGATTTGAATTATTCTGGTACTTGATTTTTGTCCAAGTTTAATAAATATTACTCGACTTCCTAGTGGATTTCGTCTTAAACCCTTTAGTTCCAGGCTCTTATTCTCCATACAACATAATACATTGTCCCTATTTTCTCTCGAACATTATCAGGCAGGTAGGTAACGATAACCAATCGATGGACCACAAGGGAAGCAATACTATAAGCTTGGAAGTAGGAAATGCCGGTCAGTATTTTACTTGTCTAAACTGGCGTCCATGTGGGACGATCTAAAGGCTGCTATCATACATGTCAACTGCTTCATATCCAAACGAGGCGAACCTTAGTTGTGTGTTGTATCGCAAATTGTTAATTGATCCAATGAACTCAACAACAAAATACATGTACTATTTCCCTTGATGCCTCCATTCTGGCATTTGCAAACTGCAATACCTTTTCTGCAAGAAGCTTTTCTTGTTTAGTCATAACCACACTTTTTAGCTTCATCTGGAATACAATACAAGTCGTAAGGTAATAAGTTTTTTTAACTCTGCAATATTTATTGTAATTTAAAGGGCCTCCTTTTTGCCGCCAAAACTAACATCTTTAGACAGTTCTACATCTCGACTTTGTACAAATTCTGGTCAATTAGCAATTATTGGATGAGGTTGAGCATGATACAAGAAATCATCCGCTCAATCTGCCACTAATTGACAAAAAGAGAATACCAGTTAAAAAAATAGTTCGTACCTTTGACTTGTAGGTTCGTAAATCCGACTGTAATCTCTGGATAATTTCATTCCCCTTGAAAATAAAATACAACTTACACAAGCCGTTATGGCAAAAGCATATTGTTACATTGCAGTTAACAGTAAGAGTGATAGAAGACCAAAGAATGTAAACGGTTTTTTGGTGATAACTAACGTGACCTTCTTACGCAGTATTTTCGTTAATTATCATGAACTCTAATCTTTGCACTGGAAATGAAATACATAACATACAAAGAGGAGCATTTTAAGCAAGATTCTTTCAATGAAAAAATTGACCTGCTTTATCCTACAAATAAAATCGGCTTATTGTGTAGCTCTTAATTTACCTTGATCACGTCGCCTGTTACGGATTTCATGTTGGCTTCAACCTTGTTGAACTGCTCCTGTTTTTCCTCCAAAACCTTTTCCTGTTTTCTACGTTGTTCGTTGGAATTCTCTAACAATTCATTGGTTCGTGCTATGACCTGGAACACAACGTTCAATACTTACAAAAACAGACTCCACTGACTTCGACTGTACATACCATAAAATGTCGGTTATAATCCCTGGGCACATACAACTTCGTCAGGGGTTTTGGGTGGGCTTTGTGGGCGGGGTTGGGGTGGGGGCTTATAAGTGGCGTATGACATCATTTGGAAGTGAGCTGACAAGAAGCGACTCAAGGGCTCTGATGAGCGATATTTTGTAAGAAAGCCACAATGATTAACCTCTTTGATCTGCTTATAAATGTATCTGGGAAAAGCTTTTAAAAGTTGTTAGTTTTGCCTTTAAAAAAAAACACATGCTTTATGACACAACGTTTTATCATACTAAGTTCCCACCTTATATTTTTAAGCACATAGTGATAAGTGCCTCTAAATACAATCATGAGTTTGGAGATAGTGTATTGATGTACCACTTATTCTCAGAACTAATACCAAAAAAATGTATGGCTATTATTAAGGAGAATTCAGACTCTGATATACCTGTTCCTTGTCCCTGAGTTCCTGTTCCAGTACAGCCACCTTGGTCTGTAGTTGACTGACTGTTTTACTGTGTTCATGTCTCTCAGAGTCCAGTGACCCATTCTCACGGCAAAGTTTGTGCAGTTCTTGCTTAGCAAACTTGCATTCCTGGGAACAGAAAAAAAAAAACAAAGCTGAAGTAAACCTCCTGTTGAGGACCACCTAACATGTCTTACATGCACCTAGTGTAGGCGGTCTCTTTAGGCAAGGGTGTCTAAAATGCCTACAGGTAAAGGGTTCATAGTCTTTTGAGCTTTTGAAATTCCATGACTTTCCATGACCTTTTTTATGACTTTTCAAAGTTTTCCACGACCTAAATTTGACCATTTTTCTTGGAAATTTTCAAATAAATTATTATTTTTTTACTTTTCCCTTTTCTTCGCAAAAAATAACCTGCCTGAATTATTTTGTACAATCACTACCATTTCCATGACCCACACCTAAATTCCATGACTTCCCAGGCCTGGAAAATTAAATTCTAACATTCCATGACGTTCCGGGTTTTCCATGACCATACGAGCCCTGCTGTATAGTGTTTTTTTAATGGGCTTAATCCATGCCCAATGGTATGCATAACCCCGCAATTAACCAATGATTTGAACTAATCCCACAAAGAAATTTATTGGTTTAACATTTTTCAGAACTTGAACTTATAAAGTGCTGAATCTTTAATTTCCAGTTTGTCTATATCTACAATGATAAAATAACTAAAAGACATTGCAACTTTTGTACTGGTCACTAAAGTCAGAAATCATTCTTTAGCCTGATTTCGTTTTCACAGAACTGAGCTAACAAAGATACCCAACCCTAAAGTAAATAATTATTGTACATTAACACTGTACAGTCACATGTATTTACCAGATAAAATAAACTGTACAGTACCTCATCAAGGGCTGCCAGCTTTGATTTTAGGTCTCTTATGCAGGAATCTGCCTGATATTTCTTTTGATTTAGGTCCTACATGTACATATTTAAAAGAACATTAGAATTGTTAAAATGTTGACATAATATTCGCTAAAAGGGTAAAAATGGTATATACACGGCTAAAAATTGACATTAACAATTGAAATGAACTGAACCTAAAAAACCTTCACTTTGCATGAAAATATGTACTGATATTTCTCCATGGGCATTACCCGTTCTGAAATGGAAAACTGAGGAACAGATTACTTTGAAGGACAATAATTTTAGTGCATTTTTTATGAATATCCCATAAACTGACAGTGGAACTGAGCTCTTTAAAAAAAATCAATGTTAAATATTTGCATCAATGTCCTTAAAAGGGATTTTGTGTAGAAACAAATTACCTGTAAACAAGGATACCACAGTACGGTCAAAACGCAATACAAGCACTACAGTAATCAATTGCAATAACTGTTATTTTTTTACCCTATTGGAATTTTCCACATCCTTAAGTCTGGCCTCTAGTCTCATGACCTAAAAACAAAATGAACAATAAACAATTTCCATGGAAATACATGTAAATGAGCATTTATGTGAAACTCACTTTAAAAATGAAACGTGCATGGTTATTTGAAAAGACTGTGGCAAATGGCAACTTAGAGAATACAGTAGCTCTAAGTACAACACCCAGCCACAAGTAAAAAAAATTATGCAAAAGCAATGATGCTTCTAAACTTGTCAAAAGAAAAAAAGCTCCCTTCCCCTACGTTCAAACTGTACATGTATATTAGTAAACATGTTTAAGGATAGCTGATAGTAGTCATGTACCGCAAAGCAATAGGATACTCAGTGGTTGTTAACTAACAACACGGTTTGACTACCTCTAAAGTGAGGACTAGCGCTATCATTAATTTTTAAAGCAGCGGTTACGTTGAAGTAATTAATCATCTATAGCATTTTTCTCTGTATGCAAGTTTAAAGTAACACCAATCAACAACTTCAGTTGTAACATTGAGTGAACTCAGCCATAACAGGTGTTATGGGTTACCACCCCTTAATGACAGCCCTGAGGATCACCTGAAAGTTGTGATTAAAAAATCTTCATACCAAAAGAATTGTCTCTTATGATTATTATAATTTGTACCTGTGACTGATGATTCTGTTCCATCTCTCTCTTTTCCTTCTCATATGTCTGTTGGCTTGTAGCAGCCATCTAAATTCAGCAGTATGCAAAATTAGATTCTCTGTTCACCACATTGTTATACAAATCTGATTTACAAAATTTGTTATTACCAATACAATGTATTTCACATAATTTTTTTTAAAATTTAGTCTCAATTGCATCTGAAGGAATGTTATTTTACAGGGCTGGTTATTAACCTGCTCATCCAGGTGAGAGCAACGCATTAACATCTTACCTGTTTGGTGAGTGAGTCAAGATAAGTATTCAAACTGTAAAAAATGCACTGCTTTTACTTTCCCATTAGGTATTAAGAAAAACTCTTAAATAATATATGTTTGCGCATATAACATATTCCAAGAATCAATTATTTGCACAAAGTGATTGCTGGTCAATGCTAGAGGCACAGTGATCACATATTAAATAAGATGGAATTCCCACCTGAGAAAAAGATAGACATTTGCTTACAATGTAAGGACTCTCATGAAATTCATGTTAAACAAAAAACTACATTAAAGTCCCTTTACTTCCTTGTGTTTTGTCATTGTTGTTTTTTGACTTAGTAAGGGGGGGGGGGAGGGAAATTCTACTCCTCCTTGGATGCAAGTCCATCGCACTCTGCCCTAAGCATTTGATTCACAAGTAGGCTATAGGTTGGACTCCTGTTGGGAGCACTTGGATTCTCTAAGTACATGTACTCCTCTCCTAGTCACTTTATGCTTTTGGCGCGGGAGGTTAGGCGCTGACCTGATGGGCAACTAACCTCTTTATGATCATACCTGCAGTGCTTTTTCCCTCTCAGCTGTGAGTTCTTGTGCATGTTTGTTTTCCAACTGAGAGGATTTTGCAGAGCAGTCGGACTGCACTGAGTTTAATTCCCTTGTTTTGATTGCTAGCACCTGTAAATTAATCAAAGCATCAATTTATTTATTGCTCCTATTTTAAGCTGCTGTAGTGAGACTTGCAATTCATGTTACATGTGCTAACATGTAAAATGTAAATTGTTATTGTTAATAGGAGATCCACCAATTTTAAACTTGTCTTGTAACTATTTAACAATTAGACTACAAGCCCAAGTTTTCATAGAAAGCAAGGGCGAGCAGTCTAATTGTTTTAATTAGTAGAAACTCTTAAAGGACTGCAGTCCAAAAACCTACAATTTTACATATTAATAAGCCAAAAATAAAGAAAAATTAATCTTTAAATGAGCATTGAGTGCGCGATCGTTTTCTATTAGCGAATAGAAAACAGTGGGAGAATCAATCAGATTTGCGGATTTTCAATAGAACACGGCTGATAGAATTCAGAGGCATGTTTGATTTAAGCATTCAACTCAAATTTAGGAAATACAATAAATAAGAATCAACTTGCTATAGAAGCCACACAAAATGCTGGGAAGATAAGCAAGAATGGTCACAAATAACAAAGACAGATTTAAGGACACCCATCAATAAATGATGGCTACATGTAGCTTCAGTTTGGGAAATGAGTTCAGACTTTAGTGTGAGAAGGAACCTATCCTCGACACACAGCTGCATTCTCAGAACGAAAATAACAGCTGGTCAGGTGAAGCTGCTTTCCTTAATGGAGATGTCATGTCTCTCAGTTGCTTGGCAAATTTCATTTTTGCTTTTCACTTCTCTAGGTTAGTCTTGGTGGACATCACTGACTGATCACAGCACATGTATGTTGTAAATAGTTACCTCTTGACAGGTGCTAAGCTTTTGTTGAAGATCAGCCTCCGTGCTAGCAAGACGCCTTTCTAACAACTGCTTTTCATCCTACACAAAATTCAAAATATATATTGTTCTGTACCAACAGAAGTCAAGGCCTTCAAGTTGTGTGACACTTCTGTATCTAGTCATAGAGAGATATGTGATGTTTCAAGAATTACCCCTTCAGCAGTTCCAAATGGTGGCAATAGGTGGTTGATAAAATCAAATATTCGTATTTACTCATATAATGCCGTTGATGCACTTACACTCCTTCTTATAAAAGCGTGAACACTAAAAAATATGTCTGGAATGTTTGTGTTTAGCTGATCACATGCGAGAACTTCAGACCGCAAAAACCACAAACAGTAAATGGGTTTCCATCGGTCACGGAGCAACTTTAGTTCTTATTTTGTTTCAAGATACACGCTCTGTCTTTTTTAAGAATTTAAAGAACTGCTATTCTTTCGTATCGAGGGCCACATCCAGAACATGGTTTCAGGGATTTTTGAAAGAAAAAAGGACGGTTTCTCTAGCGACGATATACGACATGGTTCAGTGCATGCAGTATGTTGTAGACATGTCTAGACATAAGATGTAAACACGATAAACCGAATATAAAATACAAAATTGTGGAGTTTTCGTTACTGATTGTAAATCTTTTCGGTAGAACAAGGGATTCGATTTATTTCGGCAAACGATTTCAACCCTTAGGCAATTAGAGGTTCCGTGATCGTAAGACTGCAAACTGCAAAGGCTCCAGACGAAAATTATTCAAAATGTTGGCGTGATTGGTGCAAAGTAAACACCTCAATCGCTCAATCGTTTGATTTTCGCTTTTCCTTCCCGCTATCGTTTCGCTGTTATCGAAGAAACAAACCTTCCTTCTATCAGTGTTTAGGTCTGCTACAATAGTTGGGGTGAGATAAAAACCGGAAAATGCAAGCTTACCTCAGTACAAATTGTAACATGCCATCAGGCGAACGGTAACTGCAGATACAAATTCGTTACAATTTTTGAAAATTGGCGGCAACTGGGGCAAATCGTAGCGTCGGGCGCATCGGTTTTTCAATTTTTTCTATAAAAAAAATCACTCAAACCTATTCTTCAGTGGAGCAGTGAATGTTCTCAAAAAGGAAGGAATTACAATTAGTGTGTTTACTTTTAAATTGGAGCGAAACGAGAACCAAATATTGTTCCGTGACCGATGGAAACCCATGTGGTTTCTGCGGTCTGAAGTTCTCGCATGTGATTGGTTAAAAGACAAAGAACATTCCAGACATATTTTAAGTGTTCACGCTTTAATAAGAGAAGCGGTGTAAAGTCCCCATTGTCAGTATATTTTAAGTCATTTTTCTGATTTTTTCCACATTGAGGAAAACTTCAAAATAATAGTTTTGAAATGTAGAAAAACAACAAAGGAGTAGAAAAAAAGCGAAAATATCCAAGGATGGTTTTGACTGACAAAAATTAAGACAGATTAAAAAGACAAATTTGAAAAGACTTGCTAGGTTTTTCAAGATGTGTTGTCTGTGTCATTGCTCGTTTCAACATGTTGTTCACACAATTCACTTATTGTTAATTCTGGAGTTCTGACACCTGATCAAGCTCAAACAGCCACCTTCTTAATTGTTGTAACTTATAGCTAAAATGAAAAGCACCGTCTGCAGATTCTTGTCCAGATTTAACAAAAATACATGTATGGGCAGTTTACATCAGAATTAAAGAAAGTTCTAGCAATCAAGACTGATTGTATTAGCTTTAATTATTGTTTGACTCTGAAGTATCTATAAAATATTGATGCACATATTTTGACAAATATTCATTTTGCTTCAAAATTATGACCAAATGGCAAAACATTATCACAGTTTGGACTGAAATTCCACCACAAGTTCACTAGACTGCAAAGAACAAAATTCATCTTTCCATTACCTTTCGCACAATACTGTCCATCTAATTGCATTCTTACCTGCAGATTTTTAAGGCAGCTTGCCAGGTATTTCTTGACTTCAGCATCAGATCCAGGAAGAAATTTTAATGACAAGTGTGTTAAGTGTTTAAATGGGTTGGTTTCTACAACATGAAGAGTGGCTACCCCTTGGTCCAAACCAATACCAACAACAAACTGGAGCAGAAACCTGGCAACAAAACAACAACAGCCTGTTAGTAGTGCTACCATGTATTCCAGTAATACAAAAAAAAATCCAAATTCAATAACATTGAAATCAACTATAATCAGCTTGTTTGAAGCAGGTTAGCTGACAAGGAAGAGAACTGATGTTTTATATGTCTTCAGGGTTGTGCAAAGGATCCTGAAAATTGCATTTTTCATGTTATACCTGGAAAGAGCATCGCCATAGTTAGGTTATGTTCCCACTATGGTAATACTATGACTATTATTATTATGTTGCTTTTGGGTACTGGACCAGCGTTTCCAGCTCTTACTTTTATTTTTCTATTGTTTTTTTAACATTTGGTCTCACATCAGAGGTGTCTCTTAAAGTAAGGCCTAATGCCTAAGACCAAAGACAAAGAGCTCTTCCAAATCTCTGAAACCAAGACCTAAGACCCCTTCCAAATCATGTAAACTAAGAACTTATATCTCCTCTCAATATCTAAAGCTAAGGTCCACTCCAAAACTCTTAGGTCTTAGTTTTAGAGATTTAAAAGGGTTCTTAGGTCTTAGATCTTAGTTTTAGAGCCACCCCTCACATCAGAACTTTGTCAAAATACAACAATTAATGCATTAATATGTTTAGGTACACATGCATATGAACATGTAAAACAAATTTAAGAAAGTATTTGCAGCAAGCAATTTGTAATCATGTACAGTATCCCAACTGGTGGTTGTTGCTAGTTGCCAAAGCTTCTAGAATTGGTTCATGGCCAATTACCATAACTCATTTAGATTGCACTCATTATTTGTATTCTATTGAAAGGAATTGGATAACAAAAGAACTTACATTAAATTAGTAACGTGGACATGTTACCTGACAGGGAAAAAAATATTCTAGTGTATGTGGAAAGGATTTTTCAAAGGAAGCTTACTTTGGGTTGTCGCGTTGTTCCTCTTCACGACACAGTTCTAATAGATCAACAAACTTTTGAGGAAAGGCACAAAAGTCAACCAGCAGCCCTTGCTGACTTTTTAACCTGCACAGGTAAATAAGAAATATCCATGATAAATTCTTTATGACTGATAAATTCTTTATGGTATAAAATCAGTTCTCTTAAAGCTTACTCAAATATATATAAGCTTAACTATTAGCTGATAAATTGTTGACAACAAATGATCAATTGACAAGTGTCAATTTGATCTACCAGTGATCTGAAGCATTATGTGAGCAAGTGTGTACATGTGTACATGCAATAATTGAATAGTGAACTCACGTATGAAAATCACCTTCCCCCAAAACAAGATTGTAAAGAAAGAACAGATCCTCTTCATCTGTGATTCGGATAACAAGTTCCTTCAACAGAAAAGAAGAAGAGTTTTATATATATTTGGACCCTATTTGAATATAATTTACGAGAATCAAGCTTCGTATTAAAGCTGCGCATATCAGCAAAACCAATAAAGCCAGCTTTTTAGCACACATGTAGCAAGCTGAAATCTCAACATTTAATAAACAAAACTGCATTTGAAGGTTCTGCAAAGTACCTTGTTCGTTGGCGAAGAAACAGAACGAAAACCGACATTGATGCGTACTACGGACTTCCTACAAAATAAACAAAGCTTTCATAAGTTAATTCGATACCTCATTACGAAATATTTCAAACTCATTCGTTAGGAATAGTACCTGCTTTCTCGGCTTGAAGATTTCAAGTGGACAGACACAACTTTGTTGAAATATTCCTCCATCTTGGAAATAAAATTCGCGCCTGATCCCAGACCCCACGAGTTCTCCCTGCACGCTTTGATTCATGGGTAATTCAAAAAGCGGATGTATGATCTTGCTTTATATATAAAAAAGAAATTATATCATTACAGCATTTTACCCATTTTGAGTGAGTGGCTTCCGTACCAGGTTTCCTTAATACTTGTACTCATTTAGACTGTTCGGAGTCCTCTATTTTTTTCGTAAATTCGTAGAGTTCGATTGTCGGGCCGCCGACAGGCCACCATCTTGGTTCATGAACGCGAGTGAAAACTGTCAAAATCACGGCCCGTAGGTGGAGATGGGTGGGGATGCGGGGGTGTCGGAAAACCACAACGATCGATCTATCCGACTTCACGGAAAAGTATATTAAGGTTTCCTTAGTTTAAATTTGTTACAGTTGCAGTTACAGTTACAGAAGAAACTAATTAAGTTATTTTAAGAACAGTAACTTACTGTAAAGTTTTAGTCCGAACAGAATTAGAGCTACAGTAGAATCCCGGTAACTCGAACTCTGAAGGGAAACGAAAAATAGTTCGAGTAAGCGGGATTTCGAGTTATCGGGGTCAATTAAATATTCAATTTGCCAAGTTAATAATTGACAGTTTATCGATTTTTCAGCACTTCAGTACACAGATCAGTGCAAATTAAACTTATCTCGTCAGAAACTCTCACACGATCATACATTAGTTGGCTATAACGATTTCATATCCAACAATGGAATATCCAACGAGTTACTTGTATTTTCTCGGTATACCAAGAAAATATAAGTGGCAAGTGGAATATTCCATAGTATACCACGAAAAAGTGTTGTGTAACTATTTTATACCATGCCATAGAAAATACGCTTTCTAAGTTTCGTCGAGTATAAAATCACAGCGCACGATGGGAAGGTTGAGTTGAATACCGTCGAATATACAACGGCTTTCCTGAATTCTGATTGGCTGTATTTTCTATGGCATGGTGTAAAACACAATTGACGTAGAAAATAATAAAGATGGTAAATTTTAAGCTCGGTAATAAATAATGAAGATGAAGTGTTCAACATGACTCGAGCATGGGACAAAGAAAAATTCTGAGTCCCCGACGGGAATCGAACCCATGGCCTCTCAGATACCGGTTGGGCGCTCTAACCAACTGAGCTACGAGAGACTCATTGTGAGCTGGGCCATTTTGCTAGGTTGATAAGTGACACGCGTCCTGCATACTGCTGATCCACTCATTGTGAGCTGGGCCATTTTGCTTGGTTGATAAGTGACACGCGTCCTGCATACTGCTAGGATCAGCAGTATGCAGGACGCGTGTCACTTATCAACCTTGTAAAATGGCCCAGCTCACAACGAGTCTCTCGTAGCTCAGTTCATGTCAGTTGGTTAGAGCGCCCAACCGGTATCTGGGTGGCCATGGGTTCGATTCCCGTCGGGGACTTAGAATTTTTCCTTGTCCCATGCTCGAGTCATGTTGAACACTTCATCTTCACACAATTGACGTAATTTTAAACATTGTGCAGCGTCACATCAGTTCAATGCTATTTTTATATTAAAAGGCAAATTATACAAACGGTCACCTACCAATTACTGAATTGCATATAACCACTATATACAACAGTTGACTCTTGAAAAATCATCTTTAATGTTCATCACGGGAATGAACGAAACTGTTGTGAGGAAATTAATACAAAATAAGAAAAAAAACCTATCAATTTGGTGACGTCACGAAATTTCGAGCCAAATCGGTCAGCAGAAACGCCTTTTTTTGCACCCATTTTGCGCTTCATGAGGACCCGCAGGCCTTAGTTGCGGACGGAATGAGCGGCCATGGGGACACATATTTAAGTGACCCGATTATGCTCTCAGAGGTCGGTCTACAGTCAACTCTCTCTTAACGGATACCTCTTTAGACGGACACCTCTTTAAAACGGACAGGGCCCGTTTCTTAAAAGTCCCGAGAAAACAAAACTTTTTTGATGAATCGTCTGCAAAGTTTATCTCTGGCGATTTGTATAGTTTCAGCAATGTTTATTTTTTTAACACTGTTTCACCTCTGGGCTGCTTAATGTACGGCAGCTTGATGTAAGTGTTTAAAGCGTTTCTGTTTGTTTAATTTTGTTTTTTCGCGGCTTGTAATTTACGAAGCTCGTGCTTCAAACAGCCATTGTCTTGTTTTTGAGCCTTAAGGTTGACATGATAAAGTTTCTTTTGGTTGAATTCTTCTCTCCCATTGTCACTCAGTAATTTGGCAGACTTGCTGTACATACTCTAAATGAATTTCGGGAGTTTGTTTTTAAAATTTTTCAATAAAACAGCGAATTCTGCGAGAAGTCTTTCCCTCTCACATCCTTTAGTTGACCCCTCCGCCACGAGAAAAATAACGCCTGATCGCAGGTTAGTCCTGTTCATACAAGCCTTTCACTGCCCTTTGTTTTCAAAAAAGTGCTTCGGAGATGTAATTTTATAGCGACAAAATAAGTCCCGAGAAGTGTTTTCGGGAGGGCAAGAGCTCCCGTAAATTTTCGGGTGTTTTGAGAAACACGCAAAATAGTTTTCGGGAGCTTTACGGGACCGTTTTCGGTCCCGTCCGCCGTTTTTCAGTCATGTTTCTTTCGCTAATCTCCCTTTAAGACGGACACCTCTCTAAGACGGAAAGTTGGGCTGGTACCAACAGTGTCCGTTTTAGAGAGAGTTGACTGTATGAATGCCATAAATGCTTATACTTGGCGCACTTGACTTCACCTGTACATTCAAAAAGTATAAAACCAGAAGCACGTAACTTCTGATAAAACCCATGATGCACTAGACTGTCCCACAGCCTCTCGATTTTTCAACGCAAAAAAGCAAACGAAGCGAGCGCGAAGCGCGAGTGCGCGGGAGGGGGCGTTTTGCGCTGGCGTCCAGTTCTCTCGCCATTCTCACTGCGCGCTCATCGATCGAAAAAACACGAAAAAATAGAGGGCTGTGGACTAATGATGCACTTATGGCAGTCAATGCACTTATGGAATTCATCCATGAAGTATATAATGATATAAAGACGTGTGACACTGTTACGTTTGCGTTTAACGCTTGCGTAATCTGATTTGCCAGACGAAGCACTGGTTCCTGGGACGAGAATGGTGCCTAGGCTTCATCGGCCAAAAGACCAATGACAACTCATAATTTCACAGGGCACAGAGGAGTCAAGTTTGTCCGCAATTCAAAATCTCTACCGTGCAAAACGACCTTCAAAGCGATCGTGTAAGCGTACGTGATACAAACGCCGTCATGCGATACTTGTTTGCAGATCGCTTGGTGATATCGTATTCTGACAATGGTCGCCTGGGGCGAAAAAATCGTCGCCCGAAGGGCGACGATTTTTTTTCGAAAAGCGAAGCTTTCCGACGAGGCACGATGAGGGTACGAATACGATATCACCAGACCAGACTATCTGTAAACAAGTATCGCCACAGGCTTCCCAAGCTCAAAAGTCGTCTTTTTGATTGTTTTTTTAGAGTCCTTCGGGCGGCTGACTCTACATACGTGGTGTATGCGGCAGCTTGTGTATATAGAGAAATGTATGGGAAAATCACGGATTCTCTAAAATCGGGTAAATAACTATCTATCTTGAAATAAAGTTTACCTACCTCAAATGTGTCGCTTACTTGTGTCTTGTGCCGAATTTGAAGCCATTCCGACGCCATTTAGCGAAGTTATTCGAAGTCGTTCGACTTCGAATAATTTCGCTAAATGGCGTCGGAATGGCTCCAAATTCGGCACAAGACACAAGTAAGCGACACATTTGAGGTAGGTAAACTTTATTTCAAAATATATATTTATTTACCCGATTTTAGAGAACTCGTGATTTTCCCATACATTTCTCTATATACACAAGCTGTCGCATACACCACGTATGTAGAGTCGGCCGCCCGAAAGGCTCAAAAACACATCAAAAAGACGAATTTTGAGCTTGGGAAGCCTGTGGTATCGCAAGACGGCGCTGTATCACGTACGGCTTACACGATCGCTTTGAAAGGCTTTTGAAGGTCGTTTTGCACGGTAGAGATTTTGAACTGCGGACAAACTTGACTCCTCTGTGCCCTGTGATAATTTGGGGGAAAGAACGTATAAAGTATGGCGTTTCTGCGAGGAAGTTCAATTTACTGCATAAGGAAGGAAGAGATGGACAGAAGAGTTGTATTTAGCAGTGTGTGCATTACCACAGCGACAATATCTTCCTTTGGAGCAATCGTTCAACTCGTCAACTGGTACAGGAGGATGATGGCCAAAGAATCAAGGAGAATCCCCTCTCCAACACCACATATCGTGTTTTCGCTTGCTTTGGCGGATTTGTTTGCCTGTGTAGGTAGGAATAACTGATTATAGGGACCAGGAACGGCATGCGGGCTGGGTAGAAAACTGAAAGTCCATGCTAAGTTATACAAAACCTTTTGTCATGTCAGTGGACAAAGACAAAACAAATAGTGAAATTAAATACGTGCTGCAGACAGTGTATCGATCCTTCAAGATCAGGCCCTCCTACCCATCCATTCTTCTCCAGTCTGCTGTAGTTTGGAGATCACTATCCATTGGAGAGCTTAAACAGTTTTCTGTTAGCGTTTATTTACACTTTGTTCGTTTGTTTTGCACTCCTTTGTAAAACTGAGTGGCAAATATCAACTTGGACAGGGTGTATCAGTAGACTTAGGGCCTGTTTACATGGAGGTGGGGGACCCCGGGTAGGTGAGGTAACCCGCCTAGGTGGGGTAACCCGCCTGTCTATATAAACTCTCATTTTTTTTCGATCGTGTTTACATGATAGGTGGGGTAACCCGCCTAGGCGGGTTGCCCGGTCTGCTGGGTAGGGTAACCCTCCCAGCCGGGGTCGTGTTTTGCCATGTAAACGTTTTAAGGTGGGGTAACCCGCCTACCCGGGGTCGACTCATGTTTAATCTGAAAGTTCGCCAAATGCAAACTACACAAGCCTATGGCTACCTACGGCTTCAGCTACGGCTACAAACCCGGCGAGTTTTTCCTATAGTTTCATCTGCCCGTGAAACGACAGTGCGAAAGATGCTTGAAGAATTAAAAGTGAAAGTGAAGCATCAAGCGTAGGCCCGAGCGAGTATCGCGCTTCGACTATAAACAACAATGACTTCGACAAATGCTTCGACTGATACTTTGCCTAATCAAGTAGTTAGTCGAAACCACAAGATGAGAGAAATCCAACGTAAATACTGTATATAAAAATTACAAAATGAAATGCGATAGGCGACTTCAATGAAATTTATTTCGAGACCGAACTGGCTTGCACTTCACGAAAATATGTCATTGTATGGCCTTCGATTTTCACAGAAACGAATTTGGCTCCGAAGTTCAGTAACTGAGTCTAGGAAACCAATGAAAGGAACGAGAGAAAGAAATAAACGGAGCAATTTTGTCTGTTTACGTGCTAACCTCATGAAAAGGTCACCCCGGGACCCCGGGGTGATAAGATTGCATGTAAACGCGAGCTAATTTTCGACCACGGCTGGGCGGGTTACCTCACCTACCCGTGGTCCCCCACCTCCATGTAAACAGGCCCTTATACAAGTCAACCTCACAAGAATTAAGTGAGCAAAGCGAGCTTAAAGCCTGGTTTCCATATGATCGCAGACGATCGCAATGGATTGCATTGCATGGATTGCATATGGAAACACGCATCTGTGTTCGTTTGCGATCGTCTACAATCGCAGACGATCGCAGAAAATAGAACCAAGTTCTATTCCCTGCGATCGTCTGCGATCGTTGTGATCATATGTAAACACAACTGCGATCAATTGCGATCAAAACTTATCCCATAATATTGATAATCGATCCCATCATTCATCACCATTTGACACTTTTGCAATCGTCTGTGATCTTTTGCAATCATATGGAAACGGTTCGCTCTGCGATCATTGCGATCACACGGTTCAGTAAATTTCTGCAATTTTGCGATCTACTGCGACTGTCTGGGATCATATGGAAACTAGGCTTTATGCCGCAAAGTGGCCTAGTGAGCAACACAGTCACAAAAACGTGTGACGCAAGTTGCGAGTGGTTGATATGTATTGCTTGCAAGGTTTTCATTTGCATTTCTTGCCAAATCAATTTTCAAAGGGCAGTGTTTGGCTTTAATCTGACATGTGTCTGGTCGTTTGGAGACAAAGTCATTTCAAGACAAGTCGAGGTCGATTCAAGACACATAAAGTCGATTCGAGACAAGCTCACGTTACTTGAAGTCCTTTCGATACAAAATACTACACTATATGTAAATGGCAAAACAAACAGATCAGATCAGGCTCGTTTCCAAGAAGAAGTTACGGGACATCCAAAGAAAACGTTTAGAGACCTCCAGACCAAGATCTTCAAGTTATGGAATGAGTTCAACTCTGGTACCCAAAGTGCAAGGAAACTGCCAAAGGCCTGTTCCTACCTCAATGGCCCACGAGCTTTACAAAACGGCTCTTTTATTGTTGTTTAGCTCAAAAACTTAACAACAAAAAAATTCAACAGGAAAGTGCAACGGCTTTTGTGTAAGTAGCAAGTAAATACAGCCTGAGAAATAAAACAAGATCGGTTGATCGATTGTGTTGCGGGGAAACTGGTTACGAGTCGCTTCTGCGAATTTTAGCTTATTTGTCACAGAGATAACAAAAATTACCGAACTAAAACTCTTATACTGAACTTTTGTCAAGTTTACTTCTAAATCAAAGCAATTTCAGTTTGTCTTGAATCAACTTTACATGTGTTTCGAATCGACCTCCGCTTGTCTTGAAACGACTTGTCTCGAAACAACCGTAAACCATTGTTTAGCATCGCCTAAGGACTACCAAACACTAGTTTTGCTTTCAGATGTCTGTTGTTCCGAACAATCATATCCTTCATGAGTCGTTGTCTTGTGGTTAACCAGTGGCTCGACATGGCCTCAGAGGCATCTTGTATCGCTTCGCACTCACGATCCCATGTTGGCATTCAACTGCATTTCATGTTTCATTGCGCTTAATTGCTTGTGATTGTCAGATCTGTCCAGTTGCCCATTTTTGGGTTGCTAAAAGTGGCTTGAGCACTGCTTTGATGTTGTCCAGTTGTTGTGTTTTTTGATCATAGGTATCCAAGCTCCAGGAATTTAGATTCCACTATCTCTATTGATGTTATTATTAAGGATGAAGTCTTACCGTATTTACTCAAATAAGTGCCGCCCCCGAATTACCGCCGCCCTCTTAATAAGCGCCACCCCCGAATGTGTGTTCCGGAAAATATCCATACCCCCACCACAGAGGGAATTGCAAATTCCAGAGGAGTGGGGGGGGGGGGGGTTCAAGGGCCCAGGAAATTCCAAAGAGGAGGGGGGTTGCCAGTGAAATTACGTTTCCAGACGGTCAAGTTTGATGTAGTGCAAACTAGTTTCCAAAATCGTTTCTTATCTACTCTACAAATGTTTTACATAGCAAAAATAGCACCCTGGGTTCTTGATTCACAATCGCTTTACATTTAAAACTGGTTTTCTTTCTCCTGAAAGCACACTGAAAGCAAATAATTTCACTAAAATCCTCCATGTTCGTCAGTTGATGTGGCCGCCATTACTTGTTACCAGGCCCCCGAAACTTGTCATGTGGTTTGACCGAAATGCACTGGTGTCAAGCGTTGCTTGTTTCACGTTCGGTCGAAGGAAAATTGTCCTTGTTTGTGAAAAGTTTCATGTTTATTAGCAATGAAAATAGTGTAATGATGTCAGAAACTCAAGATTAACTTGTTCTTGTTATTTCTGGCTATTTGTTTGTAATTTTCCTGTTAAATTTTGCTTTCTCAGCGAGCATTAGCGATTTTGCGATCACTTCTACGGTGAATGTTTATATCAACACTTTTCAAATCTGTGTTCTGATACATTTAGCGGTTCTCTAAAGCGATTGAAATGAAAAGGGATGGATGGTTTTACAACAAGGTTATTTGACAAGTGACTACCAGATATTTTGTCTGTTTACTTTTAAGGAAATTTCTGTATTTTGTCTTCAACAGTACATGTACATGTAAGCTTATGTATAGTTTTGACATAATTATCTTCTGATCGATCAGTTATACACCAGAACTGTTTACAAGAGAGGTGGCCTAAAATTTAGAGCATTGTACAATTTATATTTTTTTCCAGAGGGGCTGGGTGGTATGCAATATACTTTTGGAAATTCCGGAGGGGTGGGGGTTGGGGGGGGGGTTTCTTAACAAAAACGGAACTTCCAGAGAGGTGGGGGTCTTACGTAAAATTCCCTCTGTGGTGGGGGTATGGATATTTTCTGGAACCACAAATAAGCACCACAGTCCCGATGCGACGCTTATTAAAAGAATTTCGTTTAACTTAAAACGGCACTACAAAGAAACTCTAAAACAAGCTTGAACATTTCTTTGCATCAAAAGCGATGTTTTGCAGTTATGAGTGATTGTTTTATCGCTCTCCCATTAGTTTTTCTATTCAGCACTCTTACAATACGTAGTTTGTAAATGTTGTGAAGGCCGCAAACTTTGCCACGATAGCTAGCGCTACTTCTGTCTCAGCAAGAAATATATACTGACAATCAAAAAGACGCTCTTTAAAAGATAAGATTCTTTGTGGCGTCCAAATTTTAAATAAGCACCGCCCTCAAATAAGTGCCGCCCTCGAATAAGCGCCGCACTTGAGGCGCGAAAAATTTAATAAGCGCCGCGGCGCTTATTCGAGTAAATAGGGTATTTGAATAGCCTCTTTGACCCTACATGTGTACCAGTGAGGGTCACAATCAATAAACTTAAGGTATCAGTCACCCTTCAGGACAATCCATGCGCAGATCGCTCCAGCGCTTTTGTTTTTAATTCAAACTCCTACAAACCACACATTTTCTGAAAGCTAAATAGTTCCAGATTATGAATTATTCCTTTAAAAATGACGAAAACTTAAAACAAAGGCAAAATTGAGACGTTTTTGCGAAAGTATAAGTCTGTGTAAATCAAGCTCCAGGCCTGCCGAAAATAAGCGGAAGAAAACGATAAACATCACGTTTGCCTCTTAACACCTTTCTTTAAAAAACATGTCTCAGATTTTTGACAAGTGCGTTTGTTCTTTTGTAATGGGAAGATAAAGCTAGGGGAGGCGAATCATCTGCACTTCCTGTAGAAAAATATAAATTATCCGAAAACGAGAAAAGAAAACAAAAATCACAGACACAGTTTTGGAGAAAAACTATCTGGCAATAAGCTGGCCAAATTTCAGCCAAATCGGTTCAGGGGCTCCCGACTTGGAGTTGAAAACGTATGTTTAACTTGTCAAAATGTTCTTTCCGAGAAAAAAGCAAAATATATTTTTTGCAGAGTCTTACCCATAAGGGGATTATAACACCTGGAATGTGAAGGTTGATGCTTACCAGGAAGGGTCATCTCTCTCTAACAATAGATGCTTGACAGGTTACATTCAGCAGGCAAAACATTTACGTGGAATGTGGCGAGATATTTTTATCTTCTGACTGGACACAAATCGTGGCTTTATGCACAGTTTATAGAAAATCAAAAATTCCCACTCCACGTACGGAGCCGCATTTTTGTTATATAATTTTCTTGACATGCTTCGAGTTTGGTTGTGTGACGATTCATCGAAAGCGGAACAAAGCCGGTAACAAACAGCAATTACTGCTGAAAGTGAAGGTGAAGCCTCAAAATATCGGTCAGTCAACACGAAAGAAAACAGGCTGGCCGTAATGATACTACTTGTTAGTGCACGATTAATACTTGATGCTAAGTTCTCTGATGACTCTGTGGAGTTATTTACTAAATTAGGATGGCTTCCCATAGACGATATTATACGTAGCAGAAAGCTTTATCTATTACATAAGATTAGTTTTGGACACTGTCCGGATTATTTCATTCCATATATACATTATTTAAAGAACACTCATAGCTACAACACTAAAGCTACAACAAAGAACAACGTAGTTCTTCCTAAATATAAAAGAATTTCAGGTGGCAGGACCTTTCACGCCAGCGCAACCCGCCTCTGGAACAATGTTGACGCTTCTATTCGTAATGCTGCATCGCACAAACAGTTTACAGGAAAACTACACCAAACGCTACTAAAACAAAATGCTGGACTAGAACATTTTAAAATCAGCAGCACTTTTTAGCTCTTATTGTATTAAATTAAGTTTAAATTTTTATCACTTTAGTATATAATATGTAGTTAGGTTTATATAGAACATTTTAAAATTAGCAACATTTTTTAACATTTTTATTTTTTTTTATTTTTTATTTTTAGTTCTCATTGTATTAATTAAGTTTAAATTTTTATCACTGTCTTTAGTATATAATATGTAGTTAGGTTTATATAATTTGTAGTTAAGTATGTAATATGTAATTAATTAGGGAGGGCCATATTGTTAACTACTGGGCCACCAGTAAATTATGTTACCCTCATTAAATAAAGTCTTATTATTATTATTATTATTATTATTATTATTATTATTATTATTATTATTATTATTATTATTATTATTATTACTAGTTGCTCTATCTGGGTAAGAATAAAAGTTGATTTTGTTAAGTTCTAAACTCCTTTATTCAACTGACCAAAACCGAGTGTATACACAAGATTGTATGATACGATAAGAATACGTTACGGATATGACATTATTAAAAACATGCACTAGTCACGTAACATCCCCCTTCGTTTGGTAAATAGAAACAATTCTTAAAAGATCAAGATTTCAATCAATTTCGATAATCACAAAGTCAATCCTATCAAAATGTCCTAGGTCTCTTAGGTCCTAGCGCACAAAGTCCTCAAGATAGGCAGGTTTTCTGATGGTTCTTTTAGGACGTTGTGACACAGCAGCAGAAAAAGGCGTCTGCTGTTCGTTCAGTTGTTGGCTTGTGCCAGATGTCTCAGGTGGCCTGTTAGCTTCGGCTGGGACCTTATCCTTGTTTGGAGTCATGGGTGGTGTAGGACTGGGCGTCTGCTCCAACGGTCTTGAAGGGGTGGGCAGTTTTTTCAGGTCTACTCTGTTCCTACGATAGGTTCCACTCTCAGTCTCGACTTCATAGGACCTTTCATCGTGTCGCTTGGTCACAGTTGCCTTTTCCCAAGCTTTCTTTCCAAGTCGAAATGGTCTCATTCTGACTAGGTCACCCTCCTCTAAGGGGCAGAGGTCTCGAGTTACCCTGTTGTAGTACTTGGCTGGTCTTGCTTGTTGTTCCTGGGTTTTCTTCTTGATTGCTTCTGTTTGAACAGACTGCGGCTTCAGTAGCTCTTTGGTTGTTGGTAGCTGTGTCTTACACCATCGGCCTAGCAATCGTTGGGCAGGACTGATTCCCATTGCCTCAGTTGGGGTGTTTCATTGTGCCAGTACTGCAAGGTATAGGTCTCCTTTGGTTTCTTTGGCCTTTCGCAGAAGGCGTTTTGCATCTTTAACAGCGGCTTCTGCTTTGCCATTCGTTTGCTGATGTCCAGGACTTCCCGGTCAGTGCTCAAAGCCCCATTCATTGGCAAAATCTGTGAACTTCTCGCATGCAAATTGTGGGCCATTGTCACTCACTACAATGTACGGGATTCCTTGTCGTGCAAAGTGGCACTTCAGTTTCATAATTAATGACAGTGCTCGCCTTTGTGTTGGGAAGGTGGTCAATCTCCCGGAAATTCGAGAAATAATCAACGACAATCAGGTAGTCCTGGCCATCAATGGTGTAGAGGTCTGTTCCAATCTTCTCCCACGGGCGTTCTGTAATTTCATGGCTCATTAACGACTCTCTCTGTTGTTTCATATTGTCTGTCATGCCTGGCCAGTACATTCACTCTCTGGCTCTTCTCAAGCAACCATTCACGCCTATGTGTGAGCTATGCAGACGTTCCTTCATTGTTGACCGCATCTGCTTCGGGATAAGGAGTCATTCTCCTTTGAAGACAAGACCATCATAAAAACTCATCTCATCTCTGAAACTGAAGTAAGGAGCTAGTACTGCTGGGAGCTCCTCCTTCACCTCTGGCCAGCCGGTCTGGATCACTTCTTTTAACTGCTGTAGCACTTCATCGACACGGGTGCTGTTTCTCACCTCCTCCAGTCTCTCATCCGTCATTGGCAGAAGTTTGACAGCGTTCACTCGCTCAAACTCTCCCTGGGTATTCTCTGTGGTAGGAAGAAATGCCCTGCTTAAAGTGTCAGCCAGGTACATCTCTGGGCCTGGTTTGTAGACGATCACAATGTCATACTTCTGCACCTTCAACAGCATCCCTTGTAGCCTCTTTGGTGCGCTTCGTAGTGGTTTGTTGGAGATCGCAGCTAGCGGTTTGTGGTCACTCTGGACTGTAACTGGGGGACCATAAACATATTGATCGAACTTCTGAAGCGCAAACACTACTGCTAGCATCTCCTTTTCTATCTGAGCATATTAAGTTTCTGGGTCTGTCAGGGCACGGCTTGCAAATGCTATGGGTTGCCCGTTCTGCATAAGGGCGGCCCCAAGTCCCTTATCACTTGCGTCACATTGGACAGTGAGCTCTCCTTCTGGGTTGTAGTACTTAAGCAAGGGTGCCTGAGTTACGAGCTGTTTGACCTTCTCGAATGCTGCATCAAGCTCATGTTGCCACTGCCATGGTACTTCCTTATTACGTGTCAACTGCTGTATTGGCTCTAGTACATCTGCCAGACGGGGCAAGAGCTTTGCCAGGTAGTTCACGAAGCCACAAAATCGCCTCACAGCTTTCACATCGTTGGGCTTGGGCATGTTGTGTACTGCTTTTATCTTCTCTGGGTCAGGTTTCAGACCATCTGCTGTTACTAAGTGTCCAATGTAGGGGATTTCTGTGCAAAGTAACTTATTTAAGCTTCTTCTTGTTCAGCTTTATGCCCTTCTTTCTGCATCGCTGTAAGAACGTTAGCAGCTTAGCGTTGTGGTCAGCGGTTGCTTCTTCTTGCGTTTCTCCTACGCCATAGATGACCATGTCATTATCTACTGTAAGCAGGCCATCAAGTCGATCAAGTGCCTGGTTCAGCCTCTTTTGTAAAATTTCACTGACAACGCTGACTCCAAAGGGGAGTCGTTTCCACCGGTATCTGCCGTAGGGCGAGTCAAAGGTGGTCAACTTGCTGGATACGTCGTCCAACTGCACATGCCAGTAGCCATTCGTGGCGTCTATTTTCGTAAATACTTTGGCTCGTGAGAGGCTGGGCAGTACATCATCTATCACAGGTAGGGGGTATCTTTCTATTTTTAGTGCTCTGTTCAGTTGTTGTGGGTCTAGACAAAGTCTCAAATCCCCTGATTCCTTTGTCGCAACAACCAGGTTACTCACCCAATCAGTGGGCTCATCAATCAGTGACCCAAATGTTTACTGGCAAATAGGAATAAGTAATCGTTTTCTGTGAAAGAAGGAACATTATCATACCGCAGGTTGCATAAATTATGCTCTTAAAGCACTCAAAGAAAATATTTCTTTGATTATGATTTAATAAAATAGTACTAAGCTTACCAATGCTATCTACCCATAATTCCATATCGTTCCATATCGTATCGTTCATGGTTTGAGCTTTTCACGGGTCAACGTTTCTTCAATCAGGTATATATTCAGACAACAAATATCGTTATTGTAAACCCTAAATGTTTCACAACGCAGGCAGTATCCGCTGTCACAGTAGTTTTATTTTAATATTGATGTGTGCTTGTCTCCATTGAACAGTAACGCGTCTTCTATTCAGTGTGGCCACTTTCTAGATCTTCGACCAGTTCTTCAACATGAATTTCCGATCGGCTCTCATTTGTTGGTGCGGAAACCGACTGTCCGTATTTGGCGCTTGACCGCTAGCGCTTGTACTTGCAAATATGTTCTTGCGTGAACCCCGGGGGGGACTCCCATATTAAAGGGACGGGGATGCTCGTCGGAAATTTTGAAAAGAACCCCTAAAAGAGACCAATCTGGGTGTGGCTCAAGCCTTTCTTGACCCCTAAAAGATACCAAAAAACTAAGAATGGAGTTTATATTTGTATATTTCTTCGTGTGTAACCCTAAACGAGACCATTTTTTTTTTTTTTTTTTTTTTTTTTTTTAATAGTTTATTGCAAACAAAAAAGAAAAAAAAACAGCTACATACATGTACAATGTGTCTGAGCTTTAAAAACAATACGTTTGCGCTAAACGAGACCATTATGGCTAAAAATATTGGCGTTTTGGGCGTTTTTCCCCGGAACACCCTAAGCGAGACCAAAAGTCCGAAATTTACACCCCTAAGCGAGACGACGAGCATCCCTGTCACTTTCATATGCGAGTCCCCCCCCGGGGCGTGAACAATGGAGCTGGAATTTCATGGCGCGTTGACAGAACATCTCAACGGACAATAATTGCCCGTTAACCTTGCAAAAACTTCATCGCGCAATAACTTTGCGTAGAAATAAGATTTTTTACAAACTTTTTTGTAAAAGAACGCCCTTGATGAGCTTTATCTGAACATCATAAAATCTCAAATTTAGAAAAACTGCACTTTTAAACGGTGGCTGATACCTTAACTTCGTTCCATAAAGGAAGATGCCCCGTTTTGTTAGCATACTCCGAAACTGTGGAGCTTTAAGTATGAGCAAGCGGTATATCTCTGTCGTATTCTTCGATCCTTTTTAGTGCAGAATGCACTATTGTGATGGTTTGTTGGGGCTGTCGTCCGCTAACCCGCTAGTGCGCTAACGTGTAAACTTTAATAGTCAATTAATTAATTAATATCAATTAATTAATTATTCCTGTGGAGGGGGTTGGGGTGGGAGCACCTGACCATACCCCCCAAGTAAAACGTAGAGCACATCTACGTTACTTTTATATGAGGATCTCAAAGGTATATATTTGTTTCAGTAAAACCTTTGCTCTCCTTGTGGTACTACTCAACGTAATTTACACCAAACGCATGCGCAGATTAGTCTACGTTGTTTTCTGGAACTATCATGAACATCGCTTATATTGCGTGTTTGCGGTAGGCTTCCTGCAGACTTCTTGGCGCCAAGTAAAAACCGCAAATTAATTAAATTAGATTTTGAGACCTTCACAGCGCTTTCGTAATTAGGTATGCAAAAACTTGCACCGGGATTTTCGGCGTGAACACCTGATAACCAGGAAACAAATATCCTAGCTGTACTGCGTTTTAAAAAAAACCTGTCGAAAAATATGTTTTTTGATTAGATTTGTTTCTTTAGTTTTTGAGAATCGTCTTTCGTGCAGTCGAAATCGTAACTTAATTAAATTAAACAAATGTCATCGATGCCGCCGTAAAACAAACAAAAAACAAAAGTTTCATGTTATCGCATTTTCAAGGAAGACAAAAGTATTTTGTTACAAACGAACAAAAGTGTCGTGTTACGTTTGCAAAGATTAGCGTAAGGAACACCTGGGAAAGAATACAAGTAGCCTGTGAACAGTTTTTCCGAAAGTAAAATAAAGCAAATAAACACGAACATATATACATCATACTTTCAATTGTTCCATATTGCATTCTGCACTTACCAAATCATCGAGATTTTTTTCATTGCCCTCCCTGTTTCCCAATTTTTACTTTTAATTACCACATTCACATGGAATCTTATAGACAACATTCTTGTTTGGTTGGTTCAACAATGTCGTGTGAATGCATATAAGACATATAATATACATATAAGTACATATAATTATTTGCATATAAGTACATATAATTATCAGGAAAACAGGGAGAGCAAAGAAAGAAAGGGTCCTTGGCTATCTACCACCTCATCTCCAACGCTCTTCTGGAATAGTTGCTAAATACCCCGTCCGATTTGAGAATCTGTCACCCATTTTTATAGAGAAATACAAAAGAAATGAACAAAGTCACTCTTTCAGGTCTAACTTTTTAATCAAATCATAGTGTAAAATAATCCTTCCACCATTCAACTTCCACATATTTAAACCGTAACAATATATTGTGATCACCGCAATAAAGCATGTTGTAGAAATTAATATGTAATAATTTATTTAATAAATAAACCTCTTTTTGGCTTGCTGGTGTGTTGGAGGATAATGTTGGAGGATAACTTGTCCTCAAATTTCAATGTTGCCCTCCTCGATCGGCCAATTGTTTATTTTTTTGGACAATCTTTCAGCCTTGGGCATTATCCTCCAATGCACCAGCTGACTGAAGGAGTGAATTTATATACCAATTTGCATATTATTAACCTAATGACCAACTATTAGGCAAACTCGCAATTGGCTACGCATGTGCAGTCTAATTTTCGACAGACTGCCATGGGAATATGCAGAAGTTGAATGGCTGAAACCACAAACCAAAACTAAAACAAACTACTGAATTTTTGAATGGATCGGTCTCTGGGCTATGCTAAAACAATTAGACGTCTCATGCAGGCTCAGTTTCTGTAGGGTTTAGGTGGTTGGCTAATGTGCACTGACATTTGACCACAGATGTCATCTGTTCCAAGAAGCAAACAGTTGTGATATTCAAGGGACAGATAATGTCTAAGGACATAAAAATGCGTAAAATTTGCATTTCTAGCAACGCAAGCTACAGAGAACATGTTGCTTTCCGTTAAGTAGCTCCTCTGCCCGGCATTGGCCATCCTTGGAGACCCAGGAGCAGTTAGTGGGGGTGAGGTAAACTCAAAACTTTGAGAAAAAAAAAATCCGGCATAGAAAAGTTGGAGCGATTGAAAGGTGCCCCTGGGGAAAGAGTTTTACCAGGCCAGTTCCAAACAGCTCTCTGAATACTGCTTATACTAAGGTTAAATAGAACTCAGTTTGGCTTCAAAAATATGCATGGATTTTTGGCTTGGCTTGGACATTATCTGTTCCTCAAAGCTCTCAGTTTTCCTTGAGCTTCACTCTTGGAAAATGTTCGCTTCTTGGAATAGATTATGTCGACAGACAAATATCAGTGCATATATTCATGCCATATGGAGGCTATTGTTTTTATAGAAATCTCAAGCTCAAAATAATTGTTAATTAACTCTTTTTGGGTTCTGTTTTCCTGTTAGGTGCAATATCAATGTCCATATTGTTTCTTTCATTTAAACCTGCCGTAAAGCTTCAAGGTGAACATCCAAAACCCTATCACCAATATTATGTGTGGATTGGAACACCCATTGAGGTGAGCAAACAAACTCAGTTGACCTTTACATTGTTTCTGTGGCTGTATTGTTGTTCATTTGTCCAACATTCTTGACACTTTCCTCGTGGTGGTTAGAATGACTCATGAAGAGGCATCCTTACCCACCAGGGCCACATATGCATGTCACTGTGGCTGTGAATGTACCTGCTACCACTACCAAACAGACAACACATCAAATGTTTAGGCCATAATGTGTATTGTTTGGGAATGTTTGGAGTTACACTCACCATGCATCATGCAGCTTAATATGTAGAGAATATTACACGGTGGCGAGAAGATATGAATTTTATGTTCGAGTGGCAGAAACGATAAACGAGTGAGTGTAGCGAACGAGTGAGAAATCGTTTTTGCCACGAGAACATAAAATTCATATCTTTGAGCCAACCTGTAATGTTCTTTTTATTATATGGAGACCAGATGTAGTTGATGTTGCTGATTTTTATTTCAATTTGTTTCTGAATAATCGAGCTAGTTTTTGCAAATCAGCATTTGTCTTCATAGAAAATACAAAGCACCCGTGCCCAGGATACAGAAACACTAAAAACTGAATTGTGATCAAACAAAATACTTGTCAACTAAATAACATGTAAGAACTGAAAACATCACTGACTTTGACTTGAATCCGTTGTGGGAAAGTCTTGACGGCCGATCGATAGTTTTTAACTGCTTTTGTTTTCTTCTTAATACAACATCTTGCACTTGTGAAATCCCTTGCGAAGAATTCCCTCTAAAAACCTTGAACTCATCAAGGTTTCCATTAACATGTTCTCGTTCTTAACTTTTCTCAAAAAACTCATTCATTTCCGTTGCTTAGTTAAACAAATTAAACCTTCCTGTCGATGCCTGCTAACAACAAATGACACGAAACCAAGTTCTTTCAACAAAGTAGAAAATGCGTGAAACGTTCATCTGTTGCACTTTGGTAATTGTGTACATTGAAGTGTTTGACTCTGCCATTACGGGTTGTTTTGTTTAGGAATGCTTGATAGGCTGAAATCGGCTTGGAGTAACATAAAGGTTCTTCTCGTTATTGTTTTGCAAGGATATCTGGCATTAATAATGAAGAAAATAATAAAGTTTGCCTTGAAATTTTTATTAGTAAACCTTCCTTCATGTGAGACTCTAATAAACATTGTGGGTTGTGATTGCACAGTATGGACTGGAAATTGTCTTAAATGGTTTCCAGCACTTTAATCTAGGTTGATGGGTCAGTCTTACCACTGTTTATCAGTTGATGCTATAATACAGTCAACTCTCTCTAAGACGGACACCGTCGGGACCGGCCCCAAATGTCCGTCTTAGAGAGGTGTCCGCCTTATAGAGAGTGGAGGTAACGTGACACCAGAAATTTTGGGACGATAAAGCTAAACGGCAATGCACAACGAATACACGTCTGTTTTGAGTCGCTTACGTTAGCAAAACCTATAAAGTGGAACAAAAATAATATCAGAAATTCAACTTGTTTGTTAATACGCTGTAACAAACGGTAATACTTACAGTATTACCATTAAATTTTTGCTGCCCATATACTTAAGCAGAGAAGTAATATGTTTTAGCGGACTGTTTTTGGTAAGTTTGGTATTCTAAAGGCGCTGACCTACTATGTTACATGTCGATAACAAGTTTTGAAGTATTATTCACTTAAAAATAACTTTTTGTGGGTGTCCGTCGGCGGTTTTAAAGTGTCCGTTGTCCGTCTTAGAGAGGTGTCCATCTTACAGAGAGTTTTCTTACTGTAAAATGACTGAAAAATGGCAGGGACCATCACCACGTGTCCGTCTTATGGAGGTGTCCGTTAAGAGAGAGTTGACTGTAATGGTATCTGACAAAATTAATGCATAATCATTTATGGGTAATAAAAACTGTTATAAATTATTGGTGAACAAGTTGTGGCTATGTTTGTCATGTAAAACTGAAGGTTACTATAGCAACAGTATAACCTGTAAAAATGCAAAGTTTAAAAATTTCTATGGCATGGCTTCAGAACGACCTTAAATTGTAGAGAATTTTACGTGGCTCTGCCCCTCCCTTGCTCCCTCCCCCCGTTTGTGCAATTATTTGTGGAAATACTGATCAATCAAACCACAACTTCTGTAATATGAGCCACCTTAAGTACTCCCAATAAAATAATTTATTTTCTTTCAATTATTTCTTGCAGTCTTTCACCATGTTTGCATACATTTCATCCTATATGTGGACACTGTTTTATTCACTTGACGTCTGTCTTCAAGTTCACAGACGGCATTCATGGTAACTAATTTGTAAGGGCACTGTTACAGTAATAATAATGTTTGAGTAGACTGTGTTATTAAATAATGAATGAAGATATAATAAAGTAAGAATTTAGAGTTTTAAACAAATGGGAAAGACACAAAAAAACTACTGTGTTTTCATATCAGGTATTTCAAAATGGTTTTTAATGCTGTTTTTGTCCCCCGGATATAAACTTCCCCAGTTAACAGCCCACCCAAAACCCCTTACAAAGTTTTTTAAGCCCAGGACTTGTACCTGGTCTTTTTATTACCGTAAACTGTGTAATTTGCCCTGCCTGAACTGTCAAGGACCAAAAAAATCATAATCCTTATATTTGTGCACATTCTTTTCAGCTTTAACAGTAAACTGTACCACCTGATGTCGTGGCCTGTAGCGGCTTGGCTTGTAGGATGGGGTCAATATGCATATTTTGGGAGTTATGTCTAGTAAGTCAGTTGAATTTTTAAATGTTTACACAGTATGTATATCTGGATTACTAATTAAATCTGCAGGGATTACAAACAAAAGTATTTTTTATTCCACTTTTGCACCATTTTACCATATTAGGACAAAGGAACATGCAAAGCATGCCACATTATTACACTGTAGAACAGGGCTAAAATATGGACAGACAAACTTACAGACCCAAACTAAGTGGAAAACCTTGTGGAATATCCCTTATTCGATTGTTTAACATATAACACAAGCAGACATTTTGCTCTTTGCTTGTATTTTTCCAAGCCCTGTAGGCATGAGGAAAAATACTACACAACTCACAAAATATCCGTGCATATTATATGTCAAACCAGCAAACAAAGTGTATTACCTTATAACATGAATTTTTTTTGACATGTTAATTTCACAAATTTCCCTATTAAAAAAAATTGCGATATTAAAGTGAAGCAAAAAATAAGTGTGCGAAAATTTCACGTAATAAGGTATATTATTTGTTGTTATTTTTTGCAATTCAGAGTTCCATATACAGCCTTTTTAAAAAAGCTAGGCCTTGGCAGCACTCTATGTCAGTAATGCTGTGTGAGGTTTTAATTTCATTGGAACCGCTAAGTTAGTAAGGAACTTTATTTTACCAGGGTAGCCCTAGATTCCTGGACGTCTGGTCTTCATATTTGCAGTAATGATGTTTCAAAAGAATGTATGAGAGAAACACTGTGTTTTTGACTTTTTCAAACAGCTAATTACTGTAAAAAAATTCGAATTAAGTTAAAAAACCTATGCCGGGTCTCCAAGTTGTATTTGAAAATAAACCCCTTAGACAATTATTAAAGGTTGAATATGCTTTAAAAATAATGTCTAATAATGTCTAAACATAGGGCTTGAAAAAACTCCTGAATTCAAATAAACGCCGGCCCTATAGGGCCAAGTTTGAAATAAACGCCGGGGGCGTTTAATCGAGAAAATACGGTATTTTAGCTTAGGAGCAGTTAAAAATTAGGCCAAATTTGGTCGCTACAAGCGCCATTCTATTTCGTCATCAGCCTAGGTCGTTAGGGACGTGACCTCGCGTTGACAGCAATGTTGCATGAATCGGCTTTACAACATGCGATCGTATCTATGCAGTTCGAGTGGAATTTCAGTCAAAGACAGCAAAATTCTTTCGTATTTCATCTTCAAATATAATTCGAAAGCATTCACTGTATAATATGGCTTTTGTTTAATCCTTCTTAAGCCCACAAAGAAGCTGTCTTGATATCCGACCCTCGCAGAGCCCAGACAAAATGCAGCTTGAGTGAATCGATTTGTTTACGCGCAAGGTTTTCTCAGACAGTAGTCGGAAATATCCGTATTTTTTTTTGTGCTTTTTGTTTCGTTTCCTCAGAAACGATACGGTATTATTTTGGCTTTAAAGTGAACTATTTACACAGTGGGGCCTACTATCCAATCAGAAGAACGGTCGTAACCACAAAGTAAATACGTTTGACCGAAGGCAATTAATTTCGTAAAAACATGTTCTTCAAATATCGGAAAGATATTCCTCAGCACGATCAAAAAGTATTGAGATTCGTTGCAAACAGAAATATCTGACGACTGCAATGGTTTTAAGTTTGATTAAAGCGATGTACTGTAAGAAAACTAGAGAAAGCTCTCGTAGCGTTTAATTGTTAAGTAAACATTCTAGCGATTTTCTGAAACGGAAGTAACTTTCCACCAATCAGTGTTTGCAAGTGCAAACAAAAACGGGATGACTTGTGTTTGCTCGCACGGGGGGGCTGCTATCCAATCATAAGAACGGTCGTAACCACAAAGTAAATACGTATGACCGATGGCAAAATAATTTCGTAAAAACATGTGCTTCAACTATCGGAAATATATTCCTCAGCATGACCAAAAATATTGAGATTTGTTGCAAACAGAAATATCTAACGACTGCAATGGTTTTAAGTTTGATTAAAGCGATGTATTGTAAGGAAACTAGAGAAAGCTCTCGTACCGTTTAATATTATTCTGAAACGGAAGTAAATTTCCACCAACCAGTGTTTGCAAGCGCAAAGAAAAACGGGATGACTTAGCGTATCTCGTGTTTGCTCACACGGTAGAGCTTAAGTGCGCTACAAAGAGAAGTGCATAATTGCAGGTGAGTTACAAAGTTAATTTCACTTCATGTTACAAGAATGTGTAAATGTGGGAGATTGCCCTATTCTATTTGTACAGGAAAATTCACGGCATCTTCGACTTCACAAACAGCGCGAATACACGCAAAATTGCGTGGGTTCTCGCGTGGATCTACCCGGAATTGCGTGATAAGTGTCACGTACGTCGCAAAAACATTCGAGTCTGCACAGAAAGTTGAGAATGAAAAAGAAGACAGTCAAGTTCTGTTCAAAGTTTAAATTTTGTGTGGACAGTATCGTATAGCAAGGTGTGCAACTGCCGTATCGAACTAAATTCGTCTCCTTAGTTGATGTAACGCTCAACATTAACTAACGTTGCAACTGCTGGAGCAGATTTCTGAGATGAAATTAATGATATAAACATTATTTGGTATTTATTTAAAGCCATCGCGGTCTGATCGAAACTCCACAGTATCGCCAAAAATGCAAATCGTTATTATCAGTGTTACCAATGCAAGGCTGTTACACTGACAACAGAAGCAACTTGGCTGTGTCTTATTCTGTGGAGATAATTTTATATTTGCCAGGAGAGCGTGCAGCGCGGATCGAGCACTGAATACAACCCTGGTATGACTATATATAACATATAACATAAAACTTTCTTTAAACTCGAATTTTGCTCAATTAAAAATCCCGGTTAAAAATCTGTGTTTGGTAGCTATTACATCAATTTGCCCAGGTTGTTTATGTGTCTTTGTAAAGTGACAACAGGCATTTAATTTTGAAGAAATGGCTTCGAAACAGTGTGCTTATCTCTGTTCTTGTCGACCAAGGTTTTGGTTTGTCTTGAATTTGGCATTTATTTGATTTGAGCATGTGATCAACTCAGAGAAGTATATACCTCAAGCTTTTTGTCAAAAGGTAATAATTTCATCTACGATTAAAGTGTTGTTTTGCATTTTATCAGAGATCAGTAGTCACAAACCACTTTATTTATGGAACTGATTTATTTTAGGATTGTTTGTTTCAAAACCATTTAAATTAATTGCATTGCTCTGATCTTGCATTTTACTCTTGTGGTTTGATGTTTCCCCACATTGATAGGAATATATTTAAATATTTTCTGTAAGTTATTTTTCCATTCATGTAACATTCAAAGTTATGCTATCAGATGCCATTTTTAAGCAAAAAAGTGTTCTGCAGAAATAATAATAAAAAAAACATTTTAATTTTCACTGGATGAGTAAACACGATAAAGGCAAGCTCCCTTCACTTAACTTAATTTGGAGAGAAAGACACATGCTATTTCTATAAAGAGAAATATTTATGTGTTACTTAAACTCTTGAAAGCCAAACTGCAGCAGGACGTAGTTTATGTCTCCTTTACATAACATGGACACTGAGTAGGCCCCCTATGTAACTTCCAGAATATTTAAGCAATCACCATGAAACTTATAGGATGTATTGTACGTCCGAAACTCTTTCTTTTGGTATACGTCACGTGGGATGGTGACGTCACATCACGTGACAATTACATCATGATGTCAAAACAGCCGCCATCTTGGATCCGCCATCTTGGATTTCAAATTTTTTTCCAAAATGCCAGAACACCACCCAAAATCATTGCAAAGTACTCAAAATGAATAAAAATGTGCTTTAAACCCGTAAAAATGTAAAAATAATGCCATTTAAGTTGATTTTTATTAACAGAAACACGCAAAATTACAAATTTTGGGAAAACATGCCTGTCAAAATGCCGTTGCCATGGTGATGTCAAGTTCCTGACACATCATCCAACCCTACCAATTTGTTGCCAGATAAATTTTAGGAAAACTCAGAAAGTTTTGCAGCGTTTGGTTAAATCTTAAAAAAGTTATAAAAGTTCAAAGTCAGTGCGGGCCTCAAAAGCCCCCCCCCCCCCCGGTCTGAATAGGGTTAAGTTACTACTGAATATGAAGATCTTCTTTTCATTCTTCACTCGTGCATAAATTCGGCAAATTCAACATACACTAGGACCTTCTCCAAATTAAGTAAACCACAAACCCATCTCTCCTTAAACATTACGCTATTCTCACCCTTCCGGAATCTGGAAACGAAACACTGTTTCTTTTTGAAATAGCTGCTTGTTCGTGGAGCAATCGTAACGATACGGCCTTGAACACATTGAACAGCGGTCTACCTATAACAATTCAAATATGGCGTCGCAAAAACAAAGCGTCGAACGCATATTTTGCTGTTTCATTTGCTAATTTCGCTGCCGTAATCGACTGCCTCGAAAGGTCCTTGCAATTTTAAAGTATAGAATTGTCAGATCTCGGTGAAATTTGCACTGTTTATTTGTGTAATGTTGAGGAATATGTGTATAAATACCCGGCGCGGACGAGCCATTTTTGACAAAATTATATGGCTGCATTTCCTCTGCGAAGATAGGAAATTGTTAAACTAAACTACAAAGCAACTGTAATGATAAGTTCGAAGAACAATGCACTGGATAAACCTTCGACTCATACTTCATGCAAAAAAGTCGGTATCTCGAAGAGACTTTGATTAAAGAAGTTTTTTTTCGAAGAGATAGATATTTTCTATTTTAACCTGAATCGGTGTGGAAAAGCCAGGTAAATTCACACAAGACAATAGTTACCTAGCATGTGATGAGTCTCTGGTTATTAGTGAGGGGATCATACATGTATGGTGATATACATATTTGCAATTTTTTTATTGTTGGGCACTGTACTGCAAATACCTAAGATTAAGCTTCTCCTGTGTTGTTAAATTTTACAAAATCGACGGCAAGATTCTGGAAGCCTAGCAGAAAATGTACGTACGCCAGTTTTCGTCATGTGCGCCGATAAGGCTACTTGACTGTTTCATAAATGCTGGGAGATTTTATTAATTTTGGAGAGAAAAATATCATTCACTGCAGAGGGTCCCTCAGTGGGTTTGGGGAACAAGGGAAAAAGATGAATTACTTACTGGAATAAGGGATATTTTTGGATTATTTTGAGAGATCAATGGATATCTCTGCTGTTAACAGGAACTTTGGCAAAACCTTTTACAAGGTAACAGTTGAGTTATATTTTATCAATTCTAAGGGGACAGACCATGAACGTGATGGTGCTCCTGAAAATATCTAATTGCCATAACCGTTTATCAGTAGGATGCCTAAAATGCATGTAATGGGATGCAAGGGAGAAAAAGGAAATTTTTTGATGGGTACTAGAGTCCCCTGGGAGGCCCTCACTACAGGGCTTACATTTAATAAATTAGATGCTATGTGTGCATTTTAACAACATTGGAATTTTATTTATATTTCATTTGTAGTTGCTCATCTCATGAGCAAGCTCTTGTTCATTATTTGGTTTGCTATGTTCCGCTGCTGTTGGTCATGTTAGCCCTTCCCCTCATTTACTGGAAGGCTTATCGAAAAGGTAAGATTGTATGATCACTGCTCCTTATTAATTACAACTTAAAGTCAAAAGTCATTAGTCAAATTCAACTTCTGGCTAAATAGCATCGCTGTGCATAGATCATGTAGTGTTATTAATTGGCACTCTAAAAAAATTCTTTTGACTGCAACTACTCATTTTAGGAAAATGGCAAGTTGCATTTAATAATTCCAGCAAAAGCATAATTTGTAGGAATTTGGAGAGAATAATGGTTGTACTGTAGATTGAGGCCAGGAGCCAAGCAAAATACCTGACTGTTACATGAATTTCACCTTCACCACCTTTGAAGGCTGGGAAGTGGGGAAACTCAATAGATTTTGAACACTTTTCCTTGGCTTGTACCCACCTATAGCAAAGAAACTTCCACCAGTTTCAATTCTGAGCTACATGGCTGGATGTAGAGCAAAGATGAGGTTGCACTTGCTTCTTAATTCACATGCAAGTTATATTATTGAGATGATTGCTTTATGACTGTACTTATGACAGCTTTCATACACCTGTTATTGTATGTGCTGGGCAAAGTGACGGAGTAGATAAGAATAAGGAGCGAAAGAGCAGTGTTATTATATTAAAGTTAATGAAAAAGTATAATAAAGCTTTTCAGATATTTGTTATAAAAGAGAACTTTAACACAACTGCATTGCCAAATACATCCAGGAGCTTCCACTATTGGCAGCCAGCTCCTAGATGGAGACTGCTCTCATGGCTGGCAAATCCTGGCAACCCAGCCATGAGCCCCCTTGCAGAAGGGGACACAGCTGGCACCTGCCACACTGATTAAACATTGGAAAGAGAGGGAGGGAAGGTGGGGGGGGGGGGAACAACCTTGAAGACAGGCTCCCACGCAAAACGCTCACTGTAAACGCTAACCAACACATCTCAATTCTGGCCACGTGGAGCCCTGGCGCTTGGGCACATTCCAAACACTGCTGATTGGCAGGGAACCTAGGCGCTCTTTATTGTTATCTCCATTAAATGCATTGTTGTTGTTTGTAATTTTAAGTTTTTGCTTTCTTCCGTTTTGTATCTTGTATTTTGAAATGCTTATTTAGAATTTGATGATGTACATTATCAACATGGTTATGGCTTCTTCATTATTATTTTTGTTAAATTATTTATTGGAGCATTGCCAAGAACATCATCAGGGTTATTTCAAATTGACTAGAATTTCATATTCATTTATTTTTTTTTTTTTTTGAAATATAAACAATCTATGTGAGTCTGAAAGCTTAATAGAGCGGTTTTCACTTGAGTGTCGAAAGTAATTCACGTTTGCTTTGGTTTTGCATTGCTACGTTTAGTTATTGGATTAAAATTCTCACGCCACTTTCTTAGCCAATCAGAACTAAAACCAAAACAAATCATGACTTGCTCACACACGTTTTCCTGCGCTTCATTCCAGCTAGTACATGTATTGCTTCGAGTTTTGATTGGTTCACTGGATTTTCTGTGTTCTTTGTCATTGGCTAGAGTGATTACTTTGGTTTTGGTTTTACAACACTTACTTGAAAACTGCTCTTACTAGTAGTCTTAAACTTATCAGGGTGTTGCAAAATCCATATTCTTAAATTCGAATTTTAATTAAGCCGTTTGATTCCAAACAATTGACAGCATTTAAAGTAACACATGAACTTTGTATTTGCAAGTACTTAGCTTTACTGCTTACAGAGCATGTGATCCCCAGGACATTGTTCAAGACTAATAATTATTAGTTATTTTTTCTTTTCCTCAGTGTCACAAAATATCAAAAGAAATGGCTATTTTACAGATGCTGAGAGAAAAATACAGAAGTCAGTGCGGAAAAAGTTTTGTTTAATTGTATTTGTCTTTGTATTATGGTGAGTGCATCTTTCATCATATCCAAACTGGAATATATTAGTTTTAACTCAAAACGTCATTTTTAGAATAGTTGAACATGGGGGCCTGAGTACAACTAGGGATTAGTTTTCTGTGTAAAGTGAAACCTGTATTAAGGTAGCTGGCAACAGCTTCCAGCACTTTCACCACTTATACATTGATGTCAGTTGATGCTATAATCAGTCAACTGTGGTGGATTTTTAAGCCAAACTAAGGCACGGAGGGCTGAGAAAAATTATTTTCGAGAGCCCCCCTCCCCCGGTTACTCCAGGGTCTGGATGATCGCCCCCTCACTAACCTGAAGGTCTGGATCCGCCACTGATAATGAATATATTACACAAATGTCCTGATGTCAAATCTTTAAGATTGACCAAGTTCTAAATTGCTGGAGAATTCTTGCTTTTATCAAAGAATAAAAAGCAAGAAGATCCTGAAGCCAAAGCAATCGTGCATCAACATTTTTTTCAGAAGATGAAATGTTTTCACAAAATTTGTAATAACATAATCATTCAATGCTTTGTTTTAACATAAACTGTCTCGTGTCTCAGTTGGTTTTATTTGTATAGAAATTGTTTCATCTCTAGTTTCTCGACATGATCATGTGATAAATTGTGATAAATCCATTAACACATGGGTATAGTTTGCAAGAGTAATCCCAGAAGTATCCCAAAATTTCTTTGAATAGTATTTTACACATAATATAGCATGTTTATTAGGAACCTGTTTTAAACAGACACCGTGTATTAAGTGGACACTACGTTTTCCTCTGTATTTTCACATAAAGGGTAACATTTTTTGAGGTCTCCCATTCAAGTATCAACAAGCTATTGTAACAGAAAACTCGCCTGTGAAAATCTGATTGGATCAATCAATGATTGCCAAGCTAAAAGCAACTCAGTAGAGAAAAATAGTCGGCTTTGATCCAGTACAGAGCAAGTAATCATGCCCAGGCGCGGATCCAGACCGGTTTCCAATGTTTTACGGAAATTGGTCTACCCCTTGTCCGAGTGACTCAAAATACCTGGAAATGGCACTTTTTCCCGGGGAAGCATACCTTTGGACCCCCAACAGGCTCATGCCTTCGGCGCCCTGACTCGTCCCCAGTCGTCTCTCAGTCTCGCCTATTAATATTAACGTGAGAAGCATTTTCTCTTCCTTCCCATGATTCCCTCCGTTTTTAGTTTGACCCAGTTTCCCTCGACAGAGGAGAGACAGAACAGACGACTGGGGACGAGTCAGTTCGGCGCCAGTGTTATTAGAAAATGGTGACTATTTTTCCTGGATCTGCGTCTGATGCCCTTGATTACAAAAAAACTTCTTGTGCCTGAATTAAATCAATTGAGCTTGACCTTTTGCCCCCTTTGTAGCAACGTTAGAAAAATTTCAATTGTATGCATGTATGTATTGTTTTCTTTAGCTATCTTATGCTATGTAAGAAACAAAACTGATTTTACAACATAAATTTGACTTTTTTTAGTAGAATAACACATTCCCAGTAAAATGTTAATCAATAAGAAGTGTGATTCGTAGAAAAAGAAGATATTTGCTGGAAGCAGTGTTCTCCCTAGGTATTTTAGGCCAGGCGGGCCGCCTAGCTTGATTCGCAAGGAAATCGTTGCCGCCTGGCTTAAAATTAAAGATTTAACACAAAGTAACCTTACTGTTTGAGATCTGGGGATTGCTATCCATAAGCAAAGACGAAATCACTTATTTTCTTTACTCTGTTTTCGCACCTGTAATATCATCATAAAAGTTATTTACCCTTGCATTAACATGTTCAAACCTGTGAGTGTAATTCATTCGTTTCCTTGAACGCCAGCTATCTTAGCTTTATCAAAAATTTCCAAAGGAATACAACAGCACTTCAAGGTGTCGTACATGGAATACTTAACGAAATTCTCGTGTTTGTGGAAAGAATGGTGAACTCAGCCGACTCGGGTTACTCAGAAAAGAAACTAAAAGCTTCTTAAAGCAAAATTAGTAAATTTTTACTCTGTAAAAAAAAAATAGAAAAGTGATAGAAACGTGGGGGAACAAGTTCCGCAAATCAGGTTTTGACGGCATTTAAAAATCACAGTCCGAATACCGCCTGGCCTTCCCAAAATCCTAGGGAGAACACTGGGAAGTAAGCAGTTTAACTAAAAGGTTGGTATGGAATCATGGCAGTTGTGAAACAAGTTCTAGCCTAATGGTTTGAGGTGACTCGCTCTCACTTCTATTCCTCCTCTCGAGTAAGAGGGAGCGACTTTGGACCATATGAAAATCAGTCTAAGCAAGTCCACACAACAACTATCATGATTTCATACAGGCGCATGTCGTAGAGGGAACTGGGCATTCATGAATTTTCAGTTTGTAATCCAATTTTTCTTGCTAATGCTAAACATAAACCACAGTGAGGCAGCCAAAGGCACTTGTCATGTTTCCATTAATTTCTTCAGTTGATATGCCTTCTCTTGGACAATGAGGGGTCATGAATGGTCCCTCAAAATCTTGCAGTGCTCGCAATGCTCGCAAAATTTTAGTGGGTGCTCGTTTGCTCGTGCTTGCACATTTTTACAAGTGCTCGCATGCTCGTTTTTCAGTGGTGTAACCTTTTGAAAAGTGCTCGCTGCTCGCAAGGCAAACTTTTGTCAGTGCTCGTGCTCGCAAAGAAAAACGCTTTGCTCGCATGCTCGCAAATCACTGGCAAATGCTCGCAAAGACCATTTGATACCCCTACAATGACTCGCTACTATTTTTTCAGCTGGTTACCCAACTTTGTTGATGGACTTCACGATATTGCTGTGTTTATCACACAAGATTATAGACATTTTGATCACGATGCAAATCACTTTAGTCTTTGGATGTTTGAGGTATTAATATTATTTTTTTAACTGCTAATCAATTTACAAAAATAACATTTGCATTACGGTTGTCACTCCGTAATGTTCTTTTTTAATATTGTACATCCTTGAAATAGTTCTTACCTTTGAAGTATTGTTAATTTTTTATATAAAACTTGTTTCTCGCGTTGTTATTTTGAAAACCTCCATTTCTATTTCTTTTTGCCCCTAATAACGATCATCAAGCTCCATCTGGGACAAAACCAGTTGAGACAATCGCATTTAGCAGATTTTTCTTGACTTACACAGACTGTACAAGCTTGTTAAAAACATGTTATTCCCCTCTCCCCCCACTCAATGTTGTTTTATGGGGTTTATTTCACCAGGCTTTGTTTCCATACCGTCCATATACCGTGTGTGTGTGTATATGGGGGGGTGTATATTAGATGGGCGGGAGCTTAAAGGAGCTTGTACCACTCTTATTTCATGGACCAATCTGATAGTATTATTTTATGTTTTTTTTTCACAGGCCGTGGTAAACACCCAGCAAGGTTTCTTAAACTGTTTAGTGTATGGACAACACAGACAGTTTGCTTCATTCTGCAGCCATGTTTTGGGGCTTGTTCGTAGTAATTCATCTTCTAGCCCAAACAACTATGATCGTAAAACTGGAAGTGATGCTCGGCAAGGAAACGAGGCATTGACTATTAACAGTAGCTCTTATTCTGGAGTCACAATTCCAGTCAGCGAGATTTCGCCATTACTTTCTGGCAGTAGGAGGCCTCCACTAGAGGCGAGTCCCAACAGAGCACCTTTCTCGGTGAAGTTATTGGGGGAATTTGCAAGATAACTGCATCTGTGGTCAGCTGGGGAAAATAAGATCCTGACTTTCCTTGCTTTTGTTGTACATTGTGAATATTATTTAATATTATCTTCGAAATGGAGGTCTTTAATTAGGTTATCCTTGTGTCAATTTCGAGTCGATTGATCAGGATCACTAAGTGTAAAAATGAAAATAGTGCAAACACAATAACAAATGAAAAGATTCAAGTATTCTTTAACGAATTTAAATAGTGTAAAGTAATACATGGACAAATGTATCAATTTTTCTATTCTGAGTATTGCTACCTTGGTAAAATATCAGGCTTTATATTTTTCATAGTGGAGTTTGTATTAATTTCTAACAAGTGTACAGAAAGTATAAAGAGTATATTTTTGCACAATTGATATTTTTTAAAAGTAAATTATTTTTTTAATAATATTGATACGATAGATACGATATTTGTCCCGTATTTATAAAGCTGTAACATAGACACTTATAGTTTTATTTTTGGAATCAAGGAGGAAGAGGAAGTTTCCAACTTTTGAATAAAATAATAAATACCTCTTATTAATCGAGTTCGAGGTCCGTACTGTAAAATACGGACCGAGTTTTTTCCCGTGCATTTATGGCCCAAGCGCGAAGCGCGCGGGCCATAAATCGACGGGAAAAAACGAGGATCCGTATTTTACAGTACGGACCGAGAAAACGAGGTTAATAAGATATTTATTATATCTCTCACTCTGGAGAAAAGAAAACATTTCAATTCAAGCGTGCGGGAAGCGGCTTCGTTTGACTGACGTTTGTCAAAGGCGAATGGACGAGTGAATTTTATTGGCTTTCGTAAACAATTCGGCCGTTTAATAGCTTGATTGATAAGTGTATAAACATAATTTGAATCCAATCTTCACTACTTTATTTCTGCAATTAGTTTTACAGTAATTTCATTGACATGATGAAAACTAGATACAGTGCAAGTTTCCTTTGGAATAACTTCTGAAGTTCTTTGCTTGGCAACGAAAGTGCCGCGATTGACAACATGTTTTCGCTTATCAAACTTTCGAAAACTTATGGCAGTGTTTCTAGAAAATACTGAACGAGAAAACACGTATAAAGTTTGAAGAAACTACTTGAAAAAAAAGCCTCAGATATCGCCGTCCACGTAATGCTAAGTTGTGTCTTCCCTAGAGGTGCTAGGTGCAGCTGATTCATAAAAATGACTTGGCACAGGTTGCTCCCGGGTTTGCTGGATATTAAAATCACAATTGGAAATAGATCCAATGTTTGCCGAAGAAAAGAGCGACGGCATTCATTCTCTTACCTTGTAGGATGTTAAAGGGTAACTTTAGCTCTTTAAGGCGGCGATGAATGCTTCTTTGAAAGCTTGAAATGCTGTCTGGCTCGTACTCAACTGCATCGCGTTTGAGTACGTCTTTGAAAAACTTTCCGACGAGCTTATCGAGGACGTCAGCAGCTACGGTTTTTTACATGAAATGTTCCATCAGTCTGCTCTTGACAATAATTTTCGAACCGATTCCATTCACTTTTCGTCTTCTTGGCCGTGTTTGCAGATTTCTCGGCACGATGAAACAAACTTTCAAGTTCTTGACTTGAATCCTGCTCGGGTTGCTCTAAGTCCGCCACATCAGGGAAGTTTTCTCCTTCCAACGGATCACAAAAATTGAGTTTAAAGTTCGGTAGACCTTCTTCGCTTCGTCTTTGTTCCTCGCTTTTTTCCTCTGACTTTAAACGATGTAGGAAGTTTTGAAAATCTTCTTCGCGAGACATTTCAACTTGCAAAGGCGTACGGCATCAGGAGAACTCTCAGTCAAATTTCGCGGGCCGTACTGCAGAATACGGCCCGTAAAATTGACCAATCACAGCGTGCGTACTATCTCAGAGATATAATAATATTATTTATTACTATTATTATTATTAAGTGTTATTATATGGCTACAATAGTACGCGCGCTCTGATTGGCTGCTGAGCGGGCATTATTTTCTTGTAATGACCGGGCATTATGAAAAAATTTCTCGGCTCGGCGGTTTTTACATGTTTTTTTGAGTTGTGAGTAAAAGCTATTGCGAGAACGACAATAAATACCGACAAAATGCAACTATCTTTTCAACAACTGAAAGAAAAATATTAGCATACCGATACTTCTTTAGTATGAGCGACGAAGAGAGCCACAGAGAGCGAGAGCAAGTTTCACCTCGGTGTTTTTTAGATATTTCAGTTTAGAATAGCGCTAAAAGGCCATATAATAAATAACTTATTAACCTCGTCCGTTCGGTCATTACAGGGCAATCTCAGACCTCGGCCTTGATGTATTGACCTCGCTATCGCTCGGTCAATACATCAAGGCCTTGGTCTGAGATTCCCCTGTAATGACCTCACTCTCGGTTAATAAGTAGTATATAATAATAATAATAACACTTTATTTATAAAACCTTGCGTAATAAATTTTAACTTTTTGCGTAACATTTTTGTTATTCACGAGACGTTATATGGATTTGTTTTTGTCATCAAACACTTAGCTGAGTGTTAAATTATTCTCGTATCATTATATGAGTTTGCGTGTGAGTTAAGCATTACCCTAAGAGCTGTTTTTAATTGAGTGTCATATAACCAAAACCAATCAAAACTCGAAGTAAATACACGTAGTCGTCATTTTACTTTTGGTTGGCTGAGAAAGTGGCACGAGTTTTTTTTTAATCCAATCACAAAGCGTAGTAATGCAAAACCAAAGCAAACGGCAGACCAGCCAACTGTCACGATTTTTTCTTCTCTCTGTCTGATTTGTACTTATGTTTAACCGTTTTTGCCTAGTTCCAAGGGTTCTGCTGTTAGTAATTTTACGCAGCGTTCAAGTTAAGCATTAGCCAAACCTGTAGATTTTATATTTAACTTCATAATAAGACACTGTTTTTTGTGTGAAATTGCATTGTCAGATTGTATTTTTCTTTGTAAGTAGTACATGTAGCGATGTAAAAGCTATTTTTGTGTGTGTGATTTATTAAGTGAAATGTAACTTTATATATATTGGTTCCCCTTTTCTTGTAAAGGCAATGTTAACATTTTAAAAAAATGAAATAAACAAGTAAACCGAACCTGGAATCCATGCTGAATCCATGCTGGAAAAATGAGGATTTCTTCAATCTGATTGGGAAAAAATAGAATCTCACCACTGGTACTTTTTGTAGAATCTCCATATTTTTTTCATGGGTCTCCACATTTTCCTTTATCAGGGGTTGGCAGGTCTGTAAACGTGAATTACTTTCGACATTTTAGTGAAAACCGCTCCAAGTATTCTCTATTGTATTTTACGCTCTTGCAGTTGTCGAGGTTTAATGTTTACTACACTTATCAGTTATCACCGTTTGCATTGATACGCGACGCCAGAAATCAAAACACCCGCGGAAACGTTTCTAAGATTTCCGTCAATCAAAGTTTGAAGGGGTTTTGATTTCTGGCGTCGCGTATCAATGCAAACGGTGTAAGAATGCAACGAGGGAAGTTTCGCGCCCAAGTTTTTCCATTAAAAATCGGATTAGTGGAAAACACGGGGCCGGGGTCCCGGGGTCCCGGGGTGTGGAAAACGCGGGGTGTGGAAAACACGGGGTCCCGGGGTCTGTAGAAAACGCGGGGTCCCGGGGTCTAAAAATAAAACGAAAGTAAAAAAAAATGCTGGCTAAAAAGACAAGTTTAATAATTTATCACCACCAAACTTAGGATCTTCGTGAAACGTCTTTCCTTGCGTTGAAAAGCTTAATATACATTTCGTAAAAAAGCAATCCAAGTTTGTGATCTTTTGGGAATATCCGTTTTTCCATTTTATAAAATTAACAAATTATCAGGAATCCGAAAATAAATATTAAGACAAACCACACGCCAACTTCGCCCATATCTGGCACAGGTGCTGACTTCATTGTCTTCATTCGCCTAGTTTCATTCATAAATCGTCGTACGGTGCCGTGGTTTCAGCACTAAAAAGAAATGGTGTGTTTTATTAAGCTGCCGACCGTGAAAACACGGCCAAAAAAGTTAATTGTGGACGGAATTGCGTAGTTTCAGTAGAAAGAAATAAGCGAGAAAGAAGAAATCGGGAGGGTCTCATTTGGATCCACCCTTGAAGTTAACTCATCCACCGTACCCTACTGATTATGGTTGTTATATCTAATCTCCGTTTTCTGTGTATTGATTTATGACCGGTAGCATGTCAAAGTTATTCCACGCAAATGCCAATGTTTCCTTTTAGCTGCAGCTTGGAGCTACATGAATATGGCAAATCAATGTTGAGTCTTTGCTGGAGTCCGAAATGAGAGCGACAGACTTTATACACGATCGGGTGGTAGTTGATAAAAGAATTATATTTTGACTTTATTCGGCGGACAATGTTTGCAACCTGTACGCAGACGCCGCTAAGGTGATTGGTACAGAAGAAAAAGAGTGGAATAGACTAGTATTAAGCGCATTAGATCATATATGCATGGATTTTGCGCTATAGAAATAGTAAAGTTATGTTATGTATTTAAAAAAAAAAATTCGTAATGAAATTAATTAGAGGCAGGCAGCTATACTACGGTCCTCCTATTCGGCAGAACACCAGGTTTGCTTTTTGTACTGGTCTTTTGATAACAAAAATTATATGGGCGAAGTTGGCGCGTAGTTTGTCTGAAAATTTATTTTCGGATTCCTGATAAATTGTTAATTTTATAAAATGGAAAAAACGGATATTCCCAAAAGATCACAAGGACAAGTATTTGATTCACAAACTTTTTTTATGACATGTATATTAGGCTTTTCAACGCAAGGAAAGACGTTTCACGAAGATCCTAAGTTTAATGATAAATTATTAAACTTGTCTTTTTAGCCAAAAAATTATTTTCAGACCCTGGGACCCCGCGTTTTCTACAGACCCCGGGACCCCGTGTTTTCCACACCCCGCGTTTTCCACACCCCGTGTTTTCCACACCCCGCGTTTTCCACACCCCGTGTTTTCCACACCCCGGGACCACGGAACCCCGGCCCCGTGTTTTCCACTAATCCTTAAAAATCTGCTGTGTTCAGGGGCGACAGAGCTAGTTTCCATTGGAAACGTCTCGTGCTATTGACGTCAGCAGTCTGTCGCACTTTTTAGTGATTCAACTTTTGCAGGGTCTCTGTAAAAGCTGACCGGATGGCGGATTAATTTATCGATTAAATTATTTAATTGATTAAGTTATTGATATATTAAAAAAGTTCTTTCTTTATTTTTTTTGGTATCCGCATTTTGTCATCCGCCTTTTCTCATCCGCCATCCGGTCATCTTTTTACAGAGACCCACTTTTGCACGAACGGGACTGCTGACGTCAATAGCACGAGATGTTTCCAATGGAAACTAGCTCTGTCGCCCCTGAAAACAGCAGATGTTTAAATGGTAAACTTTGGGCGCAACACTTCCCTCGTTGCGTACTCAACTGATAAGCGTGGTATTAGATGGGTATCTACTAGTAAGACCACAAATAAATTCATGATTGTTTCGGCAAAACTTGTTTGTGCACTTGAGGCTGAAACTGTTTTGACCTCCTTGTTTGGTCAGATTGGCTCTCCTTCCTGGATACTTGTCACAAGCAATACCAGTTCTTATTCCACCATTGCGCCATTTAACCATATTAGGGCAAAGGACAACAAGACGGACGGACAAACTTACGGAATACGGACCCAAATTTAGAGTACAAATTATCAAATAATAATTCCCTTATTCAATGGTTAGTATTTTTAAAAATACAACGCAACTCGCAAAATATCCGCACGTGTTATGTTTTAAACCATCGAATAAGGGGTATTTATAGCATGCCATAGAAAATACAGCCAATCAGAATTCAGGTAAGCCGTCGTTTATTCGACGTAATTAAAAAACTAGAAATGGTACATTGCAATTCCTGAGTTTTGATTGGTTAACAGGCAATATGAGCTCATATACCATTGACCACAATATGGCAGCCGATACGCGTTAACGAGAACAGCCAGAGAGCTCAAATATTGCAATTCTTTGGGCGTTTTTAATAAAACAATTATTCCACTCGTGCTTGTTGGATATGGAATCGTTATAGCCAACTCGGTGCAACGCGCCTCGTTGGCTATCAACCATCTCATATCCAACGCTTGCTCGTGGAATAATTGTTAGACTATAGTGTTATAAAAACTATAGACTATATGCTTCTGGTTGTAGTTACTTGGCATTCCCAAGCTTTTTATGCAAAACATCCACAAGAATTTTTTTTTTGTACGCAGGTTTACTTTTACTTAAAGGAAAATGCGCAAGCCCTCGCGTAGGCATAGATTTCTAAGATTTGAGGCAGTCTGGTCACTACAAAAAGAACATGGGCAGGACCTTAAGCAGAGTTTTGAGTCGACATTTGTATAGTACTAGTTGCCATCAGTACAGAAGTGTTGTGATCAATTTGCTGATAAAAAGAGGGAACCAAGCTATTAAACAGGGTCTCAAAGGGGTTTAGGGCTCCAGGGCTCCGGGCTAAAAAATGCAGGGCTCCAGGGCTCCAAGACGAAAATGTCAGGGCTCCAGGGCTCCACATCACCTGCTTTCGGGCTCCGGGCTCCACTATGATCAACAATATAAAAATTATTTTGCAACGCTAAATCAAGTCCGCAAATTAAAACGTCCACAATTCCGACCAGTTTTTTAAACCCAAGAAGCCGGTTATGAAGATAATCACGTATACTTGTAAAAAGTACTATCCTCTCTTCAGATTCTGTTTCTTTGTGGCAGTTTACACGCACAAACATACAAAATGCAGTCATAAAACAAGAAAAAAATGCAATCTGGGATTGCGAATGATCAAATTTCAAAACGCTGGGCACTGGGCTCCGCGGAAAATTTCTTTGGGCTCCGGGCTCCGCATCCAAAAAAGGATCAGGGCTCCAGTCAGTAAAATGATGGGGCTCCAGGCTCCAAAGCAGAAATTTCAGGGCTCCGGGGCTCCAGGGACCCCCCTTTGAGACCCTGATTAAATACCCAACAAGTTCATGTTTAACATGATGACAGTGACGGTCATGATGCACTCTCACGTCAACCCGTCCGGCCCAACACGCGAAAGTCAACTTGCGCTCTGGCTCGATTACCAGGCACTGTTCGTGAGAATGAGCCCGCACTCCTTCATTTCTCAAACGCGAGTGAAGAGCGGACCAGTAGGACTTGAGAAAGCGGCGGAAATAGAGCCTTGTGTTGCGTTGGGGGCAACTCCGCTAAGGTCCCAAGCGCGGCTGGAACAAGGAGGAGGGTTGAGCATATCCATCCCGTACTGAAAAGATTGAAAGCTACAAAATTAGATCAAGTACTAGAGTAACAGACCTGAAGAAATGCGCGAAAAGAGGTTCCTCGTTTGGAGGAAGGAGGACATGCCATGGTCAAAACCGACACCTATTACCTTACCTTTTACCTTTATTTAGACACGGTAAGGATTAAAGCTATAAGCTTGTGGGGCCGTGTATTCCCGATCCAATTGAAATTTGGAAGTGTTGGTTTTTGTGGAGGGAGGAAAACCGGAGAACCCCAAGAAAAATCCTCGGAGCAAGGACGAGAACCAACAACAAACCCAACCCACATATGACACCGGGCCGGAATTGAACCCGGGTCGCATTGGTGGGAATTTCGAAAAAAAGTATACCGTAAAATTCCGGTTATAAGCCCCCCCGGTTATAGGCCCATCATCATGGAAACAAAAAAATACATCCGATTATAAGCCCCCCCCCCCCTAGCCCCCCTCTACCGGACGACAGTACTAAATAGGGCCAAATGTTACTTTATTATGCGTTTTTAACTAAAAAAACGTATTTCCATCAACACTCCCGTGGTTCGTTTCGAAACGTTTTTTTCATTCCGCTTATAAGCCCTCCCGGATATAAGCCCCTCCGCTTATAAGCCCACCGAAAACCTCTTACGAAGTTGTATAAGCCCAGGGCTTATAACCGGAATTCTACGGTATTGTAAGTACCAAAAAGTTCATTATAAACCAAACGTTTCGGGCTTAGCCCTTCATCAGTGGTAAATTGGTCGTAAATAAAACGACCGTTAAAAATACGGTAATGGTAATGCTTCTTAGATGTTCCCCAAAACGTTCCCTTAGAGTGCGTCCAGTTTCGCCGATGTAAATCATGGCAGGGCAGCGGCGGCAGGAGATGCAGTGAATGAGTCCTGTGAACGAACACAGGGACGACTCCCGAATGTTAATAGAATCCTTGGGCCCTGAATGTTGGTGTTACTAAGACCCTGAGCGTGCGGTAGCTTGCTTGGAGGTTGTGTGTACTAGTGTTGAACGCAAGTTTCTATCTCGGCGAAACACGACCATCGGCGGCTGAGGGAAAATGTGAGTAGTCGCAGGGTGGTCAGTGACTACCTTGAAGTTGTCTAGCAGGATTCGCTTGATTTTGTTGTTAAGAGGGTGGTATGTAAGAACCAAAGGAATCCTGTTCACCTTTTCCTCTGTTGAGATGTTCTTTATGAGGGCGTCGGTCTGGGATTGATCTTTTATCTTCTCCAGGTCTTGTTGGAGGGTTTGTGGATTGCAGCCACGCCTTTCAAAGAAAGAAGCCATCTCATGGGCTTGGTTGAGAAAGTCGGCGTTGTCGGAACCATAGTTAGTAGAACAGAGGCGTCGTAGGCGTAAAAACTGACTGTGCGGGAGGCAGTGCAGTGGCGGGGATGTCATGAGTCGTGATGAAGATAGCTGTGGGTATCAGTGGCTTTGTAGTGAATGGGTTGGTTGAGAGACGGTCACAAGTGCGTGGTTTGTGTCCTTGACGTATGTTTTAAGATTGCATACGAGAGGAGACATGTCCAAGTACGACGCAATGTTTTCAGTAGGACAATTGCACGCGGAAACAATCGGTCGCCCAAGGCCAGGGTTGTTCTCTTTGTGGATCTTTGGGAGGAGATAGAATTTGGAAGTCCATGGAGTTTGTAAAACAAGATTCTTTGCTGATGTCGGTAGTTCGTTGGCGTGTATCATTTCATTGACGGTTGTTTTGATGATTTGCTGATACTCCTATGAGATGAAAAGTTTCCTCAGAGCAAGCTTCTCGCAATTGGTCACAGTGTTCTTCGATACCATGGGAAGCCAGATCAAGTTTAGTGGTCATGGAACGGATCGTGGCTTGCATAAGTTTTCTAGAGCATGAGTAGATAATGGTTTTGACATACCCATTGGGAAGACTGGACGGATGGAATTTAATGGAAAAACTAACTGGTACCACTCTGCGGCGCAAACGTCCAAGGAAGTTAATGTGACTGGTAAATCTCGTTTTGCAGAACGTATGCATGGCCAAAGAGTCTGTCGGTTCATGGACATTAGCTGGAAATCGGTGGAGGTAATCTTTGTTGCTCGGCATAGCAGTAGTTCTTTAGTCGCAGCAGTGAAATGATAATACTAGTTTTTTAAAAAGAATAAATCTTCGTTCGCTGCGTGGCACTTCTAATTGTGAGTATTGCGAAAAAAAAGTACATTGTAAGTGCCAAAAAGTTCATTATAAACCAAATGTTTCGAGCTTAGCCCTTCATCAGTGGTAAATTGGTCGTAAATAAAACGACCGTTAAAAATACGCCACGAGAGTATTTATTTAAAGTCATGTCTCTAAGTTGAGGCCGCGCGGTTGGCAGGTGCCAAGTTGGAAAATTAAACGCATCTCCTGCCGCTTGGTGGGAGGCGAGCGCTCTCACTACTGCGCCATCGCTGCTCCCCCAGAGAAACACTGCACATCGCCTCAGGAAATGCAAGGGCCATGTCGTAAACAGAGAAGGCAGCTCAAGTTACTGCAGAGATGCGTGACTATAGCCCTGGTCTGTTAGGACTACGGACAACTGGTACACCATGAATGTAAAAATATATTTTATTTAGTCTTTTTAGACTTGTGTTTTTTTAAATACTAAAAATACAGTCGTTTAAAACCTTCTCCACCCCACCCCCATAGATGATATCAGTTTAATTTAGAAATACTGTATGTAATATTAAGTTTTTGCATCTGGAGGGACATTTTTGAGGGTACAAAATGTCTTTTAAAACCGACATTTTGAATAGTTTTAATGTTCTTCTTCAGGCTGTCAGTTTTAAGATGACAGTGTTCTTGTGCCGGAGAAAGAAAAAAAATAGTCCCATCAAGGATAACGATGAAAGGTAGAAGTTTCAGACAAGCTATTAATAATAATTCTATTATAATAATACCTTCCTCGTCTTCCTAAGGGACGGACCATTATTACATTGACCTAACTAATCTTGATTGGACTGTTTTATTCTAATTTAATTTGTGGAAAATGCGAATTAATTTATATTCTACTTACTTCAACAGCGTATAATAAATAATCGTTGCAAACAAACTGTTAATGATGAACACACTGTTTGTTTTTACCACTTATTTTAACAATTAGACTACCAGCCCAAGTTTTTGAGGGAATAGTCAACGAGGCCAAGCAGAGTTGACTACCACTCAAAGAAAACTAGGGCGAGAAGTATAAAAGTATAATTGTTTTGTAGACTAATTAATAACAGTCCAAAGCGAATGTGTACATTTTTGTGTACATTTAAGCCAAACTCAAGAATGGTGCTCTATTGGAGAGTGGAAAACAGTGGGGAAACCAATAAGGTTTGTGAAAAAGTCTTGCAGACTTCTTTCCTTTTCAGTTCTGTATTGATTGTCCCGTTTTGCTGCCACTAGACAACCTAGAAAGGCTGCTATTTTATAATATGAAGTTAATGTGCACCTGCGACAAGGACTACAAAGTAGGCTGGTCTAATTATGGCAGACACTTGCTAGCAGTAACCATAGTTAGTAGAGGGAGACTAACTATGCAGTAACCAGAGGTTTCGCCCCGTTCGAGTTAGCTGTCACCTTTGTTTTAAACTCTTGGATGTTTCGTCAATGCCGAATATTGCTTCGAATTTCAAGGAATAACAATGCAAAGACGTTTCTTTTATTTTTTTAATTATTTCTCTTTGGAGCAAACTCGTTGGTTGCGAACTCGAGATGGAGCGAAACCTCCTCTGGGGGCTGCGACAGTTGGCGATAAACCCTGTCACCCCCCGGCGCATGCCTGCGATCTTGTCTGGAATGGTTAGTGACACCGGCAATGAATGTATCAGGTCGTACTGGCGCTGACGTCTCAGACAACCTACCTTAGCCTGAATAAGTTGAGCTAATGAACACGATTTATGTACATCTACTTGTCAATATTTACAATACAGATCTACTGAAATCGTACAGTAGAGAACTTGTTTGTGAAATTTGAAATTAGGTTAAATGAAGAATAACAGCAAAGTTCCGCCAGTTTCCTTGTTCAGGTGTCCTCAGGTCTCCAACAATGTCTTCAGGCCTGTGTTAAGATGAAGTTAATTGACATTTGAGACTAAAGAAAAAGTTATTTGTGTATGTATTTCAACTGCAGGGTAGTGTGTGTTCAGTGTTACAATGCACAATGCTGGAAGAAGAACAACAGCTGATCGATCACAGTCGACAATTGGTGATCTTACTGGTCCATATATAGAGGATATAAGATTATCAGTGAGATCAGGGGAGGAACAGAAGGTCGCACATATCGTTCCACAAAGACCGGAGCCGAGAGAAGAGGGAGCGACCACGAGGGGCGAGGAAGACGGGACCCGGCCAGGGGGACGGCGCGGACCGGACTGATGTTTATATAATAAAGCACTTTCTCATCGCATTCTTACAATAATTTTAGTTATAGTTCTCTAGAGTATAACATACATGTACTGTCATCTACATGTTGTTGCAATGTCAGACCACTGTACAGAAGATACAGTAAGGTAAGGTGTTGTAAGGTGTTGGGTTTGCAGCAGCTTGACTTATTAACCTGCTGCCAGCAATCCTAAACCCTTTTGCCTTCTGATTTGATTAAATTTAGACATGTCAATTGTGTTGCTACCAATCAGATGAGAGATTAAACCGGGAGAAAATAATAATAAATGGGGGTATTTTTTGTTGTGTGCTCCTCTTCAAAATCAGGAAAACTAACTGAAGGTACTTGCAGAGGAACAAAACATTAAGCTTATGCCAGGGTTTTCAAAAATATGGACTAACACATACTTTGCGTGGGTACTGTTTAATTGACAACTTGGGAAAATATTTGACTGCTATACTCTGATTGGCTAGGAGATCTTATCTCGATTCTGATTGGCTGTATTTTCACATGGGAAAAAGCTAATGGGGAAGCTGATTGGACATAATGTACATGTATCGTTTTATCATGTGCAAAATATTGGTCAGAACCTTTATTACACATGAAATTTCTGCCATTAGTAATAAAAAGAAAATATTACCCACCTTAGCTCCTTTTTGTTGTGAAGAATATGAAAGTTAACTGCGGGTATCAACAGTCGTAAAGACATCCTCATTTTGAGGGAATCTACTGTTTCCATTTCACCAAGGACAATTCTAATGGAAGCAAAGTACAATAAACTGAGATGGATTCTATCCACATTGGTGCAATAACCTGTAAAGTTACAGTTGGCTCTTACAAAACAGAGCAACAAAAATTTAAAGTGTTGTCTGCATGTAATGTTAAATCAATCGACCACTCAGGGGTGTAGCCAGATTATAGGCCTGTAGGCCTGGGCCTACAAGGTTTTCGACTTACTTGTATTTGTAAAATGTATAATAGCAAAATTCAGCCTGAAACACTTTCCAGATAAAATAGAAAGCAATTTGTAATGCATGGTAGCATTATATATTTGCAACTACATGTAACCTTCCACAATGAGCTCAAGGCTCATCTAGCAAGTGCAAACTTGGGAGCCTTCTAGACTAGCCATGTGACAGGCAAGCACACAATTGCATGTGCGGTAAAAGACAAGTACATTTATTTTGGAATGAGTTAAAACTGGTGTGATTCCTTCCCATGAAATGTTATAATTAAGGTGCTGTGAAAATTAAACATAACATCAGAAGAAAGTGAAGGAGAAGCATTTTTAAAGTCTTGATCCAAAAGTTACCTTCCTCAGCGGACCCTTAGGTGTCACACAATGAGAGCAAGGCTTATACAAACTTACGATCTTTAAGAAAACGATAATTGATTAAATCTTCAATTGAAAGGCTTGTTGCTTAAAAGGAATATTCAATGATATAAATACTCTGTTACAATATAGCAGAGGGATAGCAGCTCAGTGTTCAATATACAGCCACATTCCATGGCTTCTCCTTGCAAATTAGTCAAGTGAAGGTAGAAAGTGATTCAACTAAGAAAGAGCAAAGCAAACTAATTACGAACTGGGCTCACTCTAGGCAGCCCAGAAAATATAAAAATAGTTTTATAAAAAGAAGTAAAAAAATCTGATATTGAGATGATTTGCATACCTCAAGTTATCCTTATCAGGAACAGAATCAGCCAATTCAGGAGAATCTGTTCCAGTCTTCACACTGTCTGTGTCTGTAAAGTCTTCCTCACCTGAAATATTAGCATGATACACTTGGCTCAGGAAGTGTCTCAGCAATTTTAAAACTGGTTGTAGCTTAGTCAAAGTAACATGGATCAAAAAAAGAAGTCAATATTATAGTACATGTTTTCCCAATAATTTGAAAGTTGTTGAATGGTTACTTACTGCAAAAGATCAAAGTAATGTTGCTGTGACTAGGTTCGTCTGCTCCGAATGGGGTCACCACCTTATCGTGGTGGAGCGGTTTGTGTGTCTCAATGACCCCTAGAGCTATGTCGGCTGGAGTCTTGTACTCTTGGTAGGGCCACCCATGCCGAACAGGTCGAAGGGTAGAGACCAGACAAAGAGTGACCCCCTGGTCCTCCAGGTTGGGGGTTGGGCGTAGGGTTAACAACCCTACCCCATAAAAACAGAATTGTTACAAAAACCAGAAACGTAGACAATGATACAACACTAGCTGGGGGTATCACTGCTGGGGCTGCAATGACGCTCTTGGGTCAAAGCCAGCGGGAAGCCCAAAGGCCGATGGGCCCCATGGTAGCCCCCAAGCGACAGACGACCATCGGTTGCTGGAATGTGAGGACCATGGCAGAAACAACACGGGCAGGGCAGGTAGCCAAGGAGATGTTGAACTATGGAATTGAAGTGCTAGGGATAAGTGAGGCCAGATGGAAAGGAATGGGATCAGTAACACTGCAGAGTGGTGAGACAGTGGTTTACTCAGGAGATGACAAGGTGCACCAGGGAGGAGAAGCCATCATGATGAGTGCGAGAGCAAAGAGAGCCTTGATGGAATGGACGCCAATTAGCAAAAGAATCATCACAACACGATTCTACTCAAAATACAAAAAGCTGACAGTGATACAAGCATATGCACCAACAAATGAGGCGGTGGACGAGGAGAAAGATGAATTTTACAATCAGCTGCAGGACACTGTTTCAAGCTGCAATAGACATGATATGATTGTGGTGATGGGCGATATGAATGCTAAAGTGGGAGACAACAACACTAACAGAGAGGAGGTTATGGGGAAGTTTGGCATTGGAGTCATGAATGACAATGGGGAGAGGCTATGTGACTTTGGTAGTGCAAACGAATTAGTCATCACTGGTACAATATTCCCACACAAAGAGATCCATAAGTTGACCTGGAGGTCACCAGATGGGAGGACAGTAAACCAGATTGACCATGTCTTAGTGAATGGACGTATGAGAACATCAATCCTGGACACCAGAGTTATGAGAGGAGCAGATGTATACAGTGACCACTACCTTGTGAGAACCAGAATAAGATTGAAGTTGGCAAGGATTAAAGGGAAAACAATAGCAAGGGAAAGGTTTGACGTATGCAAGCTGCAAAGTGAAGAGATCTGTAGGAGATATAACATCGAGGTGAGGAACAGGTTTGAAGCCCTAGGTGATATAGAAGATCCGGAGGAAGAGCACGACCTGATATTGGCAACGTATAGGGATGCTGCAAAGAAAGCTATCGGGAGGTCTAAAAAGCAGAGCAAACCATGGATAGGTGACAGAATGTGGGAAAAGATCAAGAAGAGGAAAGAGGCGAAACAAAAAATGGAGGGTGCTAGGTCGGAACGACTAAAACAGAGAAGGAGAAAGGAATATGATGCGAAGAACAAGGAAGTGAAAAGGAGTGCTAGGGAGGATAAGAGGAATTGGATAGAGAAGAAGGCTGCAGCAGCAGAAAAGGCCGCTGAGAATGGTAGAAATAAGGAACTATACAGCATAACCAAGACAATAGCTGGGGAACGGAGGAGACAAGAAGTAGGCGTGAAGGACAAACAGGGAGTGCTTAAGACAGAAATGCAAGAGAGGCTGCAGAGATGGGTAGAGCACTTTAGTGAAATATTAAACAGAGATGACCCGGTGAATCCTGTGGAAGATGATGAGATAGAAGAACCGGAAGAGATCAGGGAGATAGATTTAGGAAGTTGGCGATTACAAGAGGTAAAGGACGCACTAAAGGGGACAAAGCCTGGGAAAGCGCCTGGAGTAGATGAAGTGGGCCCAGAGTTATTGAGAGCGGACATGGAAGACACTGCACATAGGTTGACGAGATGCTATAACCGGCTTTGGGAGACCGAGAGGTGGCCGGAAATCTGGAAGAAGGGACTGGTTGTTAAGATATTAAAGAAAGGTGATTTGCGGGATTGTAACAACTGGAGAGGAGTGACTTTACTACCCGTCATTAGTAAGATATTCTGTAGGATGCTGCTAGAGAGGATCAAGAGAGGCGTAGACAAGAAGCTTCGAAAGGAGCAGGCTGGGTTTAGATCAAAGAGAAGTACAACTGAACAGATATTTATACTAAGAAACATCTTGGAGCAGGCAAATGAGTGGAGGACGGGTCTGTACGTGCACTTTGTGGATTTTGAAAAAGCCTTTGATTCGGTACACAGAGAAAGCCTATGGAACATCATGAAAAGCTATGGGATACCACGGAAGATGGTGAGAGTGATCGCAGGCATATACCAGGGCTTCGAGTGTGTAGTTGTTGATGGAAGTGGGACATCAGAATGGTTTAAGATCAGGTCTGGAGTAAAGCAGGGGTGTGTGATGTCAGGATTCTTATTCTTACTGGCCTTAGATTGGACCATGAGAAAGGTAACAGCAGACAGGAGAAGAGGAATACGGTGGAATTTCACAACGATGCTGGAGGACTTTGACTTTGCAGATGATATTGCACTACTGTCATCCAAGATTAGGGATTTGCAAGAAAAGACTGGGAGATTGGCAGAGGAAGCAGCCAGAGTAGGCCTCAAACTTAATGCAAGAAAGTGTAAGACACTGAGGACTGAGTTTGCTCGTAGCTCAGAGGGCGCCGTGGTTAATGGTGAGGATGTAGAAGACGTTGAGGAGTTTGTATACATAAGTGCTACGGTAAACAAAGAAGGAGGAGGCAGTAAAGATATTACGAACCGACTGCAGAAGGCACGTGGTGCATTCCAGAGACTAGGGATAGTATGGGCAGCCAGAGGAATAGGAAGGAGAACCAAGATACGCCTATTCAAGACTTTAGTTCGACCGGTCCTGCTATATGGCTGTGAAACATGGAAGATCACTAAAGCTGATGAACGAAAACTGAACAGTTTCCAATGCCAATGCCTGAGACGGATACTGAGAATTAGATGGCAGCAAAGAATTACAAACAAGAGAGTGGTTGAAATGGCAGAGGTCAACGCCATAAGCTGTGAGGTACGACGAAGGAGGTGGAACTGGCTGGGACACATACTCAGGAGAGAAGGTGCAAATGGCTGCTTCACAGCATTGGGATGGACACCAGAAGGACAAAGAGCAAGAGGGAGGCCAAGGACAACTTGGAGAAGGACAGTGGAAAAGGAAAGAAACAAGGCAGGGTGGGCAAGCTGGGAGGTAGCCAAAGCAGTGGCACAGAACAGGCAGTGTTGGACAGAAAACGTGACGGCCTTATGCGCCTACTGGCACGACGAGAATTGATGATGATGATGACTAGGTTCGTACCAGTAGTACATAAACATCTGCACTGTACACCTGTACATTATGATATGTGCATTCATACAGCAGACTGCTGTAGGTTTTATTTAATGAATAACTTTAGCTACACTATAAACTTCCTACGATTTTGAGACAGTAATACCACATTATAGTGAGGGCTAGTAGTTGAGAGGAAAAATATTCTGTATAATATGGGTGGAGTTGTGAAGCAACGAACCCCAAATAAAGAACACACAATAACTGCTCAGCTTCGCAACAAGCTACTTGAATTTCGTCTTTTAACCGTACATATTCTCACAGAACCTCAACAAAATTCATACAGTGTATCTAAGCCAGGTTTTCAGAAGTGATGAGCAACAACAAATGAGAAAAGCTTAACCAAAACTAACTTTGCTCGACCTTATCTTTGTTCTGAAAAACAAGATTATGCCGTCTATCACGAGAAAGCGCACACTATAAACTACAGACTGACTGTTTTGAAGTATTTTCAAATGTTTTATACCTCTTCCTTTTTTCGCTTCTATCGAGTCCCTTTTTACCCTGTTTAAATAACTTGTAGAGATGGATAAGTGCACAGCAAAAGTTGTTTGAACTGTGCAAACAGCAAGAGAAAAGGTTTACCCCCAATTTATTGCAGAAAAGTTTGAATTCTAAAGCCTATGTGAGCGGAAACCAATTCAGCACACCGACATCAATGTCAACTTTAGAACCGATCACGGACCGGAAAGTAAGACAGCAATACCACAAAATATTGACGGCTCGCGCATAAGCAAAACTTAAAGAGGATCATGAAACTAAGCTGTACCTAAGGTACATGCACATTGGAATTATGGATCAACTCTGACCTTGATCTTCAAATGTCAGCTCATAGTACAAGTTATTAGCCTTCCTGTAAGATTCTGGCCAATTATAGCCTTTCCCCACTGGTCTATATGGTTCTTGCTTTATTCCTTCATCCTTAGCAGATAAACTTGTTCCATAGACATAGTACAACCGCTTTACTTTACCATCCTTCTTTGGTCCTTTAAACACGTAGTGGAATTTAAAACTGTCCTCTGGTCGAACTTCAGCATCTATGTTTAAAATTATACAAATAAATAAAATGTGTTGGTACTTTTATTCTTAGGTTGTGGAAAAGGCAAGAAGACAACAACATACTTGTTCCTGTCTAATTTGATGTTCTAATTAACTGCGCTGCGCAGTTCTTGCTCTGCACGGGGTTTATTATTATTTTTGTTGTCGGTGACCTGTACCACCTCCACCGGTCAGCCAGTCACGGATAGAAGAAACATTTTCTTATTAAAAAGTGTGAAATATCGATGAAGCCAAAGGAAAAAGAATAGCGGGAGGAAACAAGTGTGAGACGAAAAAAAGAAGTGATAAAAAATAAAAATAAAAAATAAAAACAGCATTGTTAATACATTAAATGAGGATTTTTATTTGTTGAGTGTTGGCGAGAAGGAAAGGCCTAGGAACGAGCGAAGCAGTAGTGCGTGTCGAGATGGGGAAAGGGGTAATAAGGGAAGGAGTAAGAACGAGGGGGGGGTAGAGGAAGGGGGGGGATATTTTTGTTCCCCCCACATGGCTCCCTAAAGTGCTCCGAGAAGCGGTTTAAGCTCTATGAGCTCTTGTTTAGTGTTAGTGTGGACAAAAAATGAAAATAAAAAAAATGAAGCTCAAAACCAGGCATTTACAGTCAAAATAGTCAGCGCGTGCCGCCTAATATTCCGGAATAGTTTTGATTAATGCCGAACGGATTGCATTATTTGTTTCAAACATTCAAATTTAATCAAAACTATTCCGGAATATTAGGCGGCACGCGCTCACTATTTTGACTGTAATATTAAGGACGGAATCATTATGTACCAAAATCATTTGGCATCTTATTGCAAACTTCTGTGTTACTGTTTTAAATATCTTATCAAAAGAAATAGTTTATACACTAAACAACTGAAACAAATTTTGAAGTTCCACTGAATCGCTTAAAAGACAATTTTACAAAATTAAGCTACACATGAAATTTTATCTATAGTTTACATGGTTCTCATGAACTTTGAAATTCATTTTCTCAGGCTCTGAAAAGAAATTGTTGTTGGTGTTATCACGGATAATTACTTACATCTTTAGCTTTTAAAAAGGCACTTATGTCCAGGATTGAACGCAAATATTGTTTAATAGGTACTTCATGTTTGACTGTGTTATTTGACATTTACATATTGCTTCATATTTGACAGAATTTGGTGTGTTTTGGTGAATTTTTATTAATGAGGACACTTTGTGGTGCCTGTTATGAGGAACATGCATCTCATTAGCGTTCAATCCTGGACATATCTGTAAAAAGGATAGAAAATATAATGCATTAGGATTTAAATTATTAAGGTACTCAATTTTTGTCCAACTAAGATGAATATTTCTCGATTTTCTGATGGATTCAGTCTTAACCACCTTTTAGCTTGAAAGGTAATGCACGACAGCAAAAAACCTTCAGAAAAGCAGTCACTTAAGTCCAAAGTTTGCATGAGTCACACAGTTTGAGTGTGCTGTGCTAGGGTGCCAAAATTTCCCTCCTTGCAAAATCTCTTGATTTGATCCACCTTCCTTGACAAATTCTTGCAGTTACAGGTAATGTTATTAACTCGAACCAATTAAATAGCATAAAAAATAATTTCATTTCACACTGAAAAAGAATTTGAAAAATTAAGAAAGCTTAAAACCAAGCTTTTGAAGTTTAACTGTTATTTTACTTGAAAAAAAACAGGCCTGTCAACCACATTTTGATAGCAATCATGCAAGTCAGATTTAGACTCAAAGTGTTAGAGTGAATGTCTGCAATAATTGAAGAAAATCCCAATTATGTAACTACAGGGTTCAAAAAATGGGTAGTGCTTCAAATACTAAGGAAAAGAAGACTTCATACATACTACTCCAAGGTTTCATTTTAATTTTTGTCAGATCTTGTGAATCTTTTTGCATGAATGCTGAAGAAATTGCACAAAATGGTTATTTTTGTGCCTGAAATGAACATCATTCTAGCAAGTAAAACACCACTACATTTACAAGCAAAACTATGCTTCCAGGAAAAATATTGTTTTCAGTGCTTGATAGCCTGTGTACAGCCGTCCCGCTCCGCTCAAAAAAATCGCAGAGGGGACGTCTGTGTTATGGCGTTCTTAATCGTGTTCTAGTATCCTGCTGTTATAGATTTAAATTTCACATAAATTATTATATCGGATATCCGGATGACCAGATTTGAATCATGCGGTTCCAAATATAACACAACAAACAAGGGAGATAAAATATCATCGAGCTCAAAGACAAAGCGCCAGATCGCTAAAATGCAAGAAGCATAACGTTTACAACACAAAATCTCTTTAACCAACCTTCTTTGTTCTCCAAGTAAAGCTACAACAGTTTTCGGCAAAGCCAGACAAAGATATTAAAATGTGTCATTCGTACAATACATTATTGTGCAACAGTATTAGTCAACAGCCGGACCTGGAATCACAATTATTATCATAAGAGCAAATTTTTCCCGTGACCGAGTGAGAGGTGGTACATTTTAAACAAGCCTACCCTCAATTTTTTTTCAGACTGAGATACCTTATGGTGAGTCGATCAACGTGCTATGATTTTTTCTTTAAGAGCTATCTTTGTTTGGCAGAAAAAAATTAAAAACTGTCACGCCCGCCAACTGCCATGAAATGGTCGAATTTCATACCACGATTAAGAGCATAAGAATGATGCTGCTCACAAGCGCAAAATAAAGTAGACTTCTCTCGATTTTGTGTATTTGTAAAGGAGGCATTTACAAATGATTTAAGTCTAAGAACAGTATTACAAAGATCGATTTGAATATTTAGAGCCTGTTTAAAAATCACAAAAATTTGATTGCTTAAAAATCTCATTTTGGAGCATTTTTTCAAAGAACTCTTTTCCTATGCGGTATAACTCAGAATCACTTAAGACTTGGGCTTTAATAAGTGGAAATGATGTTCTTTTTAATGGTATAAAAATCAGTCTGGGGCTTTTAATTGCTACGAAGAACTTCCCCTTTCAATTTGGACGAAATCACAACACCAACTTGTCAACAACCGCAAATAATCGAATAAGGCTCGAATTCCACTTTCCCTTCTCAAAGCCAAAATTCCGACAAAATCTTATTAGTAAACACCCTATTTGAATCCAAAACTCAATATTTAGCTTACCTGGCATAACAATTTGTTGAAGATTGCTTTGTATCCTACTTTTGTTTCAAATACGTTACCAGCACTCGGAGTCGGACGGTGTTTACCAAATCACAGTATTCAGAATTCCCAAGAATTACAAATCAGCAATAACTTTGCCAGAAGGTCCTTGAAAAAAAAAAAACACCGCATTCCGGTCTTCACAGTTCCAACCACATAATTTTAGTGAAAACGGCCACTTCATAGAAGAAACTTGCTTCACAGTTTAAAAACCCCGTTTTGGCCGTCGTTTTTGCAGAAGATCAACTAGAGCGAAAATGGCGGCTTGACATCTGTCACGCAATGATATGTCACTTAAGGGGAGGTTACCCATTGAATTAAAATTGGTGGGCTATGTACTTTGAGAAATACTGTAAAATTTCGGTTATAATCCCTGGATTTATACAACTTCGTAAGTGGTTTTGGTGGGGCTTAATATAAACGTAATGGCACATAAACGGGGTAATAAAAAGTCTAAAAACCCTTTCCAAAAAGTCACGGCATATGTAGATGAAAGTACGTTTTCACGTTAAAAAAAAAAACAACACAATAAATTAAAGATACTATAGAAAAAAATTTTATTAAACCTGAAACGGAGAAGGTCACTGAGTAACTGAGTAACTGCAGTTGTATTTTTGGTTGTTTTGTTTTTTCGAAGTAACTTTTATTTTTATTTTTATTTTGGTTTTATTTTGGGGAGGAGTTTTAACGTCAAGGTCTGGCACGGATTAAAGAAAGGGGTCACATATTTTTTGTTTTAACAAAGTAGAAATAGCATTTTTAAATATCAGAGATTCTATTTACAAATCAGAAAGGAAAAATAAACTAGATTAGGTGTAGCTCTAACAATATAATGAGCGTCGCGCCATAGTTTCCAAAGCAAACAAGAACTGATATTTTGTTGATTTTGTTGATTCGTGCTTTTAATGAGTAGAGAATTTTACAGAGTATAGAATGGAAATCAATTACTCTTTTCAAAGATTAGTTGGGGGATACTGCTCCCAAGATAAGTGAAGTCAAGCTGCGGAAAAAAGTTCTGTTATACTGCCTCTGCGTTCATGTGAAAAAGATATCTCGGCTTACAAACTGGCTGCGGGTGTTAATGATGTTGAGTCAGAAGTAGATATCATTTTAGCACAGCATCAATCTTCAATGTACCTTTGCATATTTCGGACATTACTATCTGCCCAGCTCATCGGTCCTCTCTGGGCAATGGATGGAGAAGAGGTTCGCAACGGTTCCACGTTCCTGCAGAATTATCGAGGCATGCCAAAGAAGGGAAATCACGCAAGTCTGACCGCGGAATCAACACCCGGGGGGACTGCTATATGAAACGGACGGGGATGCTCATCAGAAATTTTGAAAAAAAAACCCTCAAAGAGAACAATCTGGGTGTGGCTCGAGCTTTTCTTGACCCCTAGACAACTCCAAAAAACTAAAAATAGAATTGCTATTTTTTTTTTTCTGCGTGTATAACCCTGAACGAGACCATTTTGGCTGAAAATATTGCTATTTTTTCGCGGAAGACCCTAAGTGAGACCGAATATCCAAAATTTACACCCCTAAGCGAGACGATGAGCATCCCCATCACTTTCATATGCGAGTCCCCCCAGGGAATCAACAAAGCGTTTTGAGAACGATCCTTCGGCGTACGGGCATATTTGTCCCTGCTGGGTCTGGTAAGTCTTTTTTAATTTTCTATAGAAAGTACAGTCGAACCTCGATTATCCAGATTTCCGATTGTCCGGAATTCCAATTTTTCATGAATATTATATTCAAGACCAAACTCTTTTAAAATTTAAATGCCACTTTCTTCCTCCAGAAACTATGTAATTATAATCGGAATCGTAAATTACCCAATACGCGAAGCTTCGAAGGATAGAAACTGTGACGCCTCGAGTGCGCTATGTTCATGAATGAGCATTATCGTCATCAAATTTGAGCTAGACAGAAGAAGAAGGGGTTTATTGTAAGAAGGGGTTTATTGTAAGTCAGTTCTCAGTCCGTTTAATATTGTGGTTATATAAAATGCGATATAATTAAGTTAAAAAAGGAGAAACCTAACACAATGTGATTTGTTCTTTTTCTCTGTTTTAGTCTGATAAATTCTGGCAACGGTGGTGACGGATATATATAAAATCGAGCTTAGCACCGTCTGATAACAAATGTCGATTATGTAACGTTTTCCTAACGTAATAATATGCTGAAACAAAAGCACCGCATTCGAGTGAATGCTAGCCTGCGCGGCTGGCGTAAAAAAGAGGGGAGGGAAAAAGGGGAAGGGGAACCCCCTACGTTTTTTCCCTCTTTCTCTCCCTCTTCCCAGCTCCCCCCCCCCCTTCTGACGCCTGCTATGCAGGCCAAAGTGAATGCAGTCGAACATTATCGCGATCCCGTTAAAAGTGTGCGGGACGTTCCTAGTGATCTCGTACTGATAAGTTGATCACCCCCCAAAATAAAATGAATAAAAGTAAAAACGTTTATGACAAACTCCTCTGTGTATTGGAAGTGGGAAGGGTGAACTCCCATATTATGGTTAAGTTACGGATTTTGGTCACACATATATGGTGTTCAGGACATGGCAGGCTGCCTGTCAGTTTAACCACAGGTTCCGTTTTGAGCTGCACTTAAGGGTAAAACATACTCTCGTGATTTGTTGGCAGTCTTCAGATCATTGATAAGACATAGAAATGGTATCCGGCTCCGGGGTCAAATTAAAAAGGTTTTACCACGCCCAGATGGGGTTCTGTATAATAGTATAATAATTTTAACAGGAATAAAAAGCCTGTACAAATTACCGTACCGTTGGTGCTAGATGCAGTGCTTTCTTTCAAGTCTGTACATCTTGATTTTTTTTGTATTAAATAAATAAAAGGGAAAATGGAGTTCAAAAAGCGGCTTTTTTATGACCGAGTGAGCGGTTGCACATGTGGACGAACAAGAGAGCATGAGAAAACTTTTAAAACGCGAATTCGAGTTACCAGGAGTCTACTGTATCTAAATGGCAGTTGAAAAAATGCAGACTTTGTAGGGAGCCCCCTGTACAGTACCCACCCACCCCCCGGGAGTTCGTGACTCATTGCGTGACAAATACGAGGGTTCACGAGCAATGACATGTAACCGTTCTTTGAATTTCACAACATCTCATTTGAGGCTTGAAACGTTGTTAAGTGAATCTGTTCATCGTGTTATCAAGTCCCTTGTACGAATGGCTGCATGAAACCTGAAATGTGGTTAAAATTGTCAAGAAATACCATGTTTACGAGGGCCTTTGCTAATAGCAACTGATTGTATCATAAGCAACATAGCCGCTTGCCCGTGCAATTTGCCGACAAAAGAATGTCAAGAATGGGGAAAAACAATGTTTTACCACTGCTTTTGCAAGGTAAGAGTAAAATATTAATAAATAAACTCGTGTGTAGCTAAATGATAAGATTGTGTTCGAATTTTGGCTATATTAAGAGAAAGTGTACTGCGTAATTCGATTATTTGCTTTGTTTACATAAGTCACTGTCAAGCGATTTCTTCGAAGTAGGACGGTCTATTTCTTGAATAAAAACAAAAGCCCTAAGCAAATTTTTATATACTTAAAAAGTATATCATTTCTACTTATCTAAGCCAAAGTTTCAGGCGAATCCGAGTTATACCACATAGGAAAAGTGCTTCGTGAAAAACGTCTCCAAAATGAAATCTGTAAACAATGAGAAAATCATGGTGATTTTTTAACGCCTGCCTGGATTTCATAGTTCAGTTGATTATCCTTATTTTAGACTCGTAACATTTGTCAATGCCTCCTGTACAAATATACAAACTTGAGAAAGGTCACCTTCAATTTACGCTTTTGATGAGCTAAGTTCTTGTGACCATGTTCGTCCTTCTCGTTTCGGCCATTTTATGTCGCCGGGCACTCGTTACAGTTTCTGAATATTTTCTCGAAAATTAAAATAGATTTAAACGAGAAAAATACACCACGTTTATTGACTTACCATAAGGTATCTCTGAGCCAAAAATGAAGGTAGATGACTTTGGAAGTTTGTACCGCATTTTTTTGTTTTCACGCGGTCTACAAAAAAATTCGCTCTTAAATCCAAGTAGTCATTCATCTTCACGGATAAATTTCAGAGCTAGTCCTTCCAAACCAAACATTTTAAATCAAAATGAGCCAAAACAAACCGTACTAGTTTAACGAAAGGTGTGGCAAATTACAGAGGTTTCAAACTACAGCGCAGAAATTTTCTATACCACGGCCTTCACCAAACTACGGCTCTTTCCAGCTTGTCCTGGCCTTAAATAATACTGCATACTGCATATTGTGCCCTTCAGAAACAAGTGAGACGCAAAAGGCTGTAAAGGTCGAATGCTCGCCGTAAGCTGAAATAATTTGGAACGCCACAAGCTATCACCTGCATAAATTAAAGGCAATTACAGCAGGTTGAATGAATGGTTTTTGTGTAAGGGCCAATCAGATCATTTTCCACACATTCCGGGAAAACCACCCGCAGCGGAACACGATTAAGAACGCCATAACACAGACATCCCCTTCGCGATTTTTTTTTAACGGAGCGGGACGGCTGTACACAGGCTATTAGTGCTTGATAACAGTAGTAATTGACTACATACATCAAAAATATCTTCTTACATCTGAGATGTTAACTGTGTTGTTTACATAACGGCTAAAATTGAATTATTTTTTAAGTAGATTACATTACTTTTATTAAGTCAGAGAGGAAGCCACATCAGCTCTTGCTGGTTTTCATGCGGGTTCCTCTATCCAGGTCTAATTAACAATTAGACGACGAGTCCAATTTTTTTTTGGGCAAATATTAAGGGGGGGCGGCGGGTTTGTTTTTTTTATAGAAAAAGGGGGGGGGTTTTTTTTTTTTTTTAATAAAAAATATAAAAGATTTGAATACAAAATATAAAATATTTTACATTTTAAAAAAAAAAAAAAAAAAAATTTTTTAACCGCGGGCGGGGGGTTTTTTTTTCGGAGAATAAAATGGGGAGAAATGTAAAACTAATTGGAATTAGGAAATGTTGGTTTTCCAGGAGGGAGGAAAACCAGATAACCCAGACAAAAACCTTTGTTGCAAGGACAAGAACCAAACTCAACCCACTTAGTTGTACAAGTATGACACCAGGTCTGGGAATCGAACCCTGCTCCCTGAATACAAAGCAGAATTTTTTTCTGCACAAAGTCAACTCTTTCTTAACGGACACCCCTATAAGATAGACACCTCCATAAGACAGACACCTGGTGATGGTCCCTTCCGTTTTTCAGTCATTTTACTGTAACTAAACTCTGTTCTGTTCCAGAGAAAAGAACCACAATTATAATGACTTCAGTGAAGTCACTCACGAAGTCAATAACATTGTCAACGAGGGCGAAAACAAAAAGAAAAAAAAATACAAGGAAGAACTTGCCGCCGAAGCGACCAGACGCACAAAAGACACCACACCAGTTAAAAGAGCAAATGGCACCAGTTGCGACCAGTAATTTCAGGAGCGCACAGGCCCAAATGTCTAACATCCCGCGTGCCGAGACCCCCAGAGTGCGAGGAGAAAAAGCGGACGTGCCAGAAGCACATGCTGAACATCCTCCAGGCCAGGGTCAGAGGACGACACAGAAGTCAGACGAACCCATGGAGCCCCCTCGAGAAGACTGCAGCCGACTATCAAAGATAGATTCTTCCTAGTATATTTAGTATGAAATCATCTAGAGAGAAAATAATGACACTGAAAAGCCCAGGGGGAGCAAGGTTGTATGTATGTATAATGAAAGCTTCGTTTTCCTGCTACAGTGCTCGGGCTAGGGAATTTGAATAGCTTATATGAGCGTTAATTTACAGGCTTACAAGCTACTCAATATGCTGTTGGGATTTTAGAACTACATTTAAATGAAACATATACTCCCTCTAATGTACCTGAGAAGTAACCTCACAGGTTGTGCTGACCAGTTTGCATGCCTACATGCATGTTTAGCCACAGGTACATGTAATATACATGTTAAGTGTAAAGAAATGAGTTTTTCATACAATGTACCTTCACTGAAGTCATCAAGGCGAGGGTGATAGAAGTACCCAGTTTTCACTTTGGTGTTTTCCTGTTCCCTTTTTTCATCTGGCAGTCGATAACGTACTGTACCATGTCCCAGATCTATCAAGGCTGGCGAATCTAACATGAGTTGCTGTTAAAACATTTTAGAATATATTGTTGGTGATTAATCAAACAACAAAATGTCCTTGACATAACTCATCCAACAGTAATTATTATAATAATTATTAAAAACTACAATCATTGACAAAAGTGTTAACACATTATCAATTTAGGACAGGTCTATTTTATTGTTATTTGGACTAATTTCATCCTTTCGCCCCACTTTTCCAACCCCCCTTCCCCCTATCAATGTTGTAGTTTGTTTTTAGGAGCCCTTTGCTACAATTTTACAACACTGGATGGGGGGAGTCGGGGGTATTTTAGCAGACAGTCATGAAATTTAAAAACAAGTGGTAAACTTGCCATAAAAACAGCAGAACAGAGTCAATGTGTCAACTACTTTTGTCTTTGATTGTAGCAATGGTAAATTGCAATTTCTGAATTTTGATTAGTTAACAGGCAATGATACATGAGCTCATATACCATTCACCAGAAATACAGGTGTATGGTAGCCGATACGCATTAATTCATTTTTATGGGTGTTTTTAATATTTAACAATTATTCCACTTCAGTCTGCTTGTTGGATGTGAGATAGTTAAAGCCAACTGGGCGCATACTATATACCATCTCATATCGAACGCTCATGGAATAACTGTTAAATATACCAATTTTTATCCTCCTTAATAGCCACTGTATATGCAATGCAATTTGAGCTGGCTTTACTGGTATTTGAATAAAACACAGCTGAAGACTTTAGAAGGCTGGGACTCCAACTGTGCGATTGTTTGTCAAATTTCGGAGAGCAAATTTAGCTCTTAACTATTCTCTTGTTTTGTTCTTTAAATAATCTTTTATACAGCTCAATATCATTATGTTGGTGGTGGCGATAGTAAAGAAAGAACCACTGAAAGTTGCTCATCTCGGGAGTAGTGTACTCCACCTTATTAAACCACAATCTTTTAATTTTTTTTTTTTTTTTTTTTTTTTTTTTTTTTTTTTTCTTTTTTTTTTTGGGGGGGGGGGGGGTTTTTTTTTTTTTTTTTTTTTTTTTTTTTTTTTTTTTTTTTTTTTTTTTTTTTTTTTTTTTTTTTTTTTTTTTTGTTAGCTATGGTATATGGCAATTCCTGTGTTTTGATTGGTTTACAGGCCGCATGTTATATGAGCTTGTATAACAAGGTCCACAAATATGGTAGGTGTATGCGTCAAAAAGAACTGCCAGGAAGCTCAAATTTTGCAATTCTTTGGGTGTTTTTTTTAATAAAACAATTTTTGCACTCAGGCTTGTTGGATATGAGATAGTTATTTCCAATGAAGTGCATAGCACCAAGTTAGCTATCTACCATCTCATATCCAACAACTGCTAGTGGAATAACTGTTAAATATTGCTGTGAACTGGGCAAAATTGTTTGGAAACTGTTTAATTAAGCAAGCACACCACTGAAACGTTTAGAGTTAAGAAACTGTTTCAGTCAAAAATTGAAGATACAGCAAATTTGAATGCAGAGACTGAAAGGATAGAGCAGACTGCATTGAAAGAATGATGTTTTATGTTTAATTGTCTCATTTTACTTTGCTTTGATACTTTAATTTATCTTGCAAAGCTTGTAACATGATGCCTTTGTTTTCTTACAGGAACGTCAATGGTGGTTGTTTTGCTTCCAATAATAAAACAAATTATTTCACATGAACTGCTACAATGCCTCAAAGTCTTATTTACCACTGTTCACAATGATAGGGGACTTCAGAAATGAAAACACCAGCAGAAATGTTTCCAAGATTTCCATCAATCGAATTTTTATTTTCAACATAATAACCCTAGAGCTCAAAAAACTATATTGAGCCTCCTCAATAATGTTAAGCTAATACTGATGGACCATTTTTTGGTGCCTTATACAAAATCAGCCTTTCCTTAAAACAATTTTTAAAAACCCTCCAATCTCTCAAAAAATCCCTCAAAGTCATCAGCTCACAAAAAAATATAATTTGAAGGTGTCAATGCGACGCGACCACAAAATGCACCATGGGGAGTCCATGCAGACCTGTCATTTACTTTATTTTCAATCCTCCATAACTTCATTAGTTTTCCTGCCTTTCCAGGTACCGCAGCAACCTGCATTGAAAATATTCTGTTCCAGATCTCTCACGGTGAAAGAGGTAAGTGAACAAAATTGGACCTCTTGTTCGCGCTCTCCACTTTGCGAAGTGTTTTTGTCTCTATCTATTTTCATTACCATATATTTAACAAATGGACATCAGTTTTTTATGCGTCTGTCCTGCTATTGATGATAAATTGCGTCATAACATTGTCAAAGTGTTGTAGATCCACGAGCTGCTAGATCTACAACAAACTTTGATAATGTCATGACAAAATTTATCATTAATAACAGGACTGACGCAAAAAAAACTAAAAACGTAAATTAAACGTTTGGTAAGAATACAGCCAGAAATACAAGAGAAAATTTGAATTGTTCAACTAACCTTTAATCCAGTGAAAAGTGTTTACAAAATAATCCGCTAAAACGCGTTTCATTTTTTTATTCGCACACTTTCCCCTCCTCCCTTTTTTTTTTTCTTATAAATTTCCTTTTTTTTCTCTCTTTATTTTTTTAATAACCATATTTTTTGTGTTTTCCTTTTTCTCATCAGTGCTGAAAAGTTTGACAAAACCTTCGCTGATTGCGTCAGCAACGAGTTTTATGCGTCTGTCCTCTTATTGACAATGAAAATTAGCCAATCAGCATACGAGAATTCGCTCAGTTATTGTAAAAATTTCAATGTTTCAATCCTTATTCTTATTTTTCTCAATAAAACCAAGAATCTGGCTATATTTGAAAACTTCTCCAGAATCTAATACCTTTCTCAACACCTCCTGAAATTGTATTTAACACATTTAACGCAGAAAACCTGGTTCCGTGACTGCTTGTTTGTCGTGCCCCCACACCCCATCTCATGTCCCCGAGTCTCACATCCCCGAGTCTCGCGTCCCCGAGTCCCAGATCCCGAGTCCCACGTCCCCGAGTCCCAGACTCCAAGTCCCAGACTCCGAGTCCCTGCATCCCACGTATAAAATTTGAAGTGCCATGTCCTGATTCAACATTCTCAACAGTTATTTTTTGAAAAGTGCAAAAAATTCAGATCCAAAAACATCCATTACAACTTCACGACGATTTGAGAGTGTCATTCAGAAATGGGCAAAGCTGCTGGTATTTTTACCCTGAGGGCTCGGTTTATTCCTTCAGGGAATACCTTTGGTGTTTACGAACATCACGCCGAAGAGTGTTCGGTACCATTCATTTTGTCAGACTTGAAAAACGGTGCGATATTTACGGGAAAGACATTTAACCGATTTCAAAGGAGAAGGACAATAGCTTAATTAAGTGACTACGAACTGGACAGTAGAATTAGTATCCTTTTGTTTACTGTTTTGTTCGTAAATGTGTGAACAACCTTGTCAAAGTAGTTTGAAGATTTTAAGAATTTGAACAGTTTGCCCAGTAATGCGAACACTGATTTGTATTATTTTATAGAATCAGAGCATTTTGAGACCATTAAAATGAGATGTTGAACGACTTCTGACGACCACTGTAAGCCGAGATTCGCGGCGGAATTACGCATTGTCTGCATTGTAAACAAAAGGCGCGTGTTTATCCTGTAACTGCCGACCACAAAAGTGAATTATGTAAGGCCTTTTTCTTAATCAAAATGATAGCAAAACGGAGTGAAGATTTGGAATGGCGTTTACCCTACGTTTTAATCCAAAAGTGGAAATCTGTATGCAACCAGGGTTGAGTCAACTGGATTTAATATTTTTTGTCGAAAGATCGACGTGAGCGCTTCAGTTAAACAAACAACTTAAACGTAACCTATCACATTTTAATAGTTACTTTCTTCAAGTACTGTTACCTGGCATTATTTAATACCGATGCTTTTCTATAAAAGGTATTTAATTTTTTCGTGTCAAATCTTGAAGTTTGTTCAAAAACATTCCGCGACTTTTTGTCACGCAGACATATGAAATCAACAACTAAAAAGAAGTTTTGCTTTTGATAAATTAAAACGAAGGAACTGAAGTTGCCATGAAACAAGCGGGGAAATTTTTTTCTCAATTCACAGAAAAAAATCCTTGAAGTGTATAGACAAGAAATTGAGGTTATTTTCGCCCGAAAAACTTTCATTTACACAAGCAACAGCAATGTTTACATTTGCAATTACGAGCGAGACGATTGTTTGAGTCGAAGGTTGTTGTACAGCATTTTAAATTTATTTTGCGAGGTTCAGTGCATTTCAGCAATGACAACAACGGGATTGTTACAGTGTCGGCTAAGCCAACATTGTTTTAAATATCACTTCATATTTTTTTGAGCGGTCCCCGCGCCACGCCACATTTTAAACTCTCCGCAAAAGTTGTTCGCTTCTTCTCGCCGGCTTGCGGCATGCCAAACAGTGACATTTCAGAATCAATCAAGCGGCAAGTTAGTCCCACAGGTTTTATTGAACTTCACAAAACGACCAAAACAAAAGGAAAAAGTCTAACCTACATCAAAGCGTTTGCGCTCTTTAGGCTCTTCGGAAATATGCCACATTCTCGGCAAACTACTCGGTGGGAATATGTAATCAGCTAGAACAATAGACTGAATATATGAATTCTTAACGACTGCAAAATTTGCGGTACACACTCAAATCGAGATGAAGTTGTCATGTCTCCTTTTAGTGTTCTCGCACTAAACACTTGCCACAATCTTGAAAAAAACTAGATGAAACAAATACATTTCACAAATGTCCAGACTTGCAAGCGGGTAAAACAATTTTTATCTCCTTCTCTCCCCACTCATATTGTTTCTTGAGGTTTGGGGCTCGACAGTCTTTGTTTTGAAAACAACATTGAAATGGGGGGGGGGGGGGTGCAAAAAGAACTTTGTTAGCTAAATTAGTGAAAATGTGCAAAGTGTTTTAACAGCTTTGTCCAATATTGCAGCTAAAATGTATAAAAACTTTGAATGAAGTTGAAATAAGCACAAGAAAAAGGAACAGGAACATGTTTCCTTGTGCTCAAATCCATATGTTTATGTCGTTTATATGCTCACGGCATGCTTGCACTTGGGCTAGTTGTGCTAATCTACAAGAGTGCGAAAGCCATGGAAATGAGCATTAGTTAGAAAACTAAATACTGCATTTCGTTTCAACTTATTTTACTTACCCCATTTCCCCTTGTAAGAGCTTCAGCCCTTGGGCTAATTAAAATCGAACCTCGTCTGTTGGCAGAAGCCGCAGATCCCATCAAATATCCGTGATTTCGACTGTTGTATATCTTATTTCCTGGGGCTTTGTAGCCAACTTTTAGGTCAGTTTAGTACATATGTAATTTCTAGCTGTCGTCAAACCAACATCTTCGCTGAAACACTTTAGGAATGCCTCGTTATTGATAGCTTTACAAACATTTTCTGCTCATACGTCGCCATCTTGTTGTCCTGTTTACTTGGTCACCACGGCACTTCGCTGGCCTCGACTGCATGTGTGACGAAAGCGACATTTTTGGTTTGTGTTTTCCCCCTCCCCTCTCCTCGCATTATTTTGACTTCTCTGTGTAGGTCAAAAGGTTGTCCGATTAGAAAATAATAACTAACTAGTGGTAACCACAGGTTAGAAAGTGCGGGCCTTGACGCACTTAGAAAAGGTACTGGTACGAGAGTGCGTAATTTTAGATGGCAGTGTCAATAAATAAATGATTAAATGGACAAAAGACAATTATCCCGAGTAACGCGTCACGCAAGGAATGCATGTTTTTATCGTTTTGGGAAGTGTAATCGAGCACGCGGTGTGAATTGAGATGTGATTTTTCTCAGTCGGTAAACTCGCTATGTTGTGCTCGCCTTTTATTAAGGTGGCGCGATTAATGATAAATCACGCTTAGTTGCCGCTAACTGTAACCGGCCGCGAACCAGTTAGAGTTGTTTTTTGTCGGATTGACAGTTTAGTGAACTGTAGTCGAGCACGCGGTGTGAATTGAGATGTGATTTTCCTCGGTCGATAAACTCGCTATGTTGTCAGTGTTATAACGAATTTCTCGAGAATAACCGTTGTTGGAATCATTCGCTTTGCCGTGGTTTATGCGTGATACAATCAGAGCAAATTTTCGCAAAAGCAACACCCGTAAAACCCCAGGGGGGGTACTCCGGGATCAAAGTGACGGGGATGATCGAATGGAGGCAAAACTCAGGACCCAAAAAAATCCTGAGTCTTCTGACATTGCCCAAAAAAATCCCTGGACCAAAAAAAACGCCCAAAAAAATCCCTAGTCAAATTACCCCTAAATTGCCAAGGCCGCGCTATGCACTTTAGTTTGATTTTAATACCCAAAAAAGTCCCCTCCCTATTTAAATCAAGTCACCCAAAAAAATACCTGCCAAATTCTCCTACCCAAAAAAATCCCGGAATCGAAAATTTCGACCCCAAAAAAATCCCTCGCACATCCCCGTCACTTGGACCCCGGAGTACCCCCCCCCCCCCCCCCTGGGCGTAAAACACGTCTGCAAATTGTAATGTTTGCAATCTTCCATGTGACAGAAGCCTAGATCTTATGTGACAATCGTTCTTGGAGAACAGATTTTCTCTTCCGGTGTTACGACAAACTGTCGTGATTGACACATTTTTCGCATTCCGATCGTTCTTAGTGGAAGAACAAAATTTTCAACTTCCGTTTTCGGTTCGCTTTCTATTAACGTGGCGCGCACGCGTAAAACGCAATCCGCTGGTCACTGTCAAGATTAGGGTTGCGGGCCTCTCTTGGGCCCGCAATTAATACCCTGGGTGGGAAGGGGAGGGGAAACTGCCAACGTAGCTAACTGAGATGTGCTAGTGCTAGCTAGCGATATAGCAACTGATGAGTAGACTGTACACCCTAAGCTATATGTATAGATCTTTATACCATGCCATAGAAAATACAGCCAATCAGAATACAGGAAAGCCGTTGTATATTCGACGGTATTCAACCCAACCTTCCCATCGTGCGCTGCGATTGTATTCTCGACAAAATTTAGTAAGCGTATTTTCTATGACATGGTATAAAATAGTTACTCAACACTTTCTCGTGGTATACTATGGAATATCCCACTTGTCACTTGTATTTTCTTCGTATACACACTCGCCTAAATAAAAGGCTCGTGTGTATACCGAGAAAATACAAGTGTCTCGTGGGATATTCCATAGTATACCACTCGAAAGCGTTGCATAACTAGTATGTATAGCATGATGTATTTTTACAATTCATGTGATAGTTATTTTTATACTAATACAGAGTGTTGCAAGCTAACGTGATCCTGAATTCTGAAATAGTTTAAAGGTTGCCTGGTTTCCAGTGTCAACAGTTTGTGATTTAGAAACACATCACCACAAGGCTGATGCTATCCTTAACAAATTATTGTTGTGCAAGGAAAAAGTTATTTAAAGTCTTCTTTTATAGAGTCTTTGAAACCATTCGTAAAAACTGATAATGATAAGGCGTTCTGAGTGAGTGCGTAACAAAAAGTTATTCAGCGCCGAACAATTTTTTCGCCTCGAAATATCAGCACAAATACTACTTCACGGAGGGGGATTGGTGTAGGGGCTTTGTCTTCATATATATAATTAAATTTTCCTTATTAGTTCTTTGATTAGGAGCTTTGTCGTATCTCAAATTCTGACGTACAAGTTATTTCAAATGAAAGGAAACCTCAAAATAATGGTAAAAACACCAAAGAACCGAAAATAAACAAGATTACGAATGGCCAACTTGAAAACACCGTGACCGTGTGTGCTGTAGCTAGTTCAATGTGTGAAGGAGACGAGTGTGTTGACAAGCAGTCTTCACTCGACAGATTTAGTTGGCACTTTACAGTAGCCCCTTTTTTTGTTTGATGACATGGCGAGGCTTCACGCATAACATGAAATAACTTTGATTGTCAAGGCGGGCAAAAAATCTGTTGTTTACAGCGGATAAGACACAGCAGCAATGTCAATTCAAATACTTTCTATGTCGTGTTAAATTAAAATGTGATGATTCTTTAAAAAAAGTATTGTTTTCTGTGACGTCGAGAAAATTTCATTACTCTTAAATAAATAAACAGATAGTTGAAGTAAGCTGATATTATTCAAATTGTACGATACTTCCCACGCGAACACTTATAACAAATGTACAGCACAACTTTATCCAATCACAAATGATTCTGTAAAATTACTTTCTTTTTATTGTAAACCGGGAATGAAAGGTGAAATCTCCGGGCCTTTTATTTGCTGTAAAAAAAAATTCTAATCACATAATTGATCGGAGATCGGACCATTATTCTGAAGAGAAAGGAAACCGTAGGAGGTTTCGCCATTCTCCAGACACACCTGCTGTCAAGGTTTTCTCTTCACTGTAGCTTCAAAATAGCTCCATGAACATCTAGACAAATATCACTAAACATATATCACCAGAGCGAAAACGTTTTAACTGGAAGTGAGTCGACGTTCAAGTCAAGTGGGAAGCGCACTAGAAAAGCAAGATCTGTTTATATGTTTTGAATTTTTAAGGAAAAATGTTTTGAAAGAAAAAGAACTTTACGGCCCGACTTTTCGGGCGACATCGGAACGGAACGCATTTACAAGATCCAAACAACAAATTAGATATAGTTCGCCACAACGTTAATTACTTCAACTGTACAGAGGATACAAAACACAGTCTCGAGTCAGTTAAAATGCGATTTTGCAGCAAACTAGACTTGAGCATCTGCGGCTTGCTCATCACTACCATATTGTTCTTTCTACCAGGAGTGATTTTTCTTGTCCTCGGTTTCAAGTGTGTTGGAAGAAACAACAGCGCTCCTGATAAAACGACACCTGCTTCGTGTGCCATGGTTGACAACGAAACAATAATTATTCTGTTCGTTTTTGGAACTTTATTTGTGTTTGTGGGAGTTTTAGTGTGCGCCTTTGCGTTTATTGTTCATCGGGCTAATGCTATAGGGAAAAGACAGGAAGGAAATTAGTTTTCCATCAAACAAACAGTATTTTCACCGTATTTTTGTCGTCTGTTGCGGAAACTAAAATAGTTCGTTTGGGTGTCTGTTATACAATATAGTCCTTGAATTACAAAGTGCCAATTATCGGCAAAACCACAAATTTGACAACAGACTAATAACTCCGCTTTAAACTAAACTGTTCAAAGTATCAAGTTGTACGTTCGTTTAAGCTTTTAAGTAAACCTATTCTCTGTTTGCTGTTCTTGTAAAAATTTAGACACAGTCGAAAATTTGCACATTCGAAGTTGAATGTTTTTCTTTACTAATAACAAACATTAGAAAAGACGTTGCCGTAAAGAACTTAATCTCAAGTTTCGTTATTTGGATTATCATTAGAAAAAATTTCTGGCGTAAAATAAAGAAAGCAATTTTGTGAATGAAAATTTAACAGCGAGGTACGTATATTGCGACAAGCAATACTGAATTTTGAATACAGACAATTTTAAACATCATCGCCTGGTTTAAGGTTTCCATGGCATTTTAAAAAATTAAAACCAAAATGTAAAAAGACAAGAACTGTATGAATCACATGGACTACAAGTTCTCTTTGAAAACAACACCTGCCTGCGCCGCACGTGCAATGTGACGAGGTCTACAAGAGAATTTTCCAAGCCGTTTCGGACAGTTGTCAGAACATACTTGAACGAGTAGCAATTTGTTAGGTAACATACTTTCCGGATTTGCAAATTGCGCTCGTGAATTTTTCCTTTTTACATTATGAAATTAATAATTAACCATTCATTACCTTCGGCCTCAGTATTCTTTCTAATTTGCGCGCGAAATTAATTTCGAAAATTCGGGTGCCGAATTTCGCGAATATTAATTTTCGCGATTGCAAGAAAACTTAAAGCAAAAGTGTATTGAGTTTTTCGGCGATTTTGTCAGGATTTTCTAGATCATTCTTCCAAGACTAAGGAACTACTGGAAACATGTTAAGGTCGGGTTCGAGTAACTACAAGAAGCCTGCAAACGGAAACTTCGGTGACTGTACTAAAGTGGTCTTGGCCGATTTACAAGCTGATAAAACAGTAATCAGAGGAAGGGTGCTTGTCGAAAATAAGGACGGACAGACATCTTTGAAGAGGATATTTGCAATTCCAAACATTTTTTAGTTTTAATTGTCTTAATATAAAATATGGTTTTAATTTTTGCGTGTTCAAATTTCGCGTAGTTTTTTTCGCGCTTATTACATTTGCGATTATTTTGAAGTCGCGAAAATTAGAAGTAATAAGGAAGTCCCGCCCATAACTGTTTATTCCCTGAAATAGATTCCATTTACATTAGCTGAATAAAAATATGACTGATCAAACGGGAAAAATATTCATTTCAACATTTAACCCATCCATTATTTTGTGTCCTTTGCAGCATTACATTTTGATGATCAAAATAAACCAGTCATTTATTTTTTCCTTGCCCTGTTTTCTAAACGAAATAGAAAACATGTTTTCAGTGTTTCTATCGAGTTGTGGCAACACTTGAGAAAAGATGGAAGAACTCGATCACGCTGTGGAAACACTCGCCTATCGGCTCGTTCTCGCAAACTTGGCGAGCTCGAGGTTTCTACTTCTATTTCTTTTCAATCGATTTAAATCGACGGTGAGGCCGAGTATAGGCAGGGGATTTGACAGCAATTGTTTGCCCGTTGTCGGATTTTTTGACCGTATAAATGGACTTTCTTTAAACATTGTATTGAAGCTTAGTGATACAAATGCTCTTGGAAAGTCTCAGCTTACTTTAAATGCCCGGCCTACCCCCCCCCCCCCCCCTGCGGCTTAACATTCGTGGTTTATTTTTTTGGCAACAATAACTTGCCGTGTATTTTCTTAACGCATAACCCGCAAAATATAAACTCGCACTTTGCGCTTCGACCCGCAAAATAAACCGCCTGTTCTGCAGGATACTTAACGCATAACCTGCGATCAGGCTTTCTTTTTTCGACGTTTTTGCTTATTTACAAGCTAAAATTGGTAGAATAGGGGTTATGCGGACAAGATTTGGAACCACATATTTGTAAACTCTCAAGGGACTTTTTTAATTTCTCAAGGGACTGTTTTAATTTCTCAAGGGATTACTTTCCGCTGTGGGTGATCACTTGCGATCTTGTGGAAAAAACGTGACTTGTCACATTTACAAACGTTATATAACTAGTAGTTATCAGCGATTAGGGGAATGCGTTCGAGTAAGGCTTGAAGGGAGGGGTAGTTTTTGGTGTTGACCGAGATTTCCCCTTTTTCTTGTACAATTTGTTGGTGATGGGACAAATGAGAAAGGTGAAATGTTTGTAAGAATAATTTAACAACATTGATGGCGAATAAACTGTGAACAATAACTTTATTAATTCCAAAAATGAACGACAATTGCTTGTCTTTGAATGTGTGTTATGTGTAACACACAAGTATGAAAGTAACGACACAGTTCAAAGTTCAAACTTAAACTCAGCTGTGGCACTGTTCCTTTAAGGTTACAGACACATTATTTTATATTTGAAACAGCAACATGTGAATTCCATAGAAAGCACTGTTAACTTAAAACAGCAATATATTAAAGTGCTACTACGATCAAATTTTCGATTTCCATATTTTTATATTTTCGTGTACAATAAGACTTTCTTACTCACCTTGCAAATTTTCAATCCATTACGAACATCAGAAGTCGTTTTGTTTTAACGTTTATTTCCGATATTTTATGGCCGCCATTAAACAACCTTGTTCCAAGCTTGGTTGCGAATAGGGAGAAATTGACGTCAAAGGCTAAAATACCTCGCGTGCCTAATACCAGCAGCACGAATTTGAAAATGCAACTCTGCAGTTCCATACAGTTGGTGTGAAACTGACCTAAAAAAACAGTCTCCACTCCCACCAACATCATAAGGCATTAAACTTAATTAATGAAAGTCTCTCATTAAGAGATACCCAAGGCAAATTACAACTGTCATTTGCAGGAAGCATACCTCCTTTTAAATTTGAACTTTGGAAAATATGACCAAAAGTCAGACTTTGTTTGAAGCATGTCGATTGATAACTCTTTCTGTTTACCAGTGCAATGCTTGTATCTTTTTTTCTCTTTCTGTTTGTTTATGAAAAAAAAAAAAAATATTTACTGTAAAAATGTTCAGAGTTATACAAAATAAACCATTTCTTGTAATTGCTACAAAAATTTCTAATAAGTGAGGAGCTTGCGAAATTATGTTTCAGTAGTTTTTTAAGTCTACTTCTATATTTCTTTCTTCTAAGCAATTTAGTAACTCTACGAACAGAAATTCGAGATGGTTCTCTGTCTCGTTTCCTGTTGCTTTTTGCTTTTTTCACAGCAAGAGATTTCTCAGCATTTGTAGAGATCATAGCAACAGAACAACTCCTATCGCCATTCTTTCCAGCTACAACACGGACATCTCTTTCATATCACTTTCTAAGTTTACTATCATAATTATTGTGGGTATCATTTATCGAAGTCTGGACAGAACTCTGTGCACGACGTGATTTGGTCACGTTGTACAAAAGAATGCTTCCGGTGCCGCATTTACTCGACTGAACAATGGTTCGGTTGTATTCGATCGCTTCATCTGCTCTGATGTCAGCTACACCGTGCAAATGTTTAACGCAAATGCGAGCCTCATCACTCGATAACGCCGTGTTCTGATCACAAGTAATGATCAAGTGGCTCAACAGCCGCCGAGCTACATAACTCGGAAAGTTTGTTGTTTGAACTCATACAACTCAAAACATTTGCTATTTGACCACAAGCAACGGTCAGTTTTGGTCGCAGTTCAGCGACCAAAGACGACAGAAGAGGCGATTCTTGTACGAGAACGAAAGTAAACAGTTTTACTAAGTACACAATCTAGCGACCAAACGAAATGTTCAAGCGAATTCGTGAAGCACGCATGCAGAACAGCGACCAAAGACGACAAAAGGGACGATTCAATGCGAAAACGAGACTAAAATATCGTCGCACCAGTTTCCCGGCCGAGACTTGCCCCTGCAAAAATCAATCGGGGCGGCCAATTTGGAGTCCATACACCTGCGTGCGCATTACGGCTCGATTCATTCCGCATAACAGTGCACAGGCCTACCAACTCAAAAGACACAGGACGCAAAACAGAATTAGGCTTGCGCTCTCCTTCGTCGAACGCAACAATTTTAAAAGTGACATGTCAGCTTTCTTATCTCAACGCACGTGTGCCTGAAAGGCGATCTACCTTATTGTTACTTATTTTCGCGGGAACTTAATTTCGCGAAAATGGAACAGGCATATTTCGCGGGACTTTATTTTCGCGATTTGGCCAAAAATACGTAATTAACATAAAAAATACAATAGAAAACGTTTGAAATAAATTTTCGCGGGTCTTTAATTTCGCGATTTTTTGAAAATCGCGGAAATCGCGAAAATTAAGTCCCGCGAAAATAAGTAACAATAAGGTATAAAAAGCGTCGCACAAACAATGGATGGCGTAACTAAAACACGAATAAATAATCACTAGCACTTACATCGTTTAAAAATTACAAACGTCAAAAATAAACCATACCAAAAAACTCGCTCTTTTCAAAGATATTATTGAAGTTAAAACAAATGCAAGAGATGGGGGCTTCTTTTAGCTTTTAGAGACCTCGCGTTGAGCCGTTGACAGCAATGTTGCATGAATCGGCTTTGCAACATGCGATCGTATCTACGCAGTTCGAGTGGAATTTCAGTCAAAGACAGCAAAATTCTTTCGAATTTCATCTTCAAATATAATTCGAAAGCATTCACTGTATATATGGCTTTTGTTTAATCGTGGGTCTTGATATCCGACCTTCGAAGAGCCTAGACAAAACGCAGCTTGAGTGTAACGATTTGTTTACGCCGCAATTATATGCGCAATGTTTTCTCCGACAGTAGTCGGAAATATCCGTATTTTTTTCGTGCTTTTTCGTGGAGCAATCGTAACGATACGGCCTTGAACACATTGAACAGCGGTCTACCTATAACAATTCAAATATGGCGTCGCAAAAACAAAGCGTCGAACGCATATTTTGCTGTTTCATTTGCTAATTTCGCTGCCGTAATCGACTGCCTCGAAAGGTCCTTGCAATTTTAAAGTATAGAATTGTCAGATCTCGGTGGAATTTGCACTGTTTATTTGTGTAATGTTAAGGAATATGTGTATAAATACTCGGCGCGGACGAGCCATTTTTGACAAAATTATATGGCTGCATTTCCTCCGCGAAGATAGGAAATCGTTAAACTAAACTACGAAGAAACTGTAATGATAAGTTCGAAGAACAACGCACAGGATAAACCTTCGACTCATACTTCATGTAAAAACGTCGATATCTCGAAGAGACTTTGATTTTAAAAATAACGCCTGATCGCAGGTTACTTAACGCAAGGTGGAGTTTCCCGAACGCAACACGAATTCCGTCTTTTAAAAATGAATTATTAATTTAATCCAATGTGGGTTTTGCGTCATTTCCGTTTATCAGTAATATTTGCTGCGACGTGCGTAATTCCAATCGTACAAGCATGTCAGTTGTTAGTGATTGAAGTCACGCGTGTTTTCAATATAAATGCAATTTTTCCATTTTACAGGGGTTTTAGCCTCATTACTATTTCAATTAGTCTCAAGTACGCACAGTTTTTCGTTCTCTCATATTGACTGACGAGTTCCTGCCATTAAGTTGTCATGATATTACTGCTGTGTTGATGCTGACATCATGGTTGATATCTTGACAAGAGTTTTCAATGATCAGGCCAACATTTTCGAGTGAGACTTGAACTACCTTAGAAACGTGTTATGAAATGACTCCATGTGTTAGCCCAGTCAGCCTAGTAACAAAAGAACCAACAAGACACAGAATTAGATGTCTTCTTTTTAAACAGGTTGCGTAGTGACCCTTAGTTCTTGCAAATTCTGTGGTCCGGAACGTAACTCGTCACTGAAACGGATACAATACTGCATCGGTAAACGCTTGTGCGTTTGGCTTAAAATGTTTAACAATAGTTCTGCCCATGGAAAACTTTGTCATAAATTTCTTGTTGTGTTGTCCTTATTATGGCATTATTGTCATAGTCATTACTTTTTGGGGGTGGATAGGTCTCCTTGCGTGACCCATGCATGATGTCAGCACGATCTCTACCGGATAAATACCGGTACCGAATAACATACTTACGTATTTGATTTGACTGTATTGCGTCGCAAATCATTCAAGTAAGAGCTTAAACTGCGACCTCGTCTCTTTGTAAAGCCAGGCAATTCAGGCCAAGCAAGAAGGATTTTTCTCCACAAGTTTTGTGATGAATCCGATCACAGCAGTCCTGATCTGTGTTGAAATACTCTCTCTGTTCGAGGGTAAGTGAACCCGTACAAATCGCGCCCTTCTTGCCGGAAGAATTTATTATTTTAATAATAGATTTACACAATGGGAAATAGAGTATTCATTTTCTGAAGTTCGTAGCGGTTAGCTTGTTCACTTTAAAGTAACATCTCATTTCAGTTTCTTTTTGAGTTGCAAAGTTGTCATGGTATTACGTTTTTGTAGTTCACATAATCGACACATACTGAATCGCATGCGTATAGCCATCGTATACATGCACGTATTTCTCGATATTTTCGATATCTCCCGTACGCTTCAATTTAAACTGCATAACAGTCTATTTGACGTAAGGTACGTAACTGCAGGGTGTAATTTTTTAACATCCTTTGTGTGAGTTTACTTTTTCTCGAATTGTGTGCTCACGTTCACAAACGCTAAACCACAGTTTTACCGGAAAATCGACAAAAGTTAGACGGCAAAAGAAGGATTTCTGCTGCTCACGAAAAAAAAAATGATTGTGATGCTTAATCTCTGAACGGATGGCCAATGATAGTCTAAAAAGAGATTGTGAAAATTGACTTCATGGCAAGTTCGGGAATAATGCAGATAATGAATACCGCTGTGACCTGGCTGACCATAAATAGAGGATATTATGTTGGGGGTTTTTTTTTTTTTTTGGGTTTTTTTTTTTTTTTTTTGTTTTTTTTTTTTTTTTTTTTTTTTTAATAATTAGAAATATTACCTTTTCCTTTTGAGGGTTAGTCAACCTTGGAAAGCCGGGAAATTGGACACCACACGAGGCAAAGACAAAAACTTATTGCCAACGCTCAGAAGGAGATGCATAGGCTATACGATCATAAAGTTAATTCTCTAATTCCAGCTTGGTCCCACTACTCATGAGTACTTGTGCTGCCTGCTCAGCCGATTGCATTTCAATTGCCCTTTTCGTAATTGAATAGTAACAGTGGAATACCTGACTGCTTTAAGTAACTGACAAACAAGGTCAAACAAGCTAAGTCAACGGTTAAGCTACGAACAGACTCAGTGACTATCTGACTTGTAGTCTTTCTTTTCTGTCTGTCTGTCTGACTAATTGCTTGAATTGTGTGGCATAGCTTCTATATTCCTAAGTTTGTAAGAATGCGTTGTACGGCTTATGACGGGTGTGTTCACGAGAGAGTTAGCTTGACTTTGGTTAACTGAATTGTTTTTACATGCACTGATAACATCAAGGTAGACTGCAGAACAGCCAGGCGAAGAAATATGTTTTACAAAAATCAAGAAGGTCGTATTTTACGAACGTCAACCAAGAACGGTCACGAAAGATGTTCAACTGTCGGGAAACCTTGGTTAGCTTACATTTAATTTCACTGACATGACTGCTTACTATAGCGTTTATACGATTAAAAGGTACAAAACTGAAGACCTAGGTAAACTTCTCTCGTGAAAACACGGTGTCTGTCTTTCGTTTTCTACTTTTCTTTTTACTAACCTTGTCCGATCGCTCTGATTTTTGTTAGGTTCTTCAGGTTCAACAAACCCTTCATGGGAGCATCATATCCGAGCGGACCTCCTTGATAATTACGACAGAAAAGTCCGGCCAGTTTTAAAGGGCAAAAGAGAAGTTGAGGTGTTGTTCGCATTGAGAATCAGCAGGCTTGTCAAAGTGGTATGAGAATCCCATTTTTTTTTTTTCAGCTAACGACGACCGGACACCGAGGTCCATAACAAATTTATCATATGGCGCAAAAAAAATTGTCATTGCAAGGAAAACCCTCTCCGCGAGGCTTTAGTTAATGGGAACGTCACTGAATTTGAAACAAAATCGACAGGTACGGGCAATTCTTTCTTTAAATTAAGGTCACGTAAATAGGTCTTCTCTAACAATTTGCATAAAGTGCTCAACCCGCTCTGATTGGATGGTCACAGGTCGCCAAAGTATTCAAACTACTAGAAATGGTTATTGTACAAAAACTTAAACTTTTTTAAAATCGGCATTTAGGCGAGCACTTAGGCTGTGTATATGTTATAAAATCAAATGACAAACGCCGAGAAAAGAAGAAATAGAAACTTTATAAGAAATACAACATTAGAATGTCCTGAACAGTGGTGCTATACTATGGTGGTTTACCGTACCCAAATTCGCAAGTAGCCAATCAGAAGCGCGATCTACTGTCCTGATATCCTACGATATCAAGTCACTGACCTGATATGCCACCATATCACGGTCACTTTGAATTAAAGTAGTGTTTCTGTACGATGAATTGAAAAGAGGTTTTACCAATAAAACAGAAACTAGTATTTTTAATTAGCTGGTGTTTACAGGTCGTAAAATGAGAAAAACTTTCCCGCCAAAACTAAACTTGAGCGCGCTCGCCAATTGCGCGATGTTTGCCGACGAGTACTGAGACATTCAGACTGAAAAAATAGAGTCGGGATATTCCAAATTTTTCGCTAAATTTGGATTTTGAAAATTTAGGGAATGAAACTCCAAACAAACGAGTAAAAAAATGCAAGAAGAGGACTTGATAAAAGTGTTGAAGACCAAAAAAGTATCAATACAAGCAGGTCAAATTTTGTACTACGTGTCTGGCAAGCATGGTTTCAACAGATCGAATAATATCACCGGAGTTTTGGCTGAATTTGGGTACGGTAAATACCTAATAGTACCTTTTTGGTACGCTTCAGCGGCATATCAGGCTCGTTTGGTCTCACCATGGGTATTTTGGCTCGACTGCGTCTCGCCAAAATACGAACCAGGGCTCGACCAAACTCGCCTGATATGCCGCCGAAGCGTACCAAAAAGTAGCCTGCGTGGCCGGCGTTCAAAGGGGAAGGATTAGCTATAAGCAGAGATCATGTCAAGAAAGCAATTTTGCTATATTATTTCGACTGGTTTTAGAAACTGTTTTAATGAACATAACGATCGCATAGTTTGAAAAGTAACGACCCCTAGATCGTAAAAGAATCGCCCATTCGAAAGTTTCTGAGATTATTTAAGGCAGAGGTCACTAAGGAAAAGGAACACTTTTAATCCGCGATCCGGTTACAGTATCTTGGAGCAGAGAGGCCATGTTACACAAGGCAATTTTCAACTTGCAACAAAACGACAACGACTTAAAAACACTGCAAGGTGGAGGAGGTGTCACACATTCGTTAGTTTTGTTTGCAACTTGCAATAGATGTCTATTTATGTAAATTTTTATAATTTTTTTTGTAAAAAGGGCCTCTATTGATAACAGCAGTAAAAATATAAGCTTATTTTATGGCAGTGTATGTTAAAAAACCCGTCCTCTTTACTCGTGTTTATGAAACATCGCTAAAAACTTGTTTTCAAAGTTAACAACTCACAGGCTAACTTTTCGAGTGAGAAATGGAAGAATAAATTTCCTTGTGTTGCGTGGCACTTGTAAAAGTACGAAAGTATAATAAAGTTCTCACTAAATGAGTTGAAAGTGCCTTTAAAATAGTTAAAAGTTTCAAACGTTTCGGGCTTAGCCCTTCATTAGTGGAAAGTCAAGATTTCAGTCCACTGAAATCAGTGGAAAGTCCACTGATGAAGGGCTAAGCCCGAAACGTTTGGAACTATTAACTATTTTAAAGGCACTTTCAACCCATTTAGTGAGAACTTTATTATACTTTTGTACTTTTAACTTTTCGAGTATTGTTTTATTTTAGCGTTATGACGCTATTTCAATCTTTATAAAAGTATCGTCAGAGAATCATAAAGACCATAAACATTAATTTACCACGGATAGCTGAGGCCAAGAGTGCAAAGCATTTTATAGCATTGTACATACGTATAGCGTGCTTGCTTGCCGTTAGCTTGCTTGCCAGCTTACTGTGGGAGTGCCCTCCAATCAATTTACGAAATTAGAGAGCCAAAAAAATGACTATAAAATCCACCAAGGTAATCTAACTTACATGATTGCCGAATTAGGCGGGAAGTTTGCTTTATTAGTAAAAAAAAAAACAATGATTTTCCAAAAAAAAAACTACTGGTGGTACTTGGTGGCGACTCTCACGAGTTCTTACGATAAACTAATATTTGATATACAGGCTATAATGACGTCGATAATAAATCTTCTGTTGGTGTTAATGCATTGAAAGAAACTCCTATTAGTTGGTCCAGTAAGAAGGTTTAGGTTTCACCAGTAGACTCCATCTGTAAGCAAAATCTCCAAAACTTTATTTTCGTTTCCATATTTTGTGTTTTTTAAATATATTGTCCGTTATTATTGAGATCTCTTCTAGTTAGCAAAGTTCTTTCGTATGATTATTGGTCATGCTCTGTATTCATAGAAAAATGCCTCTTTTCTACCTCTTAGTAGCGAAGAAAACGCGTAGAGAACCAAAGCATAACGGAGAAGGGGAGCGAGCATAGGAAAACAGTGCAAGGCTGCGGGAGAAAGCGAACCCTTTGATGTAATTTCCCCGTCGTCGTAAACGGATCAGTTTTTTTTCCTGGTCATTCCAGCAAGTTTATGTTACCGTTGTACTTGTCGTTTCCTGGACCTCACGGTGGTGTTTACTTGCCTTTATTCGACGTTTTTGCTTGTTTACAAGCTAAAATGGTAGAATAGGGGTTATGTGGACAAAATTTGGAACCACATATTTGTAAACTCTCAAGGGAGTTTTTTAATTTCTCAAGGGACTGTTTTAATTTCTCAAGGGATTACTTTCCGCTGTGGGTGATCATTTGCGATCTCGTGGAAAAAAACGTGACTTGTCACATTTACAAACGTTATATAACAATTTTAAAAGTGACATGTCAGCTTTGTTATCTCAACGCACGTGTATCTGAAAGGCGATCTACAAAAAGCGTCGCACAAACAATGGATTGCGTAACTAAAACACGAATAAATAATCACTAGCACTTACATCGTTTAACAATTACAAACGTCAAAAATAAACCATACCAAAAAACTCGCTCTTTTCAAAGATATTATTGAAGTTAAAACAAATGCAAGAGATGGGGGCTTCTTTTAGCTTAGGAGCGGTTAAAAATTAGGCCAAATTTGGTCGCTACATGCAAGCGCCATTCTATTTCGTCATCAGCCTAGGTCGTTAGGGACGAGACCTAGCGTTGACAGCAATGTTGCATGAATCGACTTTACAACATGCGATCGTATCTACGCAGTTCGAGTGGAATTCAGTCAAAGACAGCAAAATTCTTTCGTATTTCATCTTCAAATATAATTCGAAAGCATTCACTGTATATATGGCTTTTGTTTAATCCTGGGTCTTGATATCCGACCCTCGCAGAGCCTAGACAAAACGCAGCTTGAGAACGCGTTTTGAGATTTGTTTACGCCGCAATTATATGCGCAATGTTTTCTCCGACAGTAGTCGGAAATATCCTATTTTTTTTCGTGCTTTTTCGTGGAGCAATCGTAACGATACGGCCTTGAACACATTGAACAGCGGTCTACCTATAACAATTCAAATATGGCGTCGCAAAAACAAAGCGTCGAACGCATATTTTGCTGTTTCATTTGCTAATTTCGCTGCCGTAATCGACTGCCTCGAAAGGTCCTTGCAATTTTCAAGTATAGAATTGTCAGATCTCGCTGAAATTTGCACTGTTTATTTGTGTAATGTTGAGGAATATGTGTATAAATACCCGGCACGGACGAGCCATTTTTGACAAAATTATATGGCTGCATTTCCTCCGCGAAGATAGGAAATTGTTAAACTAAACTACAAAGAAACTGTAATGATAAGTTCGAAGAACAATGCACAGGATAAACCTTCGACTCATACTTCATGCAAAAACGTCGATATCTCGAAGAGACTTTGATTCACTTTATGTAAGATGTTAGCTGTATTGCTGTTGTCTTTAAAGTGTATATGACATGAAAAATATTTTCTGCTTATTTGAAAGGCCTTTCGAAATACAGAAGAATGGCGTTTTTCTTTTCGAAATATATTTTTTCGTTTCAGAGATATTGACGTTTTTGTATTATGCAAATTAGATCAGTGATGACGTCAGAAGATTTGACACTAAAAATGGTAAAATACTGAATAAACAATATCTCTAAAACTATTGAAGCAGTGTTCTTGAAACTTGGCACCACAAATGTGCATCACAAAAGGAACAAAATGACACCCTTAGTATTGTTGCCATAGCAACTCTTTCAGCTCCAGTCTCTCTCTGTCAAAAAGACAAATATCCCCATATCTGACCTCTAAAGTGAGACAAAGGGTCCTGCTTAGAACAGACATAGTTCCCATATTGCCTTAATTCCCACCATTGGTTTGGCTGCGCTAGATGGTTCTTGGTTTAAGACAAAAACTGGGAATTTCAGTTTTTATTGAGACAGCACCAGCGGCAAAACTGTTGTCATGGCAACAGCTCTAAGAGTAACATTTTGTTTTTTTTTGTGATGCACATTTGTGGTGCCAAGTTCCAAGAACACTGCTTTAATAGTTTTAGAGATATTGTTTATTCAGTATTTTACCAATTTTAGAGTCAAATCTTGTGACGTCATCACTGTTCTAATTTGCATAATACAAAAACGTCAATATCTCTGAAACGAAAAAAGATATTTCGAAAAGAAAAACGCCATTCTTCTGTATTTCGAAAGGCCTTTCAAATTAGCAGAAAATATTTTTCATGTCATATACACTTTAAGTACTATCACGCGGTGTTTCATTTTTATTGATGTTAGTTTCGTTTTTCTAACAGGATAATCAAGAACAAGTAGTTGTATTGGACACTTGGGTTATACAGGTCAGCAGATACCTTATTATCCGCACACACGCACCCATCACTTTCCTTCTCCGTTCTTTAGAATTGGAACAGGGGCACCCAACGGAATATTTCGTTAAAATATCTGTTCGGAAGACGATTTGAGATCTAGAATTTTCGGAACATTCATTGTAAATTTTTTTGCTTGCCTGCCCTTCCTAGGATTTTCGAATATCTAAAAAATGGTATAATTGTTCATTTTTAACGGGTTTTTACTCTAAAAAGGTCACCTAGAATTTTCGGGAGCCTTTCTCTGGCTGGAATTTTTTTGAAAAGGTAAGTTTTGATCCCTATAACTTTCGGATCACTAGACTTTCAGCTAGGAAATCCGAACACATAAAAAAATTTTAAGGGATGAAAATATGCCTATATCTACCGTTTAAATACTAAAATACGTTCAACGGTGCTATCTTTAAGTGGTTTTGAACTATATTCTCGATGGGTGCCCCTGTTGGAACGGACATTAGGATTGGAACGGACTTAACTCACGTGTCATTTGATTGATAAGAGGCTCGATGTAGTTTTTTTAGCCCTATGGTCGTTGTTTTGAAAATGTGAATTATCTAGGAAGCCAATCTTCGATGTTTGCCAAAATAGGCCATAATGATCAAGAATTACCAAAGTTTGATTTTTTTTACTGGTTATTTAGTAACAAAGGTTACCATAGCAACGATTTTTGCTTTCTTTTGTTTTCAAACAAGCTTGATTTTCACGAAATCTAGTTGGACTCTTTGTATTCATTTTTGTGTGGACTTTAAAGTCTACACATTGTTGTCATGCAGTTTTTTTCCGATTGGGGGGTCACTTTCCGTGATAACTCGGGTTAGTGCTTTCGGAAGTTTTCGACAGTGATCGGAGGATCCGAAGTTTCGGTGAGATGGGCAGCCAAGGCAGTAAACCCAGAAATTCGATCAGTATCGAGTAAGTCGCACTTTATTCTTGAATCTAGAAGCCTTTTTTGACACAGCTTTCGAAGAACGTGTGGTGGCTGGAAAATATACATCAAGGGACAACTTCAAAGGCAGCGGTGGCGTAGATGAAAAGTGAAATAACAATCACTACGGCTGAAATCTTCATATCTAATGAGCTGAACAACTGCGGTCATAGGTCACGTTTCTTGTTTTTCACACTTTTGACTCACTTTCCACAGTTTTTGTTTCTCTGTGCGGCTTGAGCATTTTTGATTCGCATATTAAAACGAATCAAATGTCTGGTTATTGATTTATTTCAGCTTTGCCAAACACAATGAATGCACAACGAGTTGTATCAAAACAAGTTCGCTGATCATGTTGTTTTACTTGTCTTGGACTCCGGGATATAATTCACCAGCTCCATTTCTCTCAAGTAGTATATTTAACAAAAGACCGATGTCGAATTCAGAACTGAACTAAAACATTGTCATGAAAAGAATAAAAAAAAAAACATCGAACCGTAGAATATGCATATATCCAAACCGTGCGACAAAATAATTTAATTGTCGGTTCAAATAACGTCCTTCGCCGCCTCTCAAAACACCGACTTCAAGTGAATATTTCGTAAACAGAAAAATATATTTCTCCGCCTTTCTACGCAAGCTACTAAGAAATTATTTGTGAAAGCTTATTGAAAAGTTCTTATTCAAAAAAGGTTAAAAAAGAACTCATTGAAAGAAAATAAGTTTTTCGATGAGTTGTTTACACAAGCTTTACACAAAAAGTAAGGGTTGTGTAAACAAGCGATGCGAGGCAGTTCACGTGCTCCACGCAACATTTCTTTTTTTAATGAAAATAGTATCCTATCTTGCTAGCGGTAAGGAAAGGCTTTTGGTCTAATAACTGCTGTTCTTGTAGGATTCTAGGTTTTTATTTGCATGAAAAAAAGCATTTGTCGTGAACGACGTGACAAAGGGTCACACTACGCTCCTTCACATTGCGTGACATCCCAAGCGGCAATGGTAACGTTTGTTTCTTGAAGCGTAGGACATAAGACAAGTAATAGTATACTTTGTTCTTCCAACAGTCTTGCAAATAATAAATTGATTTAAAGTTCTTTGTTTTTTCGCCTTGTATCTCGAATGACTCGATTCGAAACTTGAAGTTGTTGACTGCTACAGTAACTCATTGATTAATTCATAATGTCAACTTTTATTCAAATGAAAGTCCACACATGTTCGCATAGCGGACTCACTTTTACTGTTATTTGATATGTTAAAGTATAGTAGAATAACCAACAGTAGACGAAATTTTAGAAAAATCTGTAAAAGTGTTTTCAAGTAAATCAAGAATGAAGTTTGCAGAAATATTCCGTTTATGAAATATATTAAAAAGGCACTTATAAATTGTTTCGGGGTATTTGAGCGCAGTTATTTGAAATTAAATATTTCGTATTCATAGCCATTTGTTGAGTGCCTTTTCTTTTGAAAAATAGTTACACCATCGAAGACCATTTAAAAAAAGCGAGAGAGTTAATGCTTTAACTTGTTGAAATATATCGACTGCCAGTTGTAGGTCTTGTTGGAAACCACAAAGTGTTACAAAAAACTTCATTCGTGACTTACTTAAATACGATGTTACAGATTTTTGTAAAATTTCGTCTACAGGTAGTCAATTTACTTTACTGTTATATAGCAAAAATGAATGTCAAGAATCGATCTAGATTTCGAAAAAATCAGGCTTGTTTGAAAACAATTGTTGCTATGTTAACCTTTGTTACTAAATAACCAGTAAAAAATGAAACTTTGGTCATACTTGATCATTATGGTGTATTTCGATAAGAATCGAAGATTGGCTTCCAAGATAATTTTCATTTTCAAAACAACGACCCTAGGGCTTGAAAACTACATCGAGCCTCCTTAAATTATTCACTTTGATTTGGGCGCGCTGTCCTAATGTAGCTAGTGAGTTGCACTAGGAATCGAGCAGTCCGGGTTTGAGCCGTACCGGGGTCACTGTGTCAAGTCATGTTTCGGCTGGAATTTTACGACTGTCGCATTATTTTTGGTACGGGCTTAACAATCTTAATTATTTGCTTTTCCCTTTATTTTCAGGAATGGCGGAATGACTTTCTAATGTGGAACGCCAGTGAATACGGTGACGTAGAACGTATCCATTTTGCTCCTGATGAGATATGGGTCCCGGATATAGCTCTCTTTAACAAGTAAGAATTTTTAAGTCGCTGCGGCGCTTATTAAATTTCGACCTTTTGATGCGGCGCTTACTCAAGGGCACACTTTTTGAAAACTTGTTAAGAAACTTTTTTTCAATCAGTTATATGTCGAAAACGACAGCAATAACAACTATATTATGACGGCCGGATCAAGCACCCGAAAACGGTCTTCACCGCTATAAACTGAACGATTTTGAATAGGGGTTGGCGTTGTTGAGGGGTGCAGCGCTTATTCAAGTTAATACAGTACATCATCTTTAAGCTGTCTTATGCCTTGGTTTTAAAGTGATCCTTGGCACTGGAGTTTGCCGGATTATTTTAGCATATGTTTTTATTCTTCTTTAGTGGTGACGATGAAATCAACTTAGCAGGAGGACCAAGCAAGTTTGTGACCGACATTGCAGTCGATCATAAAGGGAAGTGTGTTTGGAGCGGACCTGCAACGTTTAAAGTCAATTGCAGAATGCAGATTCACGACTGGCCGTTTGACGAACAGAAATGTGAGCTCGCATTTGGTTCGTTCACCTATGGAAAGAACTTATTGAGAATCAAGCTGTTCAAGGTCAAAAATAAATTTGCAAGTAAGGAATCACCCACTAATTTTATCAACGTTTGCTCACTAAAAAGGACGCCTAAACGCAGCATTTTAATTTTTTTGGAAATGTCGTGAATGGACCTCGGATAGTACCAGGACCTTGCCATAGACGAGGCAAGATCTTGCTAGTGGGTTTTGGGGGCATGCCCTCCAGAAAATTTTAAAATCTAGATGTTAGTAAACTCTTTCAGAGAAATTGTTCATGACGTATTTGTTGTGAAAACTCAATCTTGTTCAACTGGAGATTATTTTCTATACAAAACATGTTTTGTTTTTAATTTTTGGCAAAAATCTAGACGGGGCAAGTGCCTCGTCTTGCCTCTTGCTAGTTACGGCCCTGAAATAGATCTTCATACAGTGACACCACAAGTAACCGAAGCATACTCAGTGGTACTGTCAACGTGGGAGTTCCGTGAGGGGGGAGGGACAGGAGGTAAAATTTCCCTCCTCCCTACTTTTTGAGCTAAAATTTCTCCCTCCTCCCTCTTCTGTACCGTTCTGAAATTCAATTGGGAAAAAAACTGATACTCGCTTTTGCTTCGAAAAGTTGTAGATAACGTAAACGTGAATAAAACCGCGCCTGTTGTCTTTTTCTTTGCTTTTTTCTTCTAAAATGCTCCTACAAGCCGTTTTGGGTGAATTTTTTCTCAACGATCGAATCCGTGTAGAATGCGTACTGACAGTATGGTCCCTGAACTCTTGAACCTTGACCTAGGCGGGAATAGAGAGGGGTACGTCCAGGAACTGGACTAGTTCAACCGTTGACTGAAGACACTCACCCAAAACGGCTTGTAAGAACCTTCCTGTAGCGATAAAACCCCCGAAGAAGACAACAGGTGAGGTGTTCAACATTTTTATTTGCTAAATTTACAATTTGTTGAAGAAAAAGTGAAACTTTTTCAATCGAAGTTTAGATCCATTCACACTCCTTGGTTATCTGTGATAACACCAGTTTTCACTAGCTATCTTTATGGTAAATATTATAAATACTCCTGAGCTCAGGAAGGTGCTAAACAGCTTTGCATATTTTTCTTTCAGCTCGTTTTGTTAAAAGCGGGGACTGGGACATTGAAAACATCGAAGGAAAAATATCAGAAACTGACCATGGCGACTGCTGCCCGTTTAACTTTAGCGAAGTTGTATACACTCTGCAGATGAAACGCAAGTCTCTGTACTATATGTTCTATCTCGCCATCCCCTCCGTTACATTGACGGTCCTCGCACTCAGTAGCTTTCTGATCCACGTCGAGAGCGGAGAACGCATTGGCTTTGTGACAACTATTCTTCTGGCCATGATAGTGTTTCTGCTTGTCATTCCATCCTATCTTCCAGTCACATCGGACGGCCTACCAATCCTTGGTGTAAACCTACAAATTACCATGATCATTATAGCGCTGGTCCTCTTCGCCAACATTTTTGTCCTGAGGGTTTACTTCATGGAAGGAACGCCCCCAAACTGGATTGAAAACCTCTGCCACTTCTGCAGCGTAAGGAAAAGTAAAAGAGTCAAACGGATTCATGTAACACAGCCTGATGGTGTATATCCAGCGATTGAGAAATCGTCTGCGACAATATCTGGCATCGAAATGACTGAATCCATTAGAGGGAGCCCTGGTCTGGTTGAAAGAGAAGAAGAGCGACAATTTACTTGGCGAATGGTGTCAATCAAAATGGATCACGTTTTTTTTGTCATCTTTGTTATTGCTTCATCTGTTTCGTATGCCGTGACATTCGCAAGATGAATAAACATTCTGGTGCTGTTTTGTAACATGATGTTAATTTTTTCACAACTCCACGACAATTTATACTGACATTTAAACAGGTGGTCAACTAGACAGACCCTTTTTTTTTTTTTTTTATTTAAGTTTTAGTTTTTTTTTATTTTTATTTTTTTTTTATTTTTATTTGCAGAAACTCACGTTACAAACAGTAAAAGAAAAAGAAAAACAAACAAACAAACAAATAACACTAACAATACCTACACTACATACAAAATCTATACTGTGTGTATATATATAAAAAAAAAACTTAACAATACTACTAGTCCTATCATATTGAGTCCATGAGGATTATATTGGCTATATGAATTCGTTTACGTTCGTTTACTAACAGTCCTTACTAATAGACCTAAAGGTGTTGTCGAATTGCGCCATAGATTTATAAAGTCTATTATACGTATATATATATATATAAAAAAAAAATAAAATAAAAAAACATTCATTGAATTCATTCATTGGATTCGTTTACTAACAGACTTTGCTAACAGACTTTACTGACAGACCTAAAGGAGCATAAAACTGCAATGCGATATAGGACAATTTTATAAAGCCGTATTATACATGAAAACTTATAATACACTACAGATAAACTACAGCACAGTTAAATAAATTAAGGATTGACATTAACAAGAAATAAAAAATGTAAAGTAAAACAGAAGAAGGGAGAAAAAAAACAACCTACAGTATAGCTGCCCAAGTAGCATTGTATTTATGAAGCGTTTTGTTTGCTATGGCTACTTTACGTAAAACTTCTAATTTCGATTTCAGTCTTAAAAGAAAGCGATCAAAGCTCAGCCTGTCCTCGCAGATACAAGTTGCAAAAATATGGTATTTTGCAATAAGAAGAATGTAGTTGAGCTCTCGCTCTTTGCTAGTGTTTTGGTGCCACCCAAATAAAATCGTACTTTCTGATAAAGTTATTTTTTCGAGAAATTTTTCGCTCCACCATTGAGTAAACTGTTCCCAAAAGATTGACGATTCCCTGTAACTATACAACATATGAACAAGTGATTGCCTCTCGGAATTGCAAATAGGGCAAATGTCGTCGTCTACTAGGCCAGCACGGAGTAGGCTGACGCGAGTAGGCAGAATATTATGTATTATTTTGAACTGGAAAGCAATTAGCTTTGCCTCTGTGGTAACCCGGAAAGGGAGTAAATAAATGTTATGAATATTTTCTGTATTAAACCCGTATTTCAAGATTTTAGTTTCATTTGTTGGTGTAGCGGAACGTCTAGCAAGAATAGCATTATACGCCCCTCGAGTGGAGATGACTGTTGTTGAGTGTGTTGTTTCAGAAGGGGAGCTCTGGGTACTGCGAGATGAATTTCGAATTGACATTTTCCAACTGATCGGGATAGCTCTGATGAGACCGTAGTACATAGTGAATGGATTGTTGACCTTGAATTTTTGTTTAAAGTCAGCTAGAGAGAGGAAATCTCGATTTTCGTTTAACAGGTCCTTGACATGTATAATTTCCTTTTTAAACCAGGCGCTATAAAAAATCGGCTTTTGGTCAACCAGGATGCTAGAGTTGTTCCAAATGATCTCATTTTCCGGGTTCTTTTCCTCAAAGGAGGATAAATGCTTATGTTCTTGCCAATACTTTAGTACAGAATGGTAGAAAGCAGGGAGTTTTCGTAGGTCGAGTAGCTTAGTGTCGTAACGGCACTTTGTTAAAAACGAAAGACCACCATAATGACTTGTTGCTTGTTCCGGAATTATTTTCCAGGAAGCATCGCTTTGTTCATGTATTCTTTTAATCCAAGCGATTTTCAGAGCTTTCTCCATTATTTCGAAGTCTAACATCTTTAATCCACCATGATTCTTTTCAGCAATGATCGTCCTCTTTTTAATTTTTGCGGTTTTACCTTCCCATATGAAGTTAAAGATAAGCTTGTTGACTCTCTCTGCAAAATGCTCTGGAATGGATAAAACGGATGTACCGTATATAAGTTTAGCTACTCCCAGGGTTTTCACGATTTTTATTCTACCGATCAAAGTAAGGTTTCTTCTTCTCCAGGCATTAAGTATTGTTTCTAAATTGCGGGCCTTTTCTTCGAAGTTTAACTTATTCGCCTGTTGTTCGTCGTAAGAGAAGTGCACACCGAGGGCGTGCACAGGCTCCCTCGGCCATTTGAAATTATAAGGAGTTTCCTTGTTGTTTCGCCAGGAACCTAGCCACAACGCCTCTGTTTTGGTGGTATTAATTTCCAGTCCACAATTCACTTTGAATTCTTCTAAGAGTTTTAGAAGCTGCGTTACCGACTCACGGTCACGCACGAAGACTGTGGTATCATCAGCGTATTGCGTAACTTTGATTTTCTTTTGTTCTACTTCGATGCCGTTGATTGTGGGGTCATTTTTTAACGCTCTGGCAAATAATTCAATTCCGATTACGAATAAAAGACCAGATAACGGACAACCTTGTCTTACTCCTCGTTGCAGGAGGAAGAATTCAGATGCATGACCGTTGTTTAGGACACAACTGGACACTTGATTATATAATACGGTGAACCAATTTAATAGGTCCGGTCCAAAATTGAAAAGTTTTAAAGCAGCGTTGATGTAATTCCATTCAATTGTATCAAAAGCATTTCGGAAGTCCAAAAATATTGCGACGCCCGGTTTATCCAACATTTTTTCGACTATTTTGCTTGTTTACAAGCAAAAGTAGGAGATTAGGAGTGATGTGGGCAAAATTTGGAACATTCTTGTCTACTCTCAAGGGACTTTTTTAATTTCTCAAGGGACTGTTTTAATTTCTCAAGGGAGTTCTTTCCGCTTAGTGGGCGATGAAAGGGTCTCTTATTATTATTGCGTCAACACTTCCGATCTCGTGTTAAAGACGTGACTTGTCACATATTCCGCTGTAGGTGATGAAAGGGTCTCTCATTAGTATTGCGTCAACAATTGCGATCTCGTGTTAAAAACGTGACTTGTCACATGTATAAACGTTATATAACAGTTATTTTTATGCGTGAGTATCTCAAATGAGATATGACACAACTAATCGAGAATCTGAGTGGTTCAGTGTTTCACAGTATAAAGCGTTGTACTAGTACAAGCGTCTCACTCACTGAAGCCGGGCGCTAATATTTAACCTAAAATGATTAAGAACGGAAATTTGTACTTATCCACATGTTCATGTTGAAAGCGAAGTTTTAATTTGAGCAGCCGGCTTTTGAAGTCAATTGTACACTAAATGGATTTACCGATCGTTCAAAAAATTACATCCAAGTTCAAAGCAATAACAGTACATTACCATTTCGTTCTCAAAAGACTTGAGAAGCCGCAATTGGTCCTTGTTTAACTCCGTGATTTGAATTCAAAACGCATTTGTAAGCACCATTACACCATGTGTTGACAAGCGGCAGAGTATCGGAATTTTTCGCACCGTGCTGTACTGCACGGCAGAAATAATTATCCACATGTTCATGTTGAAAGCGAAGTTTTAATTTGAGCAGCCGGCTTTTGAAGTCAATTGTACACTAAATGGATTTACCCATGGTTCAAAAAATTACATCCAAGTTCAAAGCAATAACAGTACATTACCAAAAAATTACAGAGAACCTTGAAAGAAACTTTGTTTAGAATTTATTTTTAGTTTGGATGAAGTCAAGAAATGTGTTGACAAGCGGCAGAGTATCGAAATTTTTCGCACCGTGCTGTACTGCACGGCAGAAATAATTATCCACATGTTCATGTTGAAAGCGAAGTTTTAATTTGAGCAGCCGGCTTTTGAAGTCAATTGTACACTAAATGGATTTACCGATCGTTCAAAAAATTACATCCAAGTTCAAAGCAATAACAGTACATTACCATTTCGTTCTCAAAAGACTTGAGAAGCCGCAATTGGTCCTTGTTTAACTCCGTGATTTGAATTCAAAACGCATTTGTAAGCACCATTACACCATATCTTCGCGGCGGTGAAAGGAAAGATAAATCCTTCATCAACAAGGTTTCAGCACTCTGTACTCCATGGTTTTCCGTTTTAAGGCCACTTTAAAATTCTATAGTGTTTCTCCTTTCCATTTTAAGTCCCAAATATGTTTTTTTTTTCTTGTTCAGAATCAAAACAAGGCCTTGGAAGTTTGTAAATACAACCCGCGCGGCTCTACGATTTCCTTGTACGATTTCAATGCACCGAATAATACGAAAAACCTTCTTCTAGGACCCCAAGAGTTCTCTAAAAATATGGGCAGAAAACAGATTTTGATTGGTTTATTTGCCGTTATTATCTATAGAACAATAGAAGAACCAAAAAAACCCAGGGAGGGTGGGAAAGGGCATATTCCGCTGTAGGTGATGAAAGGGGCTCTCATTAGTATTGCGTAAACACTTGCGGGTTCAAATTGCGACGTCATGGATTGAAGATAACTGTAATTTTTGCATACGCAAGCCAAATCGGTCATAAACTGTCTAAAAACGTTTTGTTCTTTGTATTAAAAGGAAAGTTCTTGGAGAGTGCGTTTTATCCATTAGTACCAAGTTATCAGTACAAAGATACGCACGTTAATGCTTTAGTTTGGCAAGAGTGAAGTTAATGAAATAACATAAACGGATACAAATTCCAGTGGTTTTTAACTGTTGCGGAGTGGAATGGTTTTCAACGGTTTACGAAGTTTAAAGGAGCAATAGAGCTCTATCTACTGCTCAATAAATTTGTTTTCAATAGCACTGAACTTGACAGTTGTCATAAACTTTTCTTCACCGTTGGAAGAATTCACTCTGGAAAAGAGACAGATGTTCAGTGGAGCAAGAGAGTTACCTTGAGGGCTAAGTGAGTACAATCTTGCGTTGATGTTGTTTGTATGAATGTGTCATGTGGTACAGATGTTTTTTCGATAAAGTTATCGCTACATGGTTTCGCTTTTAGTCTTGGAATTTGAAGTATTTCCGCACTGCGGTTGGTAAGCGAGTGGGGAAACGTCAACGGAGTTGCAGTATCTGGCGATTCTCATTTATGCTCGTGATTTTTGCCATCAGTAACTGGTTAACTCATTTGCCATCGTTTGCCAAAACGTACAATTTTTAAAGTGCTACGCTTTTCGTTCTTTTTTTTCTCTCATTTCTGTTATGTTCAATTTTTTTAACACGTGTTTTCTTTTGTTCTGCCGTGTTTATTTATAGCCGTTTACGCTATTCCGTTGTCTTAGTTGTTATCAATGCTGACACACCCCTTGACACACCAGTTGAGATTAAATTCTCCCGTTATATGCTAAGCTGCGCTAAAGAAGTTTTTTTTCTTTTTAGAGAGATAAGCTACCACTTTATTCCATTTCTACGGTATGATACATTCTATGAATTTTTGGTATGGCAGTTTTAGTATTTAATCCTGAATTTCCTACTGTGCGATTAAGTAAGTCGCTAACAGGCTCGTTAGTATGTTTTCGTGAGCGATGCTTTTGAATTTACACAAAGGACGCACAGCAAGATAAAACGAATTTCCGGTAATTGTTTGAGTACATAGGTGGTGGAAAACACGGATCCTGCTTCCCAAAAGCCGTAACCGGGTTTACATTACGTTTTTGACGTAAGGTAAAAGCAAGCCCGACAGTTTATAGATTTCAGTTAGAAACTAAACAGATGAAGTCTTCTTTTTAAGTTATCACCCAAGATTTTATTCTTTCTTATAATTTGAAACAGATTTTTGGTCTAATTAGACCGTAAATCGCCAAAATTATTTTAATTCGCGTTACTTCCGTTCTCCTCCAAATTTTGTATACAGGAAGTGAATTTTATCCGCCAATTACCTAGTGATTCCGGCCAAGAAACTTTAATGTGCCTTACATGACGATTTTTGCAGAAGTTATTCCTTCAGCAATATGGCGGATTCGGTCTAACGAGCTTTAATAGGGTTTAAAAGCTCGTTAAGATGGTCTTTGAGAAGGAATTATGATCTGAAACGTTTTTCGAGTGTCAGAGAAAGTTACTTGGAGATTTGGGTCTATATTCAAAGCTAGAAATTGAGGTAAATTATCTTTTTTGTTGCTTCGCACGTGTTTCGGTCGGTTGCGTATGAATAGATAAAATTCCAAATGGTACAAAATGCTCTTTGGATCACCTTTTTTTTTAGATTGAAAATCTCGCTTGTATCATAAATTATGTGTCTTTAATGATTTATTTGGAAATGTAAAGTTTTAATACTTTGCCATGGTTTTTGAGATGCAATCCTTGTGTTTACGCAGTACAATTTATTGGTAGTTAATTTGAAATTCGGTCGATTTTTCTCAGGTTAGTTTTCATCTTAGGGCCTGTTTACAAGGAGGCGGGTAACCCTGGCACATAGGGTTACCCTAGCACCTAGGGTTACCCTAGCGCTCCCACATTTCTTCTTTTTTTTCATCGACGTGTTTACAAGGCGCTAGGGTTACCCTAGCAGCTAGGGTAATTAACCCTAGCTGAGTGCTAGGGTTACCCTAGCTGCTAGGGTAACCCTAGCGCCTTGTAAACGCTCTGCTAGGGATAACTCGCCTACCCCGGGACAACTTTATTTTGGCTCCAAAAAGCTAAATATGTTTAAAAATACCGACAAAAACAGCGAATTGTGATCAAGAAACATCGTGTTCATTCACAATTTGTCGTATTTTTGCACTGGAACGGAATTATTTTCGAATAACAGTTTCTAACGACAAAATTTTACAAGGTTAACTGAAGCGTAACCGGTGTAAGTTGACCCGGGTAAGTAGGGTTACCCTACCTGCGAATTTTGCTTGTAAACCCGGGCTATCTTCTAACCCTCTTGCTAGGGTAACCCTAGCACCTAGGGTTACCCTACCTGCTTGTAAACAGGCCCTTAGAAAAAGGAAAATGTATTGTTGTACTTCCAAATTTGTAAAGTGATTGAATTTTTTTTTGGAAACTTGATAACTTTTACATAAGCCGATGTGTTACTCTTAAAAACGAAATGTTTTGCTCGTTTAATGTGATATTGAAACTTTAACTGCTGTAAATGAGTTTTGAGTTATTAAATAAAACATGCACCATGGTCTTTTGTGTATTTTTATGTTATAAGAAGGGGTTAAAATTTTTCATTTTTTGAGCTTTCTTTTTTGGCTTGTTACTTTTTTGTCAGTTAATTTGTTAAACACAATAACACTTTGAAGGACAAAAAGGATTTCAAAAACTCAACAACAAAATTTAACAACAAGGAGTTTCCTATTGGTACCCATCCAATTACTAAACCCGCCCAAGAAACCTTAACTTTGGCGATAAGATGACAACAACTACTTTCCATGTGGTATAAGAGAACACGTAGCTCATCTCACAACAGCTCACCTTGAGCAGGGTTTGACTTGGATAAATGACCTTAATAGAAACCCCTTGTTCTTGCGATTCCATTAGAAATTTCTCAGTACAAACTTATTAACTTCAGGAACTTTCATTTCCCTTTTAACAGCTTTCTCAACTTACTTCGGCTTTATGCGTTTCTTTATCTCGAACCTATGCCCCACTTCACCCTAACCCCCCCAAATAATCATTATTCCACGCCTTCTTTACCTTAAATTGACGTATTTTTAATTGAAATGGTTCTTTGTTTTGGTAGCTGTTGTTGCCACTTTTTAAAATGTTTCACACTTCTGCGTTTTACAAAATTCACACATACTGCGTTTTAAGAAAATACGTCAATGCGCATTTTACAATGTTCCTCCCATCAACCGTACCGTTCCGCCGTTCCTACATTCCTCATAATAAACTAACCAGAATATCCAGGACAACACCAATATACATATTTCAACACTTGCACTCCTAAACAAAGTGAAAAGCCTAATTCACCCTTTAAAAAGAACTACTCCATACCACAATTGACTGCCAACAGATAAACCATAGCAAAATAGTCGTAGTCTCACAGAGACCTTTGATTGTGTAAAACATGAGGTCTTGAATTAGCCTTATATTTTCACCGATGTAACGACCCTTGACGTATCCGGTTTGGTCAGGATTGATAATGCTAGGTAGTACTTTTTCTAGTCTCTTCGCAATTGCTTTAGTCAAAATTTTATATTCCACGTTGAGGAGTGAAATTGGTCTAAGATTTTCTAGGAGCGTTTTATCTTTATTTTTTTTAGGAATGAGAGAGATAATTCCGCGTCGCTGACTTATTGACAGTGATCCATTCTGGAAAGCGTAATTGAAGCTAGAAGTCATTTCGGTTTTTAGTTCTGGCCAGAAGAACTTATAAAACTCCGCTGTAAATCCATCAGTGCCAGGAGATTTATTATTCTTAAACTCTTTAATAGCGTTGAAACACTCGTTTTCTGAGAGGAGGCCTTCACACGATTCTTTTTCTTCTTGCGATAATGGTGATACGTTCTCGGGATTGAAAAACGTGGAAGCAAGGAAGATGCTGTTGTCTATATTTTGGGATTTGTAAAGTGATTCGTAAAAACGTTTCTCTTCTTGTAAAATCTCAAACTGATTTTTTGTGTACTTATTTTCACCAAGTTTCAATTTTGTCACCGTTTTCCTACAGTGGTTTCGCTTTTCAAGGTTAAAGAAATATCTGGTGTTACGTTCACCATGTTCATGCCATCGTGCTTTACTCCTGAGAATAGCGCCTTTTGTCTTGTGATGCATTATGTTCTGTAGACGTAAATTAGTCGCGTAAAGCTCATTTAGTATTCGTTTGTCCTTCGGATTCTTTCCGGATTCTAACAACAGCTTTTCTGCTTTCTTTTTTAGCGCCATTTCTTCATTTTCGCGTTTCTTTGCTTTCATCTTGGAATATTTAATTGTAAAACCCCGAATTTCCATTTTAATTAGGTCCCATTTTAGCCCTAAATCTTCAATAGCAGAGTATTTTTCTTTATAATCTTTTATATTTTCTTGAAGAATGGTAACGTACTCGGAGTCTTGTAGTAATGAGTTATTAAATTTCCAGAAGCCCGGGCCTCTATCTTGCTTTAGATCCTCTGATTTGAGATGTAGTGTGATTGCAGAGTGATCGGTTTCTGGAGAGTTCAAGATTGTACAGGATGTTACTAGGCTGTTGAGATCGTTAGAAATGAGAAAGTAGTCAAGTCGGCATTGGATTTTAAGCGCTTTGTTTCTCCACGTAAAACATTCCGTATTTGGGTTTAAGTTGCGCCAGATATCAGTTAAGTTGTAGACATGCATGATTCGTTCAATTTCCTTAATTACCGGAGTTTTCTTTGACACTGGGTTTCCACCTTTCTTGTCTTTGTCAGCCAAAGCGCAATTAAAATCCCCGGCTATTATAATGTTCTCCTGTGCAAATTCCTGTAGACGATCATGCAGGTCTTTAAAAAAAACGAGTTGTTGATTAAGATCGTTTGGGGCGTAAATATTCACAAGTATTAAATGGGTTTCGTCAACGATTACGTCTAAAATGATGTATCTACCGTTTTTGTCGGAAATCTTTTTTTCTAATTTGAAGTCTAATTTCGGGTTTATAAGTGTCATGACACCTTTGCTGTGAGTTGAGCCATGGCTAAAGAAAATTCTCCCGCCCCATTCAGCTTCCCATATGTTGGCACATTCTTTGGAACTATACGTTTCCTGCAAGAATGTGAAATGGTTATTTTGATTATGCACCCATCGGAAGATGGAGCGTCGTTTTATCGACTTATTAGAGTTTTCCGATTTAACGGAAATGGAACGACTTTTTCCGCCTGTTATAGCTAATTAGATGCAAAGTGTCGTTTGTTTCAATTTGCACAATGAAATTTCAGTTGTTATTCATTGTCTACGAGTAGATTAAATTAGCAATCCTTGCAGTAAATACAATGTCTCGTGGTGGAATGCAAACTATACTCTTTTTAAACTGCTTGAAAATTAAGATACAATGTTTACGTATCACAGTTTTCCCAGAAAAATATATTGAAAACAGCAGTATATTTTCTGAGACAACTGAAGTAAAATGTTTTTAGGTGGCAAAGTATCCATGGTGTAAAAAAAATAGTTACTGAAAGGAGGCGGCTTTTTTATCGCACACGTAAAAGCCTGCGAAACGTGTGAAACTCACAAGTAACGTAAAACAAACAACGACCAAAACAACAAAGAACCTGGAAACAATAAAAAGCAGGAAACAGTAGCCCCCAAAACAAAGAAACACTTTACAAGTTCTTACACCAGAGTAAACCCCATGTTAACGAACATGAAAGTTTTCGCAGCATAACTTTTTCACAACTTATTTTCCATCCAAACAGTAGCCATTTGTGGAACTTCACACTTCTCTACGGTTTTGCAACTTGCTTATTGCCACCAAATAAATAGAAAGATGGGAGTTGAAAAATGAGGCGGTATCTTTTTGTTCCATTGTTTTCTTTTCATTTGCACATAAAAATTCCACGGGTAAACATCACATATCACCTTTTTTGTCACACCTTAGGAACGTACAACAGGCGAACATCACACTAGCCTGTGTACAGCCGTCCCGCTCCGCTCAAAAAAATCGCATTCTTTTGAGCGGAGCGGGACGGCTGTACACAGCCTAACATCACACGTATCTTGTTTCTATCTTGCCTTTTGTTTCAGAACTAATTCTTCTTTCTTTCGAAACTGCGGCCATGCCATGTGGACTGACTGCCTTCAGATATGTCATTTGACGAGAGGAATACTTTTTTTGAGAGCTGCACTGCATGGTGATATAACACTGCCCTCGAGCAGTGGACAACACGTGCAGAAGAAAAAAGTTACCAAAGCGTAAAATGTCAAATCATCGATACACACCTATTGAAGATATGATGATTATGCAGGCTGTTGAGAAATGTGGCCGTGAGTGGCGTAGCGTGCCCAGGTTAATTGCTGGAAATGTTTTTGTGCATTTTATTCGAAATAAAAAAATTCAGTATTATTTTTTTAAATTCTTACATATTTTATTGGCAATGTGCCACATTTTACTGTATTGGTAGTAGCTCTCTATAATGAAACGTGGATCGTGCAAAATTTAAGATTTCCTGATTTCGAGTTTTCTGTTTTCCGTTATTACGGTTATATCGATTTTAGTGAGTAAGAAATACACATCATCAAACTTCAATCCTAGAGCAATAACTAGTGTAACTTTTATGTCAATCCGATGAGGGGAAATTTTCGGTTTGGTTCCGAAAAAACTGTTTAACCCAATCCCAAACTTGACGGCAACATCGTTTTCTTCTAGGATAGCTTTTGACATCTTAGACTACCGTAGAATCCCACTTTCCCGAGGGATAGTGAAACAGAGAAAACAAGCAAGCAGATTAATGTACTTTTAAAGGGCTAACTAAGTGAATTTAATAAGATTTTCAATAGGGTTTTCCGATTAAACGGAAATGGAACGACCTTTTCCGCCTGTTATAGCTAATTAGATGCAAAGTACCGTTTGTTTCAATTTGTGCAATGGAATTTCAGTTGTTATTCATTGTTTACGAGTAGATTAAATTAGCAATCCTTGCAGTAAATACAATGTCTCGTGGTGGAATGCAAACTGTATTCTTTTTAAACTGCTTGAAAATCAAGATACAACTTTTTACGTATCACAGTTTTCCCAGAAAAATATATTGAAAACAGCAGTATATTTTCTGAGACAACTGAAGAAAAATGTTTTTAGGTGGCAAAGTATCCATGGTGTAAAAAAATATTTACTGAAAGGAGGCGGCTTTTTAATCGCATACGTAAAAGCCTGTGAAACCTGTGAAACTCACAAGTAACGTAAAACAAAGAACGCCAAGACAACAAAGAACCTCGAAACAATAAAAAGCAGGAAAACAATAGCCCCCAAAACAAAGAAACATTTTACAAGTTCTTACACCAGAGTAACCCCAAACATTAACGAACATGAAAGTTTTCGCAGCATAGCTTTTTCACAACTTATTTTCTATCCAAACAGTTGCCATTTGTGGAACTTCACACTTCTCCAAGGTTTTGCAACCTGCTTTTTGCCACCAAATAAATAGAAAGATGGGAGTTGAAAATGAGGCGGTATCTTTTTGTTCTATTGTTTTCTTTTCATTTGCACATAAAAATTCCACGGGTAAACATCACATATCACCTTTTTTGTCACACCTTAGGAGTTTACAACAGTTGAACATCACACGTATCTTGTTTTCTATCTTGCCTTTTGTTTCAGAACTAATTCTTCTTTCTTTCGAAACTGTGGCCATGTCATGTGGACTGACTGCCCTCAGATATGTCATTTGACGAGAGCAATACCTTTTTGAGAGCTGCACTGGTGATATTACACTGCCCTCGAGCAGTGGACAACACACGCGGAAGAAAAAGCTACCAAAGCGTAAAATGTCAAATCATCGATACACACCTATTGAAGATATGATGATTGTGCAGGCTGTTGAGAAATGTGCACCACATTTTACTATATTGGTAATAGCTCTTTATAATGAAAAGTAGATCGCGCAAAATTTAAGATTTCCTGATTTCGAGTTTTCTGTTTACCGTTATTACGAAATCCTAGAGCAATAACTGGTGTAACTTTTATGTCAATCTGATGAAGGGAAATTTTTGGTTTGGTCCCGAAAAAACTGATGAACACAATCCCAAACTTGACGACAACATCATTTTCTTCTGGGATAGCTTTTGACATTTTAGACTACCGTAGAATCCCACTTTCCTTTAATGGGTTAACTAACTGAATTTAATAAGATTTTCAATAGGCGGAAAAATGTGTTCCTTTTAAGTGAATTTTCCGCTAAATCGGAAAACCCTAATAGGCGGAAAAATGTGTTCCATTTAAGTGAATTTTCCGCTAAATCGGAAAACTCTATTAAGACCTCTCACATTTAACGATTCGCACTTAACATTTATACTCTCGTGCAGATTCATTATTTATGTACGTGAAAAACAAAAATGTAACGCTCAGGAGAATGCGATTGGCTGAGACTTTGAAAGCTTCATTAGACGTGCGATATACAAAACTAGCATAATTTGTAGTGTAATGTAAACATACCAAGAATAATATTGAGATTGATAGCATTTTGGGCAAACCAAACGAAACAACATACGGAAAATTACCAAAAACATATAACAAAAATACACACAGGTAACCTAAAAGAGGCTCAAATATTGGCCTTAAAACGCACCGCGATAACGAGGTTTGGCGTTTTTGACTGGCTAGCATATGCATCAGCTTTATCAAGTGCTGTTGTCAGAGATCACAATTTTGAGTTAGTGGCTTCAATTAAAACTTGAAATTTTATCTAAGCTTGTAGTATTCCACAAGAAAACAAAATTATGAATTAAAACTATTTTGCTCTACCTATTAGTCATTTGCTTGGCTTGCTTGAGCTTGCTCAGATTCTTCATCATGAGTTGTGTTGTGCATTTCATCATCGGGAGCTTGAGAGACATTTTGCCATTTCCTTGGAATCTTGTCGAAAGAATATCGCTTACCGTTCACTAGTAAGCGATCGCCGATTATTGTCGCCTTGGTTCCCTCGCATTTTCTGGCATTTTTAAGGGCCGGCACGAGGACGTCTCTCCTGATCTCGCGAACATTTTGCGGTAAGTCCTCCGCCATTCTGGTTGAAGACCCTTTAAGGTTATAGCATTGACGCCATGTGAAATCTCTGTCAACGCGGCATGTGAACCTGACTATAATCGGCCTCGGTTTGTTGTTGTTACTTGCTCTCTTTCTCCTCCCGAGGCGGTGTGCTCCACAAAACATAGTCGCCTTTACTTTCCTCTGATCCATCTTAAGCTTGGATACCATGGTGTGTTTAATTAGGTCTGAGCAGCTTTCATCATCTGTTTCCGGAATACCGTGAAAAATAAGGTTCCAGCGCCTACTGTAAATGCTTTGCCTGATTAATTCATCTTCTTGCCTGTCCTGGTCGTATTCACATCTCTCTATTTTATCATTCGCCTCATCTTGCTGCTTCTGCGTGAATTCGAGCGATTCCTTTAATTCCTCTACTTTGGATTTTAGCGATTTAATCTCCTCACGAGCCCGGTCGAGTTGTTCTTGGAGCTCTTTTAATTGTTCTTCTTTGGTTTCATCCTTGGCCTGCAATGTTCTAATTAAGTCAAAAAGCTCAAGGTACAACACGTCTTCGTTGCCGCCATATTGTTCTTCTTCGGTCGAGCTTGGCCTGGCACGTTTTGCGTTGTCGCTTCGTTTCTTTGGGCTCTTCTTTGGCGTCTTTCCCATAGCTTACTAGAGATTAGTGAACATAGATGTTATTCGGAACACAATTCAAGCGGTTTCAGCGTTTTATGAGCTATTTAGCTCAACCTTCAACGGAGCCTCAAAAATCGTGTCCTTTCAGTGAGGCATCATCACCAGTCCAACTAGACAGACCCTGGTTGTGGCTGTTTGAGGTCACTCCATCGAAATAGAACTGTTTAGATCGGTAGACGATGCGTTTAGCTCGATGGTGTGCGATATAGTCATGCATTTTTGTCCATTTGGTGGGAATTTGTGATTTCCAATGCGTTGGTTACTTTCAGGATTTTTGTAAACTCTAACTGAACTTGTTATTGTAACTGGTGTACCCTGTTGTCGTCATGCTGCACTCTGCGAATGCTAGAGAAAACTTTCTTGCGATTTACTTAAAGTTTTGCATAATTAAATTACTTAAATTACTGGGAGTAATATAAAAAGACGACCAGCTTAACTTTGGAAAATATATAAGTGAACTACTAAACAAGTACGCACCTGATGGCGACAAAGGCAAAACTGCAAATAATAATAAATAATAATAAATCAGCTGTTCCCCACCCCACCCCCCACTTATTGTCATATCGTTGGCACTTCTGTAAAGCATCAGATAGCTAAAAAAAAAAAGAGCGAGCACAACGCGCTGTTTATTGTAACAAGGCAGATGCCTATGAGACACCATGTGAACTGGCTGGCCTTCTATGACTTCTATCACTTTGCAATACAGTCAACTCTCTCTTAACGGACACCTCTATAAGACGGACACCTCCATAAGACGGACACCTGGTGATGGTCCCTGCCGTTTGCGCTTCGCGCTCTCTCCTCGCACCTCGCGCTTCGCGCTCGAACTCCCATTCTCCTTCCCCTTTGAACGCCGGCCACGCAGGCTACCTATAAGACGGACACCTCTCTAAGACGGACAACGGACAATTTGAAATCATCAACGGACACTTAAGAAGTGTTTTTTAGAATGTTTTACTAGTGAAAATACTTCCAAACTTCATATCGCTAAAGCAAAGTTAGTCGGTGCCCTAAGGATACGCGTATACCAATCTTACTAACCAAAAACAATGAAGCTTCTCTGCTTACGTGAAGCAGTGAATTATCGATTGTAATGAAATAACGAGTCAATTTTCTGATATTATTGATGTCCCAGTTTGTAGGTTTTGTTAAAGAAAGCGACTTTAAACAGACTCAAAACAGACGTGTATTCATTGTGCATAGGTTCAGCTTTATTATCTCAAAATTACTGGTATCATGTTTCCTCGACTCTCTACAAGACGGACACCTCTCTAAGACGGACAGTTGCGTCCGGTCCCGAAGGTGTCCGTCTTAGAGAGAGTTGACTGTACACGTTTACAGGATATGCCCATATTAGGGACTGTGCAATAATTATCAGGGAGGGGAGGGGGTTGGAAAACAAGAAAGGGGGGCATAAAGTAAAATCAAAGTAAGGATAGGGGGGCTCAAAGTACAACAAGTCATTCAAGAGGATGGGGCTGAACATTTTATTGCCAACGAGACAGCCGAGCCAAGAGGTGAGGCTGTCGAGGCGGCAGAATCATAGAGCCGTGTGCGTATGAGTGTATAGGCAGAGAAAATCTTAAGTTCTGCGTAAGGGACTTTTTTTTTGACCATATTTGGGTGTAAGTAAACCCCATATTTGGGTTGTATTGTTCTTCCCAACTGGTTCCCAGTCTCTCACTCCTTGCTAGAGAGCAAATGACCAAAATGGCGTCCACGCGGCTCGCTGTTAAAATTTTCAATGTTACCATTCATTACATCCCTTTACCGATAAATACACCTTTAGGGAATTATAAATCGAAAGAGAATACCCTACAGAATATTCGACCGCCGAAAAAATAAACATCAAGGTCTTCAAAGCGATGAAATAATATCTTGACTTTGGAGTCCTTTGATTTACGATCGAAGAGAGACATGAAAATCAAAAGCGGACTGTTGACTTCAAATAGAGTTTTCTTGACTTATGAGAATGCTGAATGCTGAATGCTGAATGCTGTGACATTTTAACGTTGAAAAGAATATAAAGATTTGTCAAGAGTTATCAATCTGTCAAACCCGTAGCCTGCGTAGCAGACATACGTTTTTTAGTGTGTTTAAAAGAGTGCGCGATCGCGAGAATACGCGCGCTTGAAACTACGGCGCCTGCTACGCAGGCTATCAAGCCTGTGTCATTTATGAACATCAAGAAATAGCACTTTTTTCGCATATTACCTAAAATACAATTTACCATATCAGTGGTCATTTCAAATATAGTTCTATCAAAAACCATTCAATATCTGTTCTTATAAACAAACATGAGTATTTCGCTCGTTGGCACTTACCGATAGGTACAACTAGTTATTTATTTATAGTATTCACTGAAAGGCTTGATGTAACCTTGTAGCTGATATACAATATGCATGGCGCAAGCTTCTTATTTGAAATATAGACAGACAGAGAAACTGCAGGTGATTAAAAAACTGCTGGAAATATTAACTTGATGTAACACAAAGTTCTAAAGACTGGCACTCTTGAGAGAATTTTGAAAAGCTCTCTTATCGACCCTTTACACTGAGTTGCAAAAGTCCCTAACAAGCTGTGCAGCTTCTACATGAAAACAATTTGACTGAAGCAATTTGTTCGCGCACACAAGCTTTGTCCGTTTTTGATGTAAACACAGACAAATCGTCTTCTACAATGGAGTTCTGTTATGGTACACCGAAAAATCTCTGGGTCATATTCATTTTCATGACGTGTCCTTCCCACCCGGCGTATCAGACCGAACGAAATCGAACACATTTTTCATCAAACTCAATCGAACGAAATCGAATCTAATCGAACGATTAAATTCGATTTTGTTCGGTCATCGAACGAAATCGGACAACAATTTTTTTTGTGAGTTCGATTTCCGAACCAAATCGGACGAAATGGAATTAAGCGTTCGATTAAGTTCGATTTAGTTCGGAAATCGAACTTGTAGCTAAAATTTAAAATAACGAAATTGGAACCTAATGAGCGAGTAAAAAGTTAATGATTATTCCTTAAATGGTTTTGGAATAAGTGACTGGACACGGTATCGTATAATCTTTGTCATTTATTTGATCCTAAAGAAACAAAACATAATATTCAGCAATCTAATACGCCCGGGAATACGTAGTAAGCCATTTATAAAATCGTATGAGGGATCTAATTATAAATACTCAAATACAACCCCCGGCGTATCGGCGTATCGTATCAAGTGAAAATAGCCTGCGAACAGGCTCCCGAGTGGGGTTTCCGCGAGCGAAGCGAGTGGAGTTACGCGAGCGAAGCGAGCGGCGTACGCGAGCGAAGCGAGCGGAAGAGCGGGGCCTGAGGGGGAGTACGGGGGCGCGGGAGCCTGTGGACAGTCTTTTGAAAACGCCGATCCATGATACCAGATTCTGGTATCATGATCTGATTGGTCAGAACGCTAATTTTTGACAACTGAGTGATGGATGTTGACAGAAGCTGTCAACACAAAGTATTGCATATTCTTGACTGCCGAAATCGAGTATAAACAAGATGGCGTCTGATGGCAAAGAAACTACTAGCGAGGAATTCGAGAATTTTTTAAGGAGTGCTCTTAAAGATTTTCCTCATATTTCCAGTTTGAAGGACGAGCAGAAGCTTTGCCTGCGAACAGTGGCTCAAAAGAGGGATGTTTTTGGGATTCTACCGACTGGTTTCGGAAAAAGTTTGGTTTTTCAATTGCTGCCACGTCTTCTCAAAGACATGTGGACGTTAGAACGCGCTACTGTCGTGATCGTTACACCACTGGTCTCAATAATGAAAGACCAAGTCGAGGAGTTGAAGCATTTGGGCCTGAAGGCGTTCGCTGTAGGCATTGGAGAGGACGATGGAGAGAAGAAACTGTTATCCGGAGGTTTCGACGTGGATCTGTTGTATGGAAGTCCTGAAACATGGTGCTCCAAGGAATGGTCGAGACACCTTCAGGAAGGGCAGCTAGGAAAGCAAACTGTTTGCTTTGTTGTGGATGAAGCGCACTCTGTTTCCGCTTGGTACGTAAACCGAAATTGATAATTCTTAAGTCTTGCAATGAATATTGACACCTTTGTTATTGTTTAGAACATACGAAGAGGCAAACGATTTGATAGGGTTGTGCGCTATTACTATTGCGACCTGCTTCTATTTTGGAATCCAGGAGTATTGTTTTATTTGGAAGCATTATATGTAATATGTTGAAGAGGCAAACGATTTTTGTGCTTTAGTAAGCTGCTAATGTTGAAGCACAGAATGGCAAATATCGATTAGAGCCTTAGGACATTGTATTAGGAAAAGTTTGATCTGTAATTAAAAAACAAAAATAACATTTTTCACCTTAAATTGCTGACTGATCTTATGGCTCTTCAGTTACAATTAAATATTTATTTGCTTTGTTTTAATTTGTGTCATTCCTTATTTTTGTAGGGGCCAAGTTTCCATACAGAAAGGAAAGAAAAAGGACCCATTCAGGGGAGCATTTTCTAAGGTCAAGGATTTGAGGTTTTTCATTACTGGCACACCAATGTTGGCTCTGACTGCATCAGTGAGGTTAAAAGATAGAGCATCCTTGTGGAAAGCATGTGGCATGGTAAGGCCTTTGGTTGTTGATGTGTCCCCAAACAAAGACAACATCTTTCTTGGTTTTGAGACAATCGAAGAAGAGAAAGAGGCTCTTAACCGCCTAAAGTGGATTGCAACTATGGTGGCTGAAGAAGGTGAGAGAATGCCTCAGACCATAATATTTTGTAAAACATTCAATGACATTGCCAAAGTGATTAGCTTTTTACTGATGAACTTGAGGGGAAAGGCCTTTGTTGAAAAGGAAGGACAAAAGGTTCCACTGCTTGGGGTATACCATGGCAAAACATGGGATACTCAAAAGTCACGCACAGAAAAAGATTTTAAAGAAGATGGTACCCAACGAGTCGTCGTTGCCACATGTGCCCTTGGGATGGGTGTAAATTTTCCCAATGTCCAGTATGTGGTACATTATGGACCACCACAAACTGTCACAGAAATCATCCAGCAAGCTGGCAGGGCTGGAAGAAGTGGTCAACAGTCCTACAGCTTTGTATACAGCACAAAACGTCAGCTCTCGGACTGCGATAAGGATGTGAAAGATCTTGTGAAAAGTGAAAGTTGCATGAGGGAGAAGCTTTATGGTCATTTTGATGAAACAGTTTCTTCAAAGGAACCTGGGCACCTGTGTTGTTCAGTTTGTCAGAGGAAATGTCAGTGTTCTTTAGACGGGTCTTGTAATGGTGATGAATTGGTGGACAGTGTCACACAGGAGGATGTCTCTGTTTCAGATCCAACAGATCAACAGAGAAATTTGAATGACCAAGATAAAAGTGATCTCCGCCTTGCATTGTTTGAACTAAAAGAAAGATATTCCTCCGGACTTGTGTCATTGTTTCATGAGGAAACTTGTCATGGATTTTCAGAAAAGCTTATCAATGACATTGTCGATCACGCAAAAAATATTTTCTCAGGAAAATATCTAACTGATAACTTGGCCATGTATTCGTCTATTCATGCCATTGATGTGCTTGAAATACTTCAAGAACTGTTTGAGGATATTTCCCAGTTTGAACAAGAAATGGATGAGCTTCACTTGCTGAAAAACCAATTTTCAGAAATGGAAAATTACTTACTTGCAAGTTCTATGTCTTCAGATTCAAACTTTGATACAACCGCAGAATTTGTAGTTCCAGAGTATGAGCTGGAGTTCTGAGCCAAATGTACAAGGTGATTCAAAAGCCTCAACATAACCTACCTCAGACTTCAAAAAGTCACAATTCCATATACAATTTCATAGATATTTGGCAAAAATAACAACTACTGAGTTTTTCATTTTTAAGCCAGCAAAGATTGTGCTGTTTTTATAGGTTGAAGTTTGAGGTCGGATATGAAACTTGCTACTGTGAGCTAAATACTATGTTTGCAGACTGTTCATTATCAGCACAACTGATCAAAACAGCATGACACAAATGGCTAAAACGGAGACTGAAAAGACAGTGGTGTTGATAAAAACAGGGTTACACATTTTAATTTAGGGTAGTGGCGCTGTAACTGGGTGGGCTGTGGGTAGGTGGGTTATGGCCCTCGATGACGGCACTGCAACTTAATTCCCCCTGCTCCCCCCCCCCTGTCCAACCGTCAACAATTATCATGTGTTAAATTTCACTCTTCTGGTGCAAGTTCAAGGCTTAAATTAAAGCTTAATTATTTATGATTTCTGTGCAACAAATAATTTTGTTTTGATGAGTTTATTACTCATAATAAGTCTGAATGTAATAATTGTGCATACTGTACATCATATGACATTACACTAAAGGCAGTTAATGGAAAAGAAGTGTTTTTATTTTGTTGTGTTAATTGCATTCAGTAGACTTCATGTACTCTATGAAGAAATTGGTGTTCTCTTGTAACATAATAGCAGTGCATAAAGGTTGATGGCAACCACTTATGTTTGTAACCATTAAAGACAAAACAGAATTTATCATTAAAATTTAGTATATTCAGTTTTAATTCCTCTAAAACTATAGACGTTGATTGTTTTTACACAAAATAACAAAGTTTTTGAATTTTTTAAAATCTGTACAATAAACTTCCATCTGTGAAAGTTTCCTGATATAAATTTTTGTAATCATTCCCCACTCAGGAGCCTGTTCGCAGGCTATTACTGACATGTATTCAGTGATAAATTCCTAAAATAATAGAAAATGTGTTTGTAAACAAATCACAACCTAATGTTCATTTTACTTCCATACTAAGATTATTAACTTAACAGCTGTATGTTCTTCTGTCACATGAAAACAATGTTAACTGCATCATAAAGATGAGTACAACACTTTGTTATGGGTCGATAACTGAAACTTCTTCAAGTGCTTTTCCTAAAAATAGGTTTTCTCTATTCAAGACAAATCTTAATATTCTGGTGAAAGGAACAACAGTACAGGGCTCAAAATAATGGCCAGTTAATGGCCATTGTCTGTTTAAGTGGCCAATTTTTTCAAACAAATTTTTAGTTACTAACATGGCTTTAGAGCAATAACTGATGACCAGGAAAAAAACATGGTCAATACCAAAATTTATGTGAGAACTCCAGGGAAGAACACTGGAAGCCAAGGCACGAGAGACTGAAAAAATTGAAAAAGCAGGTCTTGTTATAGCACTCAAACGAACCCAATTCAACGATCAGCGCAATTAAGTGCTCATTTAAAATTGCTACTTTCAATATCTTAACTGGTCAGGTAGAACCAACACCCTGCTACGATCTGTTTGGCTGGTCAACATGACTTGCAACATTTTGAGCCCTGAAGGATGTTGTAACAGAAAATAATATGAAATTACTGCAATTAATTTGTGTTCAATGTCTATCTCTACATAACATCAGGCTGATAGTACATTGGCTCCCAAGTTTTAAACAGACGTCTTCCCCAGCGAAAAAAATCACGCTGGTCGAGTTTGTGTAGCAGGTCTGACTTAAAATTCTTAAAACTTTGGTACATCCTGCCAGGCTGACTCTCAAACACCTGCTCAGTTAAAAGATCTTGTGTGATCTGAAGAACGACCTCCTTCAAACGTAGGTCACTGTGGTGTCCACTCTTAAAACTAAGGTACTTATAAGGATTTCTAAACCTGCTAATGCCCGGGCGATTCTCTGAGCACCTGCCTCACTAACATTAGCCCCAAGCTGCCTTAAAGCAATTTTCAACAATTTGTTAAGATGCTCCATTCTTAGATCCAGTGGTATGTTCCCCCCTGCTCGTCCAGATGCATTAAAAAATCTATTATGGATCAGCTCAAATGCCATCCCTGTTGGGAGAATGGCATGCAATTTGGCCAAAAATAGAAGAACAGCATATGAATATTTAACCCTTCCATACGTGTACAAAAATAATAATGCAATCTTGATCGATTGAAGCAGCCTCCTTGGGTCTCCCTCCTTCACAGCATCAGTTAACAGCATTATGATGAGTCCGAATGTCAGCCTTGCAGTGTGGTAGTTTCACTTCCAGTCTTCCTCTTTAGATGTATCATCAGATTCCATTTGTTCATTCTCAGGAGGCATCTCCTCCACTGTACAGTCAGGATGCTTTTCTCTTTCGTGCCTGTAAGTTAGAATTCCATATAAATTTGTACCCAAGTCAATCCTTTGAGCCACAGCTACACAAGGTAATGATTGTACAGGGAGCTGTGGCTCATTATTCTAACTGGGGAGGGGAGGGAAGTGCTGACTAGTGACTTGAAGTGGAGAGGAGGTTAAAAGACTATTATTTGTTGGTTTCTATATGTTTTAAGGCTCTTTTATTCTGGAAGTGAAGCTGGTGGCAATGTCCCTCTATTATTAACATGGCAATTCTTGCTTGGGGTTACAGGTGTGTTGGGGAAGGGAGGTTCATGCAAACAACCACCTCCCTTTCTGAGAATTTCAAATTTCAAAAATAGTTTATACAATAACAAGTTACCGGTTTCTTCCTTGTTTCGTCTTGTAGGTTTTCCCACAATTAATCCTGCATCTATAGTACCCAAACTCGTCCATTTCACTTCTATCTGCCGCAGGTCCTTCATGGATGTGGTTGTGCATTCGCCTTTCATGGCTATAAAAGGAATAGGACCTGTCATTATATGGTAGTTATAAAGTATTGTTCTAAAGCGGTCAACCCTAAAAATGCAACTTTTTTGGTAGAAAGGCCAAATGGGACTGGTCAAAAAGGCCACTCAAAGTGACTCACTTCCCCCTGCAAGATTGTTAGCATTAGGTGATACCGGTAACTTTCAAGGAAATAAAAATAATTATTGCCGAGCTTACTTGACTCTGGTAGAATGGTACTTGAACTTTTGCCCACATTCCCTGCAAGGGTACCCATTCCTCTCTAACTCATCCAGTTCACTGACTTCAACAGCAAGTTCGTCTAATTTTTGGGAGGTGTGTTGAAAAACATACTCTTGAAGGAACGCTTTAATCTCACTCGTAAGCCATCGTTGCTTTTTGTCATTATCCCATTGTGCTAGAATGGTGTCATCTGGTATGGCTCGATCCTGCGGAGAATCTTGATAAAACAAACAAAGGAAAAGTCTATCTATCTATACCCCAGTGGACTGGAATGATTAAATTGGAAAAATAATCAAGAATCTAAAACAACCTTTGTGGCTCCAACATGTACCCCAAAAAATCACTGGATCAAATATTTATCCCTCAAAAATCAACAGAATAACCAGTCTTATTGCAAAAATGTCAAACCCCAAATTCCTTCTATCTTTCCATGAAATCCTGACACCTCCCCCCCCCCCCCCCCAGGGTATAAAAAACTGTAAACTAACGAGATGGTTAGTCAAGCACTGGTAAATTTATCAACGTTGAACGAACAAACAAAAATTGAGACCTTCTATTTGTTTCATTCCAGAAAAATGCATCCAAGCAGCCAAAATGTGGGCAGATGTCTCACTCTGGTGGAAGTCTTTGTAGGCATTATAGTCTTTGACAGGCCCCTTCTTTGCATTTGAGCTGCCAGTTCGGTTCATCTCTGCAAAAGAGCTACCTCTTTCACCTGCTGACTTCTCATTGACAAATATTTTGCTGTTTACCTGTGTAAATATAAATTATAAAGTGTACTATTAACATATGTACTATTAACTATGTCTAAAATTTAAATGTATTTAGACTTAAAAAACATGGCATGAGCTATAAACACCACAAAGCTTCTGTGTTTTTTGTTTGTAATTGTTATGAATTAAAAAGACAATCAAAATTCTTTGACTTGTACTAAGACTGTAATGCTGTTACTGGTAGCTGATACACATTCATGTAAAAGGCATTATTGGAATAATAGAGATGATTAATCATTCATTTTGACACTGGTGAGACAATAAAGCATAAAAAACTGGTAATTTATCTTTTGCTTTTGCTTTTCCTTTTTATGAAATCAGTTCTCTTCACCTATCTGATATTTAATGTTTTATAAATTAGCTCATTAATAATTTCTTAATTTATTTCTTGGGCATATGGCAAATTGAATGAATTACTAGCCTTGCTTGATTTTCTGATTATTTTCGCCTTATGCCCAACTAAAGAGCCTGTTCCCAGGTCATAAAGTTTAAAATACAAACCTCAAAAAGACACATTTTTAAATGAAACTCAGAGAATGTTGGTTCAAGCCCTTCCAGACGTTCCACTGCTGAGTCGCTTAAGCGATATGTCCATTGGACATTGCGAGCTCGTTCCTCAGTCAGCTGATCCCCATGAAGAATGGTTGGATGTAGAATCTCATCATCATTTTTTGCAGTGTATTTGTTCTGTAGTGTCTTTAAAATGTCTGCCATTTCGCCAGACTTGTTCGAGTTGAGAAATAGCAATCCTAATAAACTCTGCAAAAAAATATACAATTAAAAAAATTTAAACGGATCAGCAAAATAAATTATCCATATCTCCCACACCTATATGAAATTTAATGAATCTTCATATTATTGTCTTAAACCTTTTGTTCTCTATTAAAAAGTCCAAATCCGGGGACGCATAGCATTTCTAACCTTCTGAGCGATTTTCCAGAATTTTTTAATATTATAATAAAGTCTATACAAATATGTTCATTTGTGCTAGTTAATAATATTTTAAACCACCCTGGCCCCTGCCCATGCTAGTGGAACTTTAAAATAAAAACAAATATTTTGTGAATTAAATACCTGCTCTGATTTCCTCTTCATTTCTTCTGAATGAGGATGTGCTATGTGGTGCTGGACACCACACTTAAAAGGTGCATAGCTTGGAAGGTACTTCACAAGCTCTCGGTATACCAGGGGAACCAAATCATCAAAAAGATCTTCCTGGTCATCTTTTGATGGCAGAACACGGCACATCTCCAGGTCAGTAACTTTCATCTGAGGCTTGTCGTAGCAGAGGCCACTGTCAGGACTAACTCGGTTTTTAACTGCAAATGCATGTGTCCAATGGAGGGACTTATTTTCAGAAGACTTTGTCTGGTGCCGTGCCTGGACAGTAAAGTCAAGGTTGTCTGCGACAATTCTAATGAAGAAGGTGAAAACAAAAGTTATGCTGGGCTTATTTTAAAGCCAGAGAAAAGTATTTCCTTAAACTGATATCATTCTCAAAATTTTTATATTTTTTTTTTTGGAAAAAAAACTTTTTAATTAAATTAGTTGTCACTAATATTATTGTTCTTAAAGGACCCTAGTCAGCCTCTGCAATTTTCGATGCCATCGAAATTATGTAAACTGTATACATGCGCGAAATCTTTTTGCATTGCTGTAAGCTGTGTTAGTAAAAGTCTGTTAAAGTACATTTAGCAGTTTCACAGTGATCTCTTTCGCTTAGACACGCTCTGTGTAAAATATAATACAGAAAATTTCGTATGAAAACAAAAACAAAGGTGTGGTTGACTAGGGTCCTTTAAGCAAAGTTTTTGTGAAAGAAAAGCATGATTTTTTTTTTATTTGTGGCCGGTTTGAAGAATTATGGTTATAAGTTAAGTCAAATTTCACTTTGGAGTCAATATAATTTGAAAATATGCGATTTTTTTTTCAAAATAAACATAGAAAAACAGGAACAAATGCAAATAAATACAACTCTTATAGCATTGGACTTAATAAAATTCCTGTATATGTCCTACCCTGTCATGTTAAAAACTACAAGAATGCATTCAAAAATTCTTAGCTCTTAATAACATCAAAGTAACAACAAGAAATTCTTAATAAATAATGTATTTGTCATGAGATATAAACCTACTTAAAGTGCACCAGGCTGCTCCTTAGCTGCGAGATGGCCTCATCAATATGTTTCAAGCTAATTTGGTCGCCCTGCAAACCGCTCTCCCGTAGCTGCTTCGCACACTGCTCGTACAGGGACTCGTCGTAGTACAGGAGATCCCTTACTGCAACGTCAGAGAGATTGAAGGAAGCTCCATCACAATCTATCAGCTGAGAACCCTCTCTTTTCAGTTCTTCTAAAAAGCGAATCATCAGCTCCGTTTCCTTTGTTCTTTCCGTCCAAGACACAACCTTCTCATCAAAGTCGACGCCAAATTTCTCTTGCATACGAATACATGACTTCTGAGATACTGTTATCCCTAACTGGTAACACCTTTGCAAAGTCTTGGCTTTAACGCCCCCGTGCAACAATAACAAGCCATTTCTGTAATGGTAAGCGCTGAGCTTTTGATTGTATTGCTTAAGGCAAATGCAGGCCGCAGCGCAAACAGCATTTCTCATTTCTGAATTGATGTCGAACATGTTTTTCCATGAAGAATACTTTTCCTCGCCGCTTTCGGTTGTCCAGACTTACAAATGGCGACCAAGAAGCAAATTAAATGAGGGCACTGCTCATACAACTGCTGATACAACTGCGTGTTCGTCAAGTTAGTGACAGAACGTGCGGAATTGGATTTAAGAATACACTCAGGTTTCTTTGAAAAAGAAACTACTTCCTTCATTACTCGCTTACTTGTTTCGAGAAAGATGTTCTCCTTTAAAGAATCCATGCTACATAGAGCTGCTGCAGCGGCGGCCGGATTCTGTAATGCAATGTTCTTAATGGCTTTCTTTTCCACAAGATCAACACATTCATGTTCCTTTACCTTGCCAGTTTTTGGATATCCAACAAATATCTAATAAGGAATTGAAAAACACAGAAATCAATAAAACGAATAATGTTCAATTTTTCAAATAACATCGATCTGAAGTAAAAAAAAATAAAGATTAAGAAAGGTTACCTTTACAACTGGAATTCCTTCTCCTTGTGGTAAGTTCATCCTTGCTTGCATTTTTTCTTCCACTGTGAGGGGATTTCCGATTTCTTCGAGAACGTTGTCCTCGTCCACTGACTGCGCAAAAACATTTTCCTCGTCCACTGACTGCGCGAAAACGTTTTCCTCGTCCACTGACTGCGCGAAAACGTTTTCCTCGTCCACTGACTGCGCGAAAACGTTTTCCTCGTCCATTGACTGCGCGAAATTTAGGGATTTCCTTGAAGATTTTTCTGTAACATCATTCTCGTTGTTGCTCACGGCGCTCAAGGCTCTTTCTTGTTGGCGTTTCGCCGAAGGTGTTTCTCCAGTTGGCGATCGTAGCGCCGAAGGTCGTTTGGAGCTTGGCGGAGTTGTACACACAGAAGAATTCTCCGGCTGCTCCAAAGGTTCATTGCAACGGCCGGTAATCAGTGCATAGGAGTGGGACAGTCGAACAAGTTGTCGAGCACAGGAAAGGCATGAGAGTTCAGAGAAATTTTCTCCACGCTGTAAGAAATGTCCCAGCTTTTCAATTTCAGCAGCTAAAATTACACTTTCTTGCTGAGGAGCCACAAGCAATTCTTTGTTCTTGAGAGTGTTAAATACTGAAACTACTGGCAATCGTTTGCCCTGAGGCGAGATTAAATTTTTTTTGCAGAAACGGCAAATACGTTCAACCCGCTCTTGCTGCATTTCTCCATTCCGCGAAAATACCCACGTGCGCGCGAATGTTATGAGAGCCGATGCATTCGAGCGTAAAAAACATAATTTTTGACAGGTCTAATTACCCTAATGACAGATGTGTTACAGGATACATAATTTTTGACAGGTCTAATTACCCTACTGACAGATGTGTTACAGGATCCATTACAAGTGGGCGGATGGGCGGAATCAAACAAAGTCTACAGGCTCCCCCTCAGGCCCCGCTCTTCCGCTCGCTTCGCTCGCGTACGCCGCTCGCTTCGCTCGCGTAACTCCACTCGCTTCGCTCGCGGAAACCCCACTCGGGAGCCTGTTCGCAGGCTAAGTGAAAACCGTATTTTGGTCTATTTTAGAATAACATTTTGCGAATTGACATGTGACATGTGACAAGGCTGGAATGAGATGGTTGACTGCGACACAAGCAGCAGCGTACAAAATTTCGATAAATAGGTGGAAAATTAGAAATATAATCAGGACAAGTTTTTCGTATATCTGCAGAGCATGAAGTAGCGATGTAGAAAGCAGAACTTGGAGAACGTTCCATAAATAATCCGTTATTTGGCTTGTATGAAGCATCGAAAGCAGAAAGATCACATGAATCAAGAGGATGATTTTTTTCCTCAGGTCAAAATCACAAACAACGGGAATCTTAAAATTATTATCGATGTTTAAATGGGTTTCATAGTCACAACTGAAATAATTTTTGGTGGCTGGATCTGATGAGTCGTGCTTGGTGCAGTGCAAGTTTGATATGGCCGTTGGATTTTCTCGCAACATTACATTTTCCTGAGGAGTGGGGGCAACGATCACTTCCGTATTTTCATCGCAAGTCATACTACGTAAGCCGCTCGGCTTGGTGTCGTTCGGCGACCGAACTAAATCGAACGTCATCGGACTTAATCGAACGTTCGATTTGGTTCGATTTGCATTTTTTTTTGTGAGTTCGATTTCGTTCGATGACCGAACAAAATCGAATTTAATCGTTCGATTAAGTTCGATTGCGTTCGATTGAGTTCGAAAACCGAACGTTCGATTTGATACGCCGGGTTCCCAGGGATCTGAAAATGACGCAGGCCCTTGTTCTTCTGCTATCCGCAGCTTCAACCCTTCTCTTTTGTCCTTTTTTCTCCGCTCCTTCTTTCTTTCGGGCATGGTAAGATTTCGATTTTGAGCCAATTGATATGTTGCCCAGTACTTGGTGGATTCCCTATCCAGATCTTCCATGAAATGAACAACATCCTTCTGAATGCGAGTAGTTATGTCGTGGCTTTTGTTACTATTAAGAGGAGATTAAAGCTGATAAGCGCGATAAGACAAAGAAATCAATTCACGTAAAACTTAATGAAGTCGTGGTTTAGTCCACTCGGAGCCAGAGTTCCGTGTTTGAAGATATATCTCATCTCCTGTTTCTTGCGGTGCTGTTGGTTTACCAGGCCTGCCTTCAGATGTACCTCAACCAGCATGGTCTTAAGATCAGTGGAGGTAAAGTGGCACTAGTTCCACGAGTTCTCCAGTACGCTCGTGATGATCATTCTTTCATCTCAAGAGAAACCCAAGAGAACAAATGAGTTAGAGCGCAAGCAACTCGGAGTGGAATCGGATGGCTTTGTTGAACAATGCTTCCAGGTTATGTTTGTTCCAGATACGGATGTCCAACAAGTAAACATGTAGTATTGTTGTATATCTGCGTCTGGAACAAACATTACCTCGTAGCAATAACAAGTGGGTGTATAAAAGAAAATGCTTGGTATTTGTATAAAAAGGTGTGGCGGCGGGGAGGGGAGGGGGTCATACAAAACTTCTGACTGATCAAAGGGGGAGCAATAACTAAATTCACTCCTTAAGATAGCCTGTGTACAGCCGTCCCGCTCCCCTAAAAAAAAATCGAGGGGAGCGGGACGGCTGTACACAGGTTATCCTTTAGAAGGCGAGTATTACCTAATAATTTTCTACTTGAAGCCCATTTTCCAACCCAATATTTATTGCACAGTCCCTTAGGCAGTGGAGCAGGGGGGAGGGTGGGGCAGCTGCAGCCGTTGATCTCTCCCGCTCGGTGGAAATCCCATATTGCGAAACGCCTGTGATGTTGGCCAGATATCATTGATTAACGTGCAACCAGGAAGCCCATCCACTGCAGGCTTAACTCGCTTAACTCTGTCATGTATCGGAATGTCTGTTGCTTGTGAGGCTCCAAAAAATAAGACTTTGAACGTGACTGGAAGGTTGATACAGTGTTGTTATCGCTTGTAACTCCTTTTCTAGGCTAACTTGGTGGTGTTCACGGCTCAAGTCATTCTTAGAAAACCTCGTTGCACTGTAAGTCTGTGACGGATTTCTTGATGGTGTCAACATGTCACTTGATGCGGCGGAAAGCATGGCTGTTTGTTCTGGTTTGACCAGTTTTTTTTTTCTCTTCGATGACCACGTTTAATACATTTAATATAAAACCCACGGGAAATGTTCTGGTGGTTTTTCTTCTTGTTTTACTTTATAAAGACAAACACAGGCAAGAAAAGTGAGACGAAAATAATTTTCCACGAAATATATTGACGTCTTTTTTGTCTTAAGCAAAACGATGATAATAATTTGTCTTGCACCTATGGCCCGCGTATACATTCGGTTAATTTGGATCGTCCCTGTCAAGTAAAAAAGAACAGACATTTATTCTGTAACGTGAGGTTCGCTCGAAGTCTCATGACTTTCGTGCCATATTTGATGTGTTGCTTCAAAATAGAAGTTTCTTGGATTACTTTGAATGTCGTCATGTATCGACTCGGCGTGGAAGCCTTTCTCGTCCGCGTATCCCCCGGGGGGGGGGGTACTCAAAAAAGTTTTATACGGGGAGGCTCCGCCCCAAGTTCTAACCCCTTACCCTTTTATATACCATTTTTGACAGAAATTGTACCCCTTTCGTATACCTTTTACTAAAAAAAGGTACCCCTTTCATATACCTAAGAGACATGGCGTGGACTTAAAATAGGACGTTTTCTTGTCATTTTTATGTAGCGCTTATTAATAAATTAAAATAATACAGCCATAAATTGCGTCTGTTCGAAATATTTTAATTAAAGGCCCTTTTAAATAGCCAAATGACAGATTTCCATACCCTTTCATATACTTAAACTCGTGAAATCCCTATCCTTTTATATACCTGAAGCCTGAAAAAGGTACCCCTTTCGGGCGGAGCCTCCCCGTATAGGCCATTATAGGGAGTACCCCCCCCCCCGGGGCGTATCCCTTTCTGTTTTTTCTTAGCCGGCGCGGTCTTGCTCTGCAGGGGCGCTTTCATTTGTACAGACAAACCAACTAGAAAATGTATCAGAAAAAAAGTGGAATGCCTTCAGAAGTATTCCTCTTTTCAGTCTTTTCTCGCTTTTACCAGAATGCTGGGAATATCACTGTACCATTTTGCTTATCTGCACAATAACCATGCTCCTCGAGGTGGCTGGGAAATAAAATGATACGGTTCTTTTCACTAGAAACTTTTCAAATGGTACATATTCGTCCCGTACCACGGTGTTTGTTGAAAAATAAATTGTAGTGTTCCAGTTCCCAAAGTAATTCAAGGGAGAAAAATTTGGGATTAATTGTACTGCTTTCGTCCAAACTAAATCCAGTAATTAGCTAGTAATTGCTGGTTTTCACTGTCACGCAATCAAAAAATAAATTCGAAACCATTCAACTACAGAAGCTATGAATTTCAAATATTGTAGATGATAAATAGATAAACCGAATTTCTCCAAGTTTCGGGTCTCTGCAGTGTACCGTTCGCGAGTTATTTTCCGAACCTTTCTACGCAACAAATTTATAAAGCTTAGTATGGAGATGCCATAACTGTGTCCTTCCGAGGGACACAAATATGGCCGCCGTGATGTCAGAGAAACCATCTGGAACTCAATTCTGTTTACAACAGCGGCTATCCTTGGCTTTAGAGCTAGTACACTTTTACATAAACACCACTTTATCTTTCGCCTAATGACAACGAAAATTAAGCAGGCCTATATTGGCGCAAGCGTTACTGTCGAGAGGCGGAGTCACAACACTCCAGAGGGTGTTATTGTGTAGAAAGTGTCACGTGGTCTAAATTGCATAATTGTGTTAGCTTCGGTGAAGCGCCTTGACCCGTGCGACGTGGAGCTCTGCAAATTTTAATTTTGCTTTTATTATTAAAAGCATGGCGTTGTCGAAACACTCCTCGGATATTGAGGTTTGTATATAACAGTTCATGAACGTTATTTTGGGACGAAAAGTTATTACATTGCAAGAAATCCTGCTGAAACTAAGGGCTGAATATCACGGTAGGCGAGCATGCATGTGAGCAGTCGATCTTGAATGTAAACTCAGACAAAGCTTACGGTATTTCTGCATTTAAGTAAGCTTAAATTATAGTGAACAGTCAACTGTTCATGCTTGATGCCTCATTACAGTAATCTGTCTTTACAGCAGTTGGGGCAGAAACAGCACCAAACGAAAATAACACCGATAATTATTTTGTAACGGAGACTCGATTAGCCTGCATCCACAACTTAATTAGCTAAGCTTAAGCTTTAATATATTTATTCTATCAATACATAAGCTTAATTATATAAGTTTTCGAGTTTTATAAATGAAAAAGCAATCGATGCAGTTGATTAGATAGTATTCAACAGATTGTTATTGATTGGTTCAATTAATCCCAATGTGTCCAATCGATAAAAATCGATCATCAGGGGTGCTTACCATTTGTAAGAAAAATCCGGTTGGTGCGACCGTTGCATAATGGTAAGCGATTTTCCGAATATAACGACCAACCGGATGAGATTTTGCTTACCATTATTCTACCAGGCGTTCCTTTCCGCTCACTCGATCTGGCGCGAAATTCAGTGTTGTTTTCTGTAGATATAGCTGAATATTTTGAGGTAGAAAACAAACTTTTTGACAAAGAAGATGGGCTGATGCTGTTAACTACCGTCAGCTGTTCCATAAGACGCGATTTCAACAGAATACAAGGTTAGTTTGAGCTAACTGTTCCCACCTATGCACCGAGTGAATTTCGCAGTCAAGTGACACTTAACTTGGCATGTTCGAGCTAGATCCTGTCCAAAGAAAAAAATATGAACACATGAACAATTCAAACGTGGAATACCAAAGGCAGGCAGCTTATTTCTCCTGTTAAACAAGTACTGGCATTTCTGTGGTTGAGGTGAACATGTATGTTCTATATCAGTTGCGCGGCGGTACTAAAAAGGGGCCTGGAAACGGAAGATTTGTTTAAATGGTAAGCACCCCAGATCAACATAATCGATAAAAATCAACCGATTAATATCAATTGGTACCATAAAGGTCATTGCCCTGTATTGCATTGCGCATCGTCACTACACCGATTTTTATGCATAATTAGTGCGCGCACATAAAAAAATAGGCGCCTACAGGCGCGTGTGACTACTGCTAAGACGATGAAAATTACGAAAGTAGAATTGGCATATATATGCGGCTATATTTATTGTCAAACTGTCGGTCAGAGTGTTATATGGTGTATAAATCAGTGGTAATCAAGAAGATAATAGGAAGAGTCTGCATATGAGCTAAGTAGCCCATCAGGCTGAAGCTATCCCGGTTTCCTTAGCATTTAACTAGAAGTGTTTCTATTCCCCCTGGATGGAATGCAAGTCTATTGCAGGGTTATCCCCTAGCAGTCAATTTGCCAGTTCCCATTTCATTACTGGGTGAAGTAGACACCATGAGAGTTACGTTTCCTGCCCAAGATCAAAACGCCGCACCAGAGCTCGAACCCCGACTGCAATGATCAGTAGTTCAGCACACTAACCATTAGGCCACTGCGCCCCCACAAAAGTAGCTAAAAATCGGCTCCAAAATACAACCAAAAATTATTGATAATCAAAAACAGTTTCAATTAATTTAATAAACTTTAATATCAAACAAGAATGATACAACAACTTAGTGAGATCTATTTAACAGAGTTGCTACACGTTTTTTATATCTATAGGTAACAAGAACAGAAATAATTATTCAAAGCCAGCATTCATATTTCTTTTTTTGCCTTTAATAGAAGCACAAGGTTTGATCATTTTCTGATCTTGAGAAGTAAGTGGATAGTGTTCAGCTACATACATAGTATCTACAACTGTACCCATCAAGATATATTGTGTTCGAAAAGTCCTAATTTAACTTACAAATTTTTTTTTTTCTTATCGGTAAAAACTCACACTTTTTGGGAGGCACACTCCTCAGGTTTTTTTTTTCATTTCCTTTAATTGCAATCAAAGAACTTTTTTCATTGTATACACAGGAGAAAAACTGTTTTTTACCGGAACTTTCATTCATCTTTATGCCTGAAGTTTTTAATTACCTTAAATACTTAACTTAATTGCAATAAAGAAATAATTATTCTGATTTATAAATAAAGTTGCAATATTAGTAAAATATTACAATTAGAATTACAATTAAAAAGCGGATATTAGACTAAAATCTCAAATAAAAGCGTAGTGGAGTTGTATATATGTAAAATACTTGTATTAAAGCGATTGCGTGACTTGAACTTTAGGCTGCGAGGGCTGAATGATGAACACTTAGTTTACGCTATGATCGAACTACCACTTACGATCATATTTAATACACTAACAAACAAGTTTGGATTTTTTTTAAAAAACTATTCACCACAGCCACACGATATCCGACACAGAAGAAAAAAGACCTAGTTCCGTCGGACACAAATATATACCAAGTGGAGGTATTTCTAAACTAAGCGCGAAATATTCATCCGCAGTGGCGATCTCCTAAAGAGGGTTCAATCTCCACCGAGGCAAGTACTTTACAATTATGGAGTTGGAGACGGGCCCTTTTTTCACCGTGTAATCAGGTTAAAATACAACATATTCGTCGCACACCAATACTGGTGAGCTAAAGGCATAAATGTACTCACCAAACCTTTTATCTGATCGGTTGAAAGCAAATGTGAACGCTGTGTGTGTTGTAAAATATAAAAACACTTAACTCACGATCGAACAATCCGTTCCAAAGCTGAGAGCGAAGCGAAGCCGAGAAATTTGTCGTATACTTTCTATACCGACCTAAAAGCTGAAAAATTCTCACGGAACCTTTCATCTGTTCGGTTAGAAACAAAATACGAAAGCTGTGAGAGGTGAATGTTGTAAAGTATAAAACACAGACCTTGCAATCGAACATGTAATCGATCACTACAAAGATGTTCGTTTGTCATCGTAGACCCGGTAGGCCATCGTTGTTACGAAGTGTTACCGAAGAGACTCACATATTTATTTTTTGTGCTGATTGGCTCCGAAGTATACCTATTTCTTACTTACTTTCGGGACGGAGACACAATAGTGACTACTGGCGCATGCGCAGTAGTCACAAAAATGGTAACTTTTTTCTGGACATAACATGTCGATCAAAGTTGATCATGGAAAACGTAGTCGATAAGTCGATAGTACTTGATATTTGTCGATAATTCTCAATCGACAAGTCTAATTTGTCAATAAAAGTTGATGATCACAAGATTTTTAACTGATTATCGATTTTATCGACAAAAATCCATACATGTTTTTCAATTGGCCACGAAATTCAAGTAAGTGTACGTGGGAACTGTACTTCTTGTCCCCTGCCATATATCGTTTTTTGTATTTCCGATCAAAATCGAACAAGTCGATAATCACATGAAATTGTTTATATCAACTTTTAAATCGACTTCTGATATTTGTGGATTGATTAGTATCGAATTCGATCGACAACGATCAAATTTTATCGACTATCGAAATTTTTGACATGTTACGTCCTGCTTTTTTAAGCGATGACGTCAGAAATCGCTTATTGCCATGGCCCGATGGGCTCTTTTACTTTGTTAGGGCGATCGAACAGAAATCACGTTTAACTTAACAAGACATCGCCGTGTAGAACACAAAAGCAAAATACTCCCGTGCAGTTAGAATGGAACACTACAATGTATAAACGAAAAAGATTAATTAAAAATGATGGGATCTATTAGATTTAGTAGACAGAAATTTCTTATTCGTATAATATAAAGGGCCGCTGTGAGCAAGAGATCGTTTGACCTTTCTTTAAAAGCTTGCTCACGCATATCGTATGTCGTTCGTCAGATGTCACACTATAATATAACGCAATCTCTGTTGAGACAACATAGGGAAATCTAAAAAAATATATTTATATATAAAATAAAATATAACTGTTGTTTAATTGAGCAAATCTACAAAGAAAATGTATTAATTGCATCCTTTGCCTGCGAATTTATCAGTACTTATTTATTTGAATTCAATTAGATCCTAACTATGCTATTAATACAATCACTAACATTGCTTCTTATGTTTGATAAATGTAAGCTGCAGTTGGATAAGAGTCTTTTTCACACACAAGGTGTTAGCTACTTTTATTTCCGTTAAGTTATTGACAAATTTCCTCAAAATTATGTAACACCCCTTGTGAAACGTCATCGCTTCTGCCTGCATTGCGTGCCATTTTTTCTATATGTGGCTTAATCCGCAAGAGAAACAATTCCTCGCTTTCTCGCAAACAAGTATATGGTGACTTATCATTTTTTTTCTCATAATTTGGGTGCAGTGATCACATTCTTTCTGGTAAATGAAAAGATCATTCTAATTTCTTGCAGCATATTTTGCCTTCCTCGAATTTCTTTTGCATTGATACTGGTTTGCTTTGCATCATGCTCAGTCAAAGTAAATGTTGCTACTGAAACATTTGGTTACATTCAAATAGGACTGTTGTAACTTGATAGTGAGGAGAATAGAGATGGACTGAAAACTGTTTCTGTTACTTATAAATCAACACACTCTGATAGAATTTTAATCACCGTTTCATGATTAAACAAAATAAAAAGAGCTAGCAATGATACTTAGATACCAGTTAATGCGAAAGCTCCTTCAGGAGAACCTGCATTAAGGCAAAATTTTCTGTGATAGTTAAGCCCGGATTTCAGTCAGTCTATACGTGAAAAAACAGAGAAAATGGCTGGGTCTCTTCTTATTTGAAGAAGTTGGTACTACTTTTACAATTCGTTGTTTAATGGACCTCTGTCTAGTGTTCACAGAGATTACAGAGGGCTATTTAGACCAGACTTTTTGAAGAGAGTTTTGCACACACTTTCAATCAAGTTTTTCGTAATTATGACACGTTCAGAGGAAAAGCAGCAATTGAATGACAGATCTCTTTTTGTGAAGAGATAAAAAAACAATAGGTAAGACTCAATTGCCAATGCGTGCAATTGAGTCTTGCAATGTCTTTGAGCTCGATGATCTTTTATCTCCCTTGTTTGTTGTGTTTTATTCGGAACCACGTTATTCAAATCTGGTCATACGGATATCCAATATAATAGTTTATGTGAAATTTAAATCAATAACAGCAGGATAATAGAACATGATTAAGAATGCCATAACGCAGACGTCCCCTCCATGATTTTTTTGAGCAGAGCCGGATGGCTGTACACAGGCTAGAATTAATTGATGAGAATCAAGTCCTGAGGAGGTCAGTCTTGTCAGGTTACTGTCAATTTTTGCTTTTTTTACGACTGAATTTTTAATTCAGGAGTATAGTGGGTAGCCATGGTTGGTCGGTTGGTCCATCATCTGTAAACTTCTCATTGCAACTCCGCTGACCAGCAGGTATACTTGTAGAAATGGTGTAGCAAGAAGCAAAGAAACAAAATATGGCTGACAATTACGTGTAGAATTAAGTAATTGACCGCCAAAAAAGTGAACATTGAGAGCCATTATTCAGCATTAATCGATCGATGACTTTCGTGTCTATCTTTCGAGCTAGCGTCGTACATGAATGAGCATTCAAAAAATAAATCGGGTTTCACATAAGCTTCATTAACAATGAAACCAGAGCATTGGCTAAAATCGATTGAGTGGCTGCTTGTTTGCAAGAAAAGGAAAAGCTTTTCAGATGTAACAGCACAAGTACGTTTGGAAATCTTGACTTTCCACTGAAGAAGGGCAGAGCCCGAAACGTATGGAACTTTATACTATTTTTATTAATACTCATTCAGTGAGAACTTGTTTTATAACAAGTACATTTGTACCTGAATCAGTCTATATGTTCTGATATATTTATTTATGGCTTACGTGTAAATTATTCTGCAATGCATACCTACCGAGCGATAATATAATAAACAAACCATTTTAGTGCTACAGGTTTTCGAACTCGCGACCTCTAGATCTTGCTCCCCCGTCAGATACCTACACAACTGTGCTAATCAGACATACTGAGTCACTTGAGATGAAAATATCTTATATCAATGTAAAAGACATACCGCCGTTTATCTGTTATCGTGTGCATCAAAGAAGTGTTTGAATCACCTGCTGCTCATATATTTTCAAGGAATGAAAACTAAACTTTGAAACTTGGTTAAAAAAATTCAGTCGTGACTCGAAGAGCTCTTTGATTTAGATAAAGGTAATTAAGGTAAGGAAAAGTCTGCATTCAAGCCTAGTGGCCCATCAGGCCAGCATTTTTCCCAGTTTCCCTCCTCCCAGGATGGGATGTTAGTCCATTGCAGGGTTACCAGGATGCCAACCTAAAAAAGTCTAAATCTGGGAGACCAGACGTTTTGTGCCATGGTAACCCTCCAAGTTAAGAACAGTATATATAGTCAACATTTGGAGCTGGCGACTAAATTGAAACAAAAGTCGCCACCTGGCAACTAAAATTAAGAAGAAGGATTGAAAGCGTGAGCTAAATTAAGCGCCTAGTGAAATTTTTCACTGGCAACTAAACTTGAGCAGTTTGTGTCCAAATGGCCACTAAGAAAAAAAATAAACTTGAAGGGTCTCACAAACAAACTAAACAATGAAGCACTGCTGATTCATCCATATTAATGTGTCAAATATTTCATAATTTATCTCCAAAATCGGCCAAAATTAGCTTGAAAATCAGGAGACTGGGAGATTGGGTCTGTGTCTGGGAGGCTCATGGATAACCTGGGACAGTTGGCATAGATGGGATATTGCTCCCCAGCATTTAAATCACTGGTACCCAGTGATTTTGTTGGGGCTGTCCACTAACACAGAAACACAGTTACCCGCTATGGTGTAAACTTTTAAAGTCAATTTATTAATTAATATCAATTAATTAATTATTCCTTGTTGACGGGGTGGGGGGTGGGGAGCACCTGACCGTACCCCCAGGTAAAGCGTGGAGCATATCTACGTTACTTTCATATGAAGATCTCAAAGGTATATACTTGTTTCAGAAAACCCTTTGTGGTACTACTCTTTTTAGGGCAACGTGCTTTGTGCCAAACGCATGCGCAGATTAGTCTACGTGATTTTCTGGAACTCTCATGAAGATCGCTTGAAGTATGTGTTTGCGATACGATTCCTACAGACCTGTGGCGCCAAGTAAAAACGGCAAATAAATGTATTAATTGGATTAGATTTTGAGACTTTAAGAGCGCATTCGTAATTAGGTATGCAAAAACTTGCACCAAGATTTTCGTCGTGAAACTCTTGATAACCAGGAAACAAATATGCTAGTTGTACTGCGCTTTAAAAAACCTTTCGAACGAGATGTTTTTGATGAGATTTGTTCTTTAGTTTTCAGGGCTGTCACTAATTTTTCAAGTAGGTGGGGAAATGAAAAATGTAGCCGGGGGACAAGATTTTTCTGTTGTACAGTAGGTTGGGGGGGGGGGGGGGGTTAGAGTAGCGTTTAGGAAACAACAAAAATTGTTCCTAATACGAATTTGTTTTTATACAATTTTTACACCACGGTAACTTACTACTTTCTCTTTCTCTACGGCATTCGACAAGACTCTGACAAGTTTTCGAAAGTTACAGTTTATTTTGGGATTTGAAACGACCTGACTTGTGACTAACGGCATGACAGAAAAGAGAAGTTGAGGAAGACTGGGAACGAGTGAAAGTAACTCGTGACCAAGACCAAAAACAACATGGTGTCGGGAACGTGTTGGGAACGTCAAACTGGTTTGTTTTTGTTTGTTTTTCTTGAACCAACTCTAGAGAAATTTACACAACGAAACTTTCTGCACTTATGTAGAAATATACGCAGACAAGCCAATGTTTTGTCATACATACAAAGTACATGTAACAATGCATACAAGCCCGGTGCGACCGATCTGTGTTTATTGACATGTAGCTTATTAAAACAGCATTAAAACAGGCAAGAGGAGAACACACATAATTTTGCAAGTTTACAGTTAACTGATCACCGATTTTATTTGTGTGGAAAGTGGTCATAGTTCAACTATGGAAAGTCCATGTGTGACCATTACGGGCCACATTCGTCTTGTGCAATTTCCTTCATGCATCACCCTGTGGTCGAATCGAAAGAGAAATGCTGAAGCCCAAACTGTTGTTTCTTCAGTTAAACATAATCTTACCTTGAAGCACAGCCAGAAGATAAGAAGGAATCCAGTTTTATTCGTTTATCCACTTTTGCCTTCAGTTTTTCGATGACATTTTCACGCGGAGCCAGAATCTCCGACAACAAGAGAATCTGAATGAAACTATAAACACGTCGTAAAATCACGCGCTTTCAATCACAACCTCGCATGAAATGTCAATCGCTCTCTTTTAAAGGTGAATAATAATTTGTATTAATAAACCATTAGTTTGTTTTTTTATTCACAATTTTGTTATTTGATGTATTTTGCACTTTCCAATGTTTTGGTTTTGTATCAAAGTAGCTGGGGCTCAAACTCGTTGTAGTTGGGGAGAATCCCCGGCCCCTGGCCCTTAGTGACAGCCCTGGTTTTTGAGAAACTTCTTTTGAGCAGTTTAAACCGTAACTTAATTAAATTAAAGTGAAATAATTGGCTTTAATTGATGTCACCGTAAAACACAAAAACAAACAAACAAAAGTATCATGTTACGGCATTTTCAAGGAAAACAAAAATACCTTGTTAGGAAATCCCCACAACCATCAGCACCTGTGCCACCACCCACGGAAGAACCTGCCATCCCAAGAGAACCGCTACTTCAGCCAACAGAAGTAGTCCCAATGGAGCTACCAGCAGAACCCGCCTTGATACAAGACAAAGTTACAGAAGTTCCACCCTCACCTGCCCTTAGGCTAGTTCTGCCTGGCACAGTAGTCAGAGCTAGCGGTTGTCAGATCAAGATCCCTGCTCATTTCAAGGACTTTGACATTTCTAGACTTTATTTTTGACTTTGCTTGTTTTAAGGACTCTGACATGTCTTAGACACTATTTTGACTTTGCTTTGACCTTGTTTTGTTTTGGTTAACTTTTGGGTCAACAGTTTGACCCAGTACGTCTATCAGTTTTAAGACTTATGTTTATCATGAACATTCAGAACATTTGCATGCTTATAAAGTTAGTCATTTTTTCATTCTTTACATAAGGAAGGGTGTAACGATAGGTCATGTGACCTCTCATAAGTGATTCATTTTAACCCATGTGCTTAGAAGGCTAGGTTACACAGCAGTTAGCGATGGTTGAATTGTGCACTTGTAAGTGTTGTGTTTAATACAACTTGGGATTCAATCAAATGTTTTGTGTCGTCTGAACTACGTCTTAAAAACAACCCCAAAGTTAACAAACCAGAAATGAGCTGCTTAGAAAAATAGATAGAAACCTAAGAAATGAAAAAGAAGAAGTCCTGTTTGCTCTTATTTGGTTTGTTAACTAAAGGTACATGTTGACAGACAACACAACAATAAATTTATGAGATTATCTTTTTTTTTATTTCAGAACCTGCTTGCACTTAACCCAAAGATAAAGCCACATGCAAGCTTAGTTTCTACTTCAACGACAAAAACCAACAGAAAATTATGGAAGAGAAATCTGGAAAAGGGCTGTTCTGTAAGTGGCTAATGTTTGATTTAAATAACTATGGGTTATTTTTGTTTTCACTTAATTTCAAATGTAATGCAGGTCATGCCAGCTGATGTCACAACTTACATTTGGTTGTTTCTAATAAGAAATAATTTTCTTATTTGTAAGAGTATTTTAGGTTGTTAAAATACCCAGAGATGTTTTTCATCCATATTTGGGCACAGCATTTGTAAAATACCCAGCTAGCAGACTCACTTCGATCTTTAATTTAATCTGCTAACAAAGTATTGTTGGAGATCATAGAACAGAGAATAATAGGGAATACAGTTGTATGACTGGCAAATCAGTTTCAAGAATGAAAATAGTGGAATGTTAGAAGTGAACAAGAGTTTTGAATGTGCTGTCATAGCGGAGTTCCATGCAGTACATACATGTACATGCCGAAGGTGCTCAGGAGTGCAGGGGCCTCATACTTATCGTTAAGAAAATCTGGTAAACCCATCAAGCTGAAAAAATTTGGTTGGACACTGTCTGTCTGCATGTATGCACACATCCTCAAGCAAAGAGTAAAATTATAATTACCGTAAAGTTCCGTGTATAAGCCGCACCCGAGAAAGCCGCCCCCCGATTTGAAGCTCAAATTTTGGAAAAAAAAAATATACAGACCATAAAGTTTAAAGTTCAAGTGAAGTACAATCAAGCGCAAAAAGCATACACGCAAACAGAATTTTCAATGTTTAATATATTAGTCATGAAAGTAATTTCACTTCTACCTCCTATTTGAGTCACATTCAAACTTCGATGCTCTTGAATCATTTGAGATCACCTACACTCCTGAAACATTTACGCCGCGAGAGAATCAGTGCCAAGCTTTGTGAGAGGTCAGCACCATCTCCAACCAAAATGACGTGACGTCATCCCGATCTTCGGCGCCAAACACTTCGCTTATTTAAAAGTAACGCCACACAGTCACACACCCTGTCTGCATTGCCCTTATTCAGTTTATTCCCCAGAATAGCTGCACGTAAGAATAGTAAAAAAAACCTGACCGGAGACCTGCAAAGTCACAAAGGAGGAAAAAAATGGAATTGAAGTATGGAATGGCCCACGGAAGTTTGAGGACGTCAGGACGACGAGAGCGACGACGCGCCAGAGATAGGTCTGAGTCGATAAATAGGAGGAGGAGAGGCTTAGAGGGCGGGGAAAAAAAGGAAGTCGGGGGAATGCAGAAGGAGACCCGAAAGGCGAGGCGAGGGGGAGGACACAGAGTAGAGGAGTATGGTAATGGAGTAGAAGGTGAGGTAAAGTGTAGTAGAAGGCCCAGGAAAAAAAGAAAGAAGTGCCCCCACGGTGAAGAGAAGCCCGAGGGAAATATAAGTTAAAAGAGGGTTGAGGGGGGGGAGAGGGGGAGTGGGGAGAAGAAAGCGGTTCGAGACCACGCAAGATGAAACTGCTACCCGAACAGGAAAACAAGGCAATAAAAAGGGCGGATTGTTGTGAGTTTTGGTTTTGTGCCGGGAAGAATATCAAAGTGATGGCAGGCTTCACTGCAAACAGTGAGAGGAACTAAAAGGTAGTGAAAAAAAAAGTTTCAGTTTTATTTTATTCAATGACGTTTAAGAAGTTTTATAATATAATTGGCCGAGAACTAACAGAGAGCCGAGATAAGCCGCACCCCCGATCTTGAATTAGAGGGAAAAGGGCGGTATACACGGAACTTTACGGTATTTGTTTTGGAAATGTCCTCAGCTGGTCTCGACATTAAAGCAAAGTCACCAACTGTATACTCTTGTTTCAGAACATTGTTTTTCATAATCCCTCTGGTATGAACTGGAAGCTCTCATGGGCAACCACCCTTTCATAAAGTGTTTAATATACTGTGTTCTTGAAGTGATGAGAGTTTTAAAAACAAATGTTCAGGGAAACCCCTCAGTCATCAGTGTAACTCAAAACGCTTGAGCTTAGTGTACGTAAAGTCTTGCATGCGTGTAGTTTAAACAAAAATTAATTAAACAGAACATGCGAGTGCATACGCTCAGTGCACATTGACTATATATAATTTAAAAGAAGATCTGAACCACATACCCTTTCATTCCTGTAAACAGCCAAATCCAGCACTTGCATGTACTAGTACCGTACACTTGATTTGTGATTATAAATAATATTCCCCAATACAGGGTATCAGGTCATTTTAAATAATACAATCATAATACTATAATGCTGAGACTACCATCAATGAATCGCATCTGCAGGAACGAGAATTGATAATCAAAAAAGCTAGAAATCTGGGTGAATATAATGGACAAGTTCTAAGAATTTTTTATTTAGCACCAACATCAATGAAACTTGCAAAAAAGCCAACTCTTGTGATAAGATCAATTGGATGCAATTGGAAGTACTTCTCATGTGATGGACTGTAAATGATAAAATCTGTCTTAATTGGAGTACTGCAAAATTTTATTTAATAGTATTCGGTATGGAATCCCTAAAATTAATACCAAAGGGATAAGCGTCAGTGGATTCAAAATACTGCAGCCGTCTTACATTAGAATTGAAATGTTCAGAGCATGCAACACCGCTATTAAAAAACCTACACTGGCTCCCATTTAAGCGGAGAATTTGCTTTAACCCTTTCACTCCCAAGATCTGAGTCTCAATTCTCTAAGCTGGCTGTGATACATTTCTTATAATGTTACCGTTAGTCCTGAGAATGTTGTGTTCAGTACATTCAGGACAACATCTCTTATGTGATAATTTCCTTTATTCTCTTACTTACCTGCTTGACATTGTATTATTGTAAGATGAAATTGCATATTGATCACTCCTGGGAGTCAAAGGGTTAAGATTCTACTTACAACTTAAAAAGTGCCAGAGCGAGAGCTGAGCTGAAGCTTTCTAAATCCATGCATGCATGGTCTAAAATGAACTATCAAGAGGCATTTTATGTTGACGATCGCTTCATTTTCAAGGAATTCCAGATTTAAATATTAACAAATAATTAATGACTCCGTGACATGTTTCGCTCATGGTTCATGTCAGTTCTCAGCCTGAAACCACGCATATTGAATTGCTTCTCTCTAACAACTGTAGTTTGCACGGTCACAGAAACTGGGACTTGCTCACGTGCTGTGTCACGTCATTTCTTGTTCGGTGTAGTTGTTGTTTAGCCTCCCTGCCAGGTTCACCTCACTGTTCAGGGATTAGGAAATTGTTAGCTTTTTACATTTTAGTAGACTTGTGACGTGGAAAAATGTAATAGTCCATGAGCCAAATTTCAAAAGGGGCCTAAAAATAGGTTTTCGTAGCACCCCCCTTGTTACCTAGTGAAATTGGTATCAAATTAAAGCTGAAGGTCTGAATTTTCTCAATCCACTTGTTACCAGGACGGTAAGTGTTTTTACAGGGAGAGTGGAGATAAGTTTTGCTTTGTAAATACAAGTGATGTGAAATCTCTAATTCAAATCGCAAAATACGCGCCCAAAGTTGATAAAGTTTTTTTACAAACATATTTAAAATTAGTATTTTGTCACATTTCACACTTTTATGTTTGTTGCTTTCCACCCGTTGACATGGAAACTGTAAATAAACCCATTCCTGCTATTTTCTTGATTACAAATGTCGTTGTCTTATGTTTACAACCAAATTACCACGAAAAAATCTGTTGTTTTTGTGTCTTCCCCTTTTAATCGCCTTGCCTTGTTTAAGTACCACAATGTATTTCGAGCCCCTGTCCCGTCATGCACTTAGCAACCACATGGCAGGGTCCGCCATCTTGGAAATTGGCTGAATCAGCAGAAGGTAAGAAATTGCCTCTTTTTCGCAAAATAGTCGCCAATTATCTTTTAATCAGTTTCTAGTGTAGTAGTTTGTCTTATAACCATCCTGGTATTTGTGAGACATTTTTAAAACAATTCGCAACATGTAATAGGGCAATCACTTATTTGAAGCACTACAGCGGCTACAGTGGAGAGGGATTCTAGGATTCAAGTCGTGGCTTTAGAACAGCGGTCACCGGCCCAACCAACTACTTAAAACTCACTAATGCCAGTGGTGGAACAGTGTATTAGAAAAGACATTTCCGTTGAGCAATTTAATAGGCTTCTCTCGATGGCAGACTTTATCAAGATTCTTGATCTTTTCAAGTTATATAGTGAAGAAGACAATGGTTCCCTTAAAAAAATCTGGAGATCGAACTTTGAAATGATCTGGTTGCTGCTGACATTTATCAGAGCAACCAGAGAAGGCAACTGGCCCCTCTATCTTGAGTGCATGGTATTTCGCCTACGACCATGTGAATTATGCTCGTTACCTACCTGTTTACCTGATTCAGCTACCAGGAACCCACCTTGAAGCTCAAATGATGTCAGAGAATGGAGACTTTGGCCTCCAGAGGAACATTAAACATGGATTTGCTCAACTTTCCGTTTACCAGACCATAGAACAGACTTTAAACAGAAGTACAAAAACAGAAGGTGGCATCGTTGGCTTTAGTCTCAAAAAGAATGCGGTACAGCGATGGATCTTAACTGCGCATTCTCGTGCCCTTTTTGTTGACAAGTGTCGTAGGATGACAGGCAAGAAAGAAGAAGATCGTCTTCACAAGGAAGCTGGGAAGTCTCAGATGAAACGCGATATACATGTAAGAAAAGCAATGGAGGTTATTGGCAATTGGACGGATCCATTTGAACTATCAGAGGAACTCGCCAGTCTTAGATCTGGTTGTGTAGCAACTGAAACCAACAAGTTAGATTTACCTGCCGCCAAAGGGAAAGGAGCAGAAACTGTGACAGCGTTTGTGAGGACAAACTGCTGAGTGATTCTGTAGGTTTCTTTGACACTCTCAAGTTGAAGCTTGATACGTTCCGTGACGTTCAAAGGAAGACAACCGTGTCAAAGGGAGGAAATAAAAAGTGCTGTCATTATAAGAACAGAAAATAAATCTTTCTGCTGGTCTCACTCATCATTGGTCAAAGAAGGCAAATGGATCTCCAACAGTTACCAGTTTACGAGCTGGGCTCACTTCCATGGTCGCTGGCGCGCTAGTGAAAACCAACAAAGTGGCAAACTTCTAGAGGCTGGGGTAGAGAGTCTTCAGGGCTTGCCAGCTCAAACACTAGCAGTCATCATCGACGCAATGGCAATGCTTTAAACGGTGAGGAAGATACCATAGAGATTCTCCGACTTGGCAGTTATGATTTTCAAGAGAATACTGATGCAGGCAGGGGAAACAAGAATAGTTGACTTTGTTTGAGATCAGTACCCAGACATCTGCATCAAGAACATAGAGAGGGAAAGAAGAAGCAATACCGGTCAACTAGCTGTCGCCATAACTAGCTCCCAGCAGTTCTGTCTACGCCAGTGGAAGAAGTACTTTTTATGCGGTAGCAACAAAGTGCGTCTTCTCAGGTTCCTTTTTGAGTACAGGTCGAAGGAAGAATATGCTGAAAGGATCGGCAGCCGTGTAATGTATGTTACCCATGGCAATCACTGCACCAAGCTTGTCGTCATAGATGGACGTATAACAGCGACTGACAAAACAGAACTGCATACCGACCAGGAGGAAGCTGATACACGGATGTTCCTCCATGCGAAACACGCTTCTTCACATGAACATCAAAGGGTCGCCATAGTCTAACTGGATACAGATGTTGAAGTGGTGACATGTCACCACCAATCAGCCATTCCTGCCGAACTGATCTTGATAAGTGGAAAAAAGGTAGATCACACTTGGTAAGCGTTCCCCAACTGTGTGAGAAGCTGGGCCCCAGGGTATGCCGAGTCCTCCCTGGTTTGCATGCGTTAACAGGTTGTGATGCTATGAGTTCATTTGCAGGCAAAGGCAAGAAAAGAGCGTTTGAAACGGTCAGAGACAGCCAAGTCATGGGTGACAGTGTCCAAGTTATTGGAGAGAGCCTTACCATGAGCAGGCAGAGCATTAATAGGTTACAAGAAGTGGTTTGCATGTTGTACAACGATAATCGGTGCAAGCTGGTCAATGACCTCCGTTACAAAATGTTTTGCAAGGGCAAAAACGTGCAGTCTCTCCAACTCCCGCCAACAAGCGCTGCCCTCCGATACCACCTTAAGCTAGCCAACTACCAAGTTTTTCTCTGGAAGAAAGCCTTGCAGCCAAGAATTGAGCAAGTAGCGGTAAGCCATGGATGGAAACTGAAGGAAGGACGCCTTGAGATCGTTTGGACAGACCTGGCACCATCTACACGTGTGAGGCGATGTTCATGTGTCGGTAAAGGCTTGCCTTTCACAGAAGCTTGTACTTGCTCTGAAAATTGCATGAACAGTGCAACACACTTTAAAGATGGAGATGACGATGTTAATGACGACGACGAGGGTGAAGACGAGTAGAAAAGCACAGGAATCAGGCTATGGCTAAAACATATGGCATAAACAGACTCTTGCATGTAGAAAAATCCCTTTTAAGACAAATATCAGTGTTGCCTATTTCTTGTTGTTAGAAACTGAAATTTGCAATCTGTTTGTTGTAATATCCTTTATCCTTTGCAACAGTTAAAATAAAAGTTATTATTAAGAACATTGTATTGCTAAATAACAGAATAAAATGTAGTTATTTTAAGAGCCTCAGCTTAACTTATTTCGAAACTTGCTTTGTTCCTTTGCTCCTCTTGAGTGTAACCTTAGTTTGACCTTACATGCATTCTGGTGTTGCAAAAACATTTTTATAAGCAATTAAGTACAAAGTGAGGTATTAAATATGGCAAGAGTCGCCTTAAGAATTCATGTGAGCCCATTTACGCCCACAATTAATGGCCTTTTTGTGAAAAAAAGACAATTCCTTACCTTGTGTTAATTCATCAAATTTCAAGCATGAGGGACCCTGCCGTGTGTTTGCTAAATGCATGATGGGACAATGGCGTGAAATGCATTGTGGTACAAACAAACTAATGCGATTACAAGGAAAAAAACACAAAAATAATTTCTTCTTTCGTGCTAACTGGGTTGTAATCATAAGACACAGCATTTGAAATTAACGAAATAGTAGCAATGGGATATATCCATGGTTTCCATGGCAACGGGTGCAAAAGGCTGGTCTCAAAATTATGAAAAGTTTGTAATATGACAAAATACTAATTTTAAGTATTATCTGTAGAAGATTTAATCAACTTTAGGCGAGTATTTCGTGACTTGTATTACAGTTTTTACATCACGTGTATTTACAATGTAAAAAGCATCCCCATGCACCGCCCCCTCAAAAAAACCTTGCTGTATCTCCCTTATGCACCAGTTACCATCCTGGTAACAAGTAGTTTTAGAAAATTTACACCTTTAGCTTTAATTTGATACCAATTTCACTAGGTATTAAGGGGGGTGCTATGAATATCCTTTTTTGGGGTCTTGGCTCATGGACTATAAGTTTTGAATAAAGTCACAGAAAGCCCCGATCGCAAGCCCAACCAAAGGGCAAGAAAATCATCAAATGAAAAGGTTCTACTCACATAAGAGTTTGAAGCGATTTTCCCTCGACTATCAGTTGGCCTTTCATCGGAAGGGAAAAAAGCCATGAGTATAAAACTTCATTTCCATTGAATGTAAGCCAAATGATCCTCCATACGTCCTTAAAAAAATTCCAAACCCCATACATTTCCTTAACAGCCCAAAAGCCACCTTTTCATAAATCAAGTCAGAATTGTTTTTATTATAATTATCTTATCCTTCATTGTATTTGTGCTGCAGAGTTGTGAAAGTCTTGTTAACAACTTTGATGATGTCAAGCACACAACACTGAGTGAGAGGGCAGCCTTAAGGGAGGCTGCAAGGTACATGTTTTTTTCCTGTTCATTTTTAAGTCTTTTTTTGCAATTTTTATTTTACAAAAAATACCTTATAGGCATTGCGATGGACTAGTTACATGTACATGAATGTTCATGATCATGCAGTGAGTGTGCAACTCGTCAGATCTACATAGGTCCCCCTTAATCAAGCAAGGCCCTCTGGAAAAAGAACCAAAATGTGACCCAGCAAATAAACAATCAGTTGACCACAAGAGACTTGGGCTCCACCCACAACTTAAGCTAAAGAAGCAATTGTTTTCAAGATTCATGACCATACTGCCTTGGTCAGAATGGCAGAAACTTGCCTTTCTAAAACTTAACTTTGGCTGTGTTTTAAAGAAGTTCAATTTCGTTAGTCTCATTTTTTTTTCATTACAGGTGTCTTAAGTGTGCTGATGCACCTTGTCAGAAGAGCTGCCCAACACAGCTAGACATTAAATCCTTCATCACTAGCATTGCCAACAAGGTATAGCTGACAAATTCTGCCTTAAAACTTAATTAACTGACTGTAATGTGTTCATTAACTGCACATAATTATCAGAAATTGTACCAATAAAGTGCTATACTATGCAAGATGTAATGTGCAGGCCATCCAGATTCATGAAAAAATAATTTCACACTTTTAAGGTATCAGTTTATGTAGATTGACCGTTTTGGAATTCGCGCTTTTACAAGCGCGCTTTATGAGAAAACCCCATCAACATTTGGCGATGAATTAAATAAGTGATGTTTTTTACCATTTTCTCAGGAACCAAAAGCTTTTCTTTTCGAATTTTTTGTAAAAGAAAGACCACAAAATTTCCTTACAAGACATATAAAAAGGGAAAATTAGCATTTTTGAGTGAAATTGACGTATAATGATACCTTAAAATTTACTTGAGAGTAAGTGCTTAAATTAGATTTTTTCTTTAAACAGAACTATTATGGAGCTGCCAAAGCAATCTTTAGTGACAATCCTGTTGGTTTAACATGTGGTATGGTATGCCCTACAAGTGACCTTTGTGTTGGTGGTTGTAATTTGTATGCCTCAGAGGAGGGACCTATTAACATTGGCGGCTTACAACAGTTTGCCACAGAGGTACAGTAATATTAAATTTTACTTACTTTCCTAAACTGATATCTGTGTAAAAAAGAAAGGGGTCTTAAAGTTTACAGGCTGTGGCTTCAATATTAGTATTAAAAGTAAAAGTACAGCTAGTGTAGTATTAAAGTACTATTAATTACCGGTAAGTGCTTCCTTGACTGTGTAAAATATACCGGTAAATATTGTAATAAAGCAATTAGTCCTATTACTGACAGTATATCCTCATACCTGCCAACTCTCCAGATTTTGCCGGGAGTAGTCTCCAATCTCCCGGTCTGATTTTCAGAGAGTATTCATACATTGTCTTAAATGATATCCTTACAATGCAAAGATTTCTGGACGTCTCCAGATTTTTGTACTCTGGGGGTTGGCAGGTATGTATCCTTTCAGGACATGTTAGCACTGATACTGCTTTACAAGGTATTGAAAAGTGTCAAAAAATGTAAACTTTGCTCACAGATGTTTCGGGTGTATTACACTTCATCTGTGTGAAAAACTGTTAAAAATACACGCTTTTCAAAACAAAATAAGGAGAAAGTACATGCATGTGCGTAAAAAAAGGGCGTGCATGCACAGTTCAAATGTAGCGGAAATTCATGTTGATTCCATTACATGTACATGTAGGTTGCATGGTTCCCAAACTAAAATTAAATCAGTCTCATTTCAACCTGTTTGTGTTTGATGTTGTTTCCGGTGCACATAAATGCATACCGTGTACCTGGACATCTGAAATGTTGTGTGACAGGAAAACCAAGGGGTGTTGTGTATGCTTTGCAGACATTTTCCAAATCGACTTCTGAGGCTTCGCCAGAGACGTTTTCGTCCACTTATATGTTCTCCTTTCCTGTTTTGCATTACTGACATGAATAATTTAAACAGAAGGGACCTTGTCAAAAAAAAATTGATGTGGAATTTATGGCACTGTGATTGTTATGCAGATTTTCAAGAGTATGAGGATTGAACAAATACGTGACCCCTCACTAGTACCTGTTGATCAGCTTCCTGAGGGTTACCATACCAAGGTACTGTGATGTGTTAATACACTGATGTATAATCTGTAGTTATAATGACCTTACTTTGTGTAGTTTGTTACAAAACAGGGTTATATAGTCCAGTCAATCTATAAGTTTTGGAATGTATGGCAGTGAGAAAAATTATGTTGCAATTTGTTTGAACACCAACCTTAGATCGACTGGACTATATACTGCCCTTTTAACTAGTTTGAACAGTTGAAATTTCTGTTGTATTTTTTTATTACTGAATGTTCAAATGCATGTAACTTGAATTTATCCATGGTTATATATAATATTATCGTCCTTTTCATTGGCTGAGAGCCCACCACATGATCTGCAAATAACTGCCCATAAATAATGGTCTGCTGGTGCGCATCAGCGTCTGCATGACAGTGATTTTGCTGCAAATAATGTTCTGCTCATGCGTAGTTGTGTCCACTTCTGAGAAAAATGGCAGTTCGTTTTCTAGAGATGAAGAAGAGCGGTTGGATTTGTCTACTAGGCCGGAAAAAACAGCGAAACTACAAAGAAGGCAATGCAATTTCCCCTTATTGTATTTCGGCGATATCTGAAAGAAAGAGAATTGGATCAAGACCAGCTCGTATTTTCAAAGGCGAAGTTACACTTTCGTCTCCATTAATTCAGCAAAAAATAGTACGGTTTCCACGCAGTTTTCGAAGGTACTTTGTGTGAAAGAAATTCAGTGATCGAATGATAAAACAATTATTGAACTCGGTTCTCTCAAAATATCGTGATTTGACAGTGTCTCGCAGATCAATTATTTGCCGAAGCTGATATTTTGCTCAACCTCATCCAATAACTGTTAATTGTTTAGGTTTGCAGGCTTAGCTGGCCTGGCTGCATGATGAAAACAGGAATTTATTTTAAAGGAAGTGCCAGTAAACCTGCAGTGGGTGGGTAGGTAGGTAGGTAGGTAGGTGGATGGGTGGGTGGGTAGGTCAGTAGGTAGGTAGGTAGGTAGGTAGGTAGGTAGGTCTTATGAACGATGCTTCCCTTTGTCTCTTGTTTAATACCAACTACATGAAGCGCTCTATCCCTCACAGGGGATCTGTTATTTGGAACATGCACCCTTTCACAACGTCTGTATGTTAAAACTAGGAATTTTAAGTCATTTTTTAAGGTATCAGTATACATGCTTAAAAAATCCAATTCTCGATTTTTCAATCACTAATGTTAGAATTTTTTTGAGCTTTTATTTGCAAAAATTTCGAAAAAGAAGCTCTCCTGGTTTCCGAGATAAAGGAAATAAACAATTTTGTATTGTTAATTACCACCAACTGAGCGTTGACAAGTTTTTGTCATCACTTTATTTTCATGTATTGCTGGCAAAGGTCATGTGATTGTCAAATTTCACAACCTTGCAACAACCTTGCTGAATGCTTGCTCGATTCACGTGAGATCGCTGCAATTCTCTGGTGTAGTACTGTAATAATTTCTAGGCTTTTATATATATTGTACTAATATTTTCACATTGAATATTTGATGTCTTCATGGAAGCGAAAAGTTTCGTGCCTGTTTGCTTCCTGGAAACAGCCAAAAAGACAAAAGGCTAAAGAGTCGTTTCCTGCTTCAATTTAGGCTTCTGATTAGGCGATTTCTGATTTCTCTCCAACGCTAACTGTCAACATGTCAGCGAAATGTGTATCTTAACTAAAAGAAAGCAAAAACCATCATAAAATTGTTACATACAGTTTTACAATGTCGGTTGTTTTACAACATGTACCTATAATGATACTGCAAATACTTCTGTGTGGTAATTCCATGATACATGTACAAGCTAAATCTGTTGTTCTGTAGATGCGCTTGGTGTCTGCCATATTATAAATTAAATGAAAAACAACAAGATTTTCACCCATGTGATCTCATTTCTAAGAGCATTTGTTCTCTTGGATTCTCCGCCACTAGGACTGACATGCTACTCATCTAATCTTGCTTGTTTTGCCTTTGTGATCTTCGGCCCGTTTGTGATGTTGTTGGCGTCTTAGCTATACGCTGTTTGATTAAGCTTTCCTGGAAAATATAATCACAAGGGGTGACACGGCCCCACGAGCTTTGTAGCTTTAAACTTTTTTTTGTGAATAAATATATATTTTAATAAATTAATAATAATAATAATAATATAACGTTAAAATTCAGTCAAGATTCAGAGCTTAACCTTGTACATGTACTGAATGTACATGTATATTTGAAAATTTATGGTGTCAATAAACCTCCATGGCAGAATGCTTCTTAACTTTTGTAAAAAGTTTTCTCAACATGCTTATTCATTTTATAACTAATTGTTGATTAATTAATTCTGTGGTTTGTTTTTCTTACTTAAGGTGGCACTGATTGGATGTGGTCCAGCGTCTATCAGCTGTGCTACATTTTTGGCTCGTCTGGGTTACACTAACGTGACAATATTTGAAAAGGAAAATTACTTTGGTGGCTTAAGGTACTATGCAACTTTTTATGACAGTTGTTTGAATAGAGTTCTCAATGTGACAGTCTGATGATGATGATATATAAATAATTATGTTTTTACAGTTCTAAGGTCAAAGCTACATATTGAAGAATAGATAATTCAACTCCAATGGCGCCTTCTTATCAAAATCGCGAGTTTTAAAACTCTTGAAATATCATCTGACATGGCTCTTGATTTTTCGCATATTAAATACTCATGAAATTTAGTGAGAATAAGGTACATGGTACCTACTACATACAAGTCTAGAATATCTGGATTTCTGCACAGTCTACCACTGTGGGTATAGGAAGCTGTAACACTTTTTTTTACTGCATGAAGCATTAGAGGCAAAAATAAGGTTGCAATGTAAAGGATGTATTTTTCTTACCCAAAAGTCAAAAAAGTCCACTTCAGATTGAGCGATTAGGCTCATGATTAGTGTAGTAATATACAGAACAATTCTAATGCCTTGAGCACCATTTCGTGAAAATTTTTCAGTTCAAAAGCCTTCAGTTGGTAGTCAATTTTAAATTTCCCAAAATTTGATGTATTAAAATTAATATCCCAGACTTGGAGTGATTTCTTTTGAATATGAATGAAAATTTTATTCAGCAACTACAGTACTGTGCAAAAGTAATGCAAACGAAATTCGCCAAAATTCGTTTTTTGTTCTCCCGAATTTTCGTTGAAATTTCTTTGAATTATCGAGACATGTTTCGTTGCGCTCCACGCGAAAAAATCGCGAAATTCGTGGAAAATTTGAGACTGCGAAATTCGAAATAGCGAATTTTGAGGTATACAAACAATGTTAGTGTTTTTAAGGGGCAAACTTTTGCGTCGACTTTTTATATTTCTTCAATGAATGTTGACAGAAAAGGGCGACTTTACATTTCTGGCAATTGTTGTGACAGCGATCAGCAGTTGTTTATTTTTTTTTTCATTTTGAGAGTATTTTTTACGTTAAACAATGTTAAATGGTTTACTTGTAAAATGCGACAGTTTGTCTAGACAAACTTGAATGTTTTACACGTGAGAAAACGCAGAAAAAAGTTTGCCTTTCATGGTCGCTCGAAAATGGTAGTAAAATGGTGAAACATACGCCAGTACAAGCTCGCCATGTGACTTGTCCGCCATGTTGAATGTTGACACACTTGCTTTGGGCACGTGGAAGTCTGGGTTCAAGTATCCCGGATTCAATATGGCCGATGTGTTTACATGCACGGTGGGCACAAAGTAACCCAAAAACGCTCACCTTCATTCATCTTTTTCGTTTTTGATACTGGCTACCTGAAATTTTGCATAAATATAGAACTCGTCATTCTGAAAAATCGTATGTTTTTTGTTTTTCGAATTTCGAATTTTTTGGGGGAAAATGACGTCACAAAGTTGACGCCAAATTTTTTTATTAATGTGGAACATTTTATGACAGTTTCTGAAAGAACTTGTCGCAAAGATCCTAAAATTGAAAAAAATTCTGAAATACGTCAATCCAAACCAAAGTTATGGTGCATTGAAGTTTGAGTTTTCCGCCATTTTGAGAAGTTTGAACAAAAGGGGGAAATTCAAACTTCAATTAGCGATAACTTTTGATAAGATTGACATATCTCAGAAATTTTTTCAGTTTCAAGATCTTTGCGACAAGTTCTTTCAAAAACTGTCAAAAAATGTTCCATACTAATTTTAAAAAATTTTGGCGCCAACTTTGGACGTCATTTGGCGCCAAAAAATTTGAACTTTGAAAAACAAAAAACATACGATTTTTCAGAATGACGAGTTCTATATTTATGCAAAATTTCAGGTAACCAGTATCAAAAACGAAAAAGGTAAATGAAGGTGAGCGTTTTTGGATCACTTTGTGCCCACCGTGATGTGTGATCGAAAAGAAGAGTATAAACTTTGCCACTTAAACATAGAAAAGGAGGAATCAAGTTTTGTTTTTGAATCACAGATTAAGGTACACTGTAGGGGACTTATTGCTCGGTCGAATTTTAAAAGGCTTTCTCCGGTAATGCTTAAAGTAAAATAAAACGATCTGTCATAAAACAATGGTCATCGTCTTTTAGTTTGAATAGCAGCACCTCAAAGAGACATTCTTTATAGTCATTAGGCAGGGCAGAGCCATAGCTTTAGAAAAGGCCAACAGACATTCGAACACAGCGAAAACAGAGCCCGAAATTTCGAAGGGTGTATTTCGAACAGAGCGAATTTTCGCTCAAATTTTCAAAGTCAATTTCGAACCAAGCGAATTATCGCGTGAAATTTCGCGAGGTTTAAAACAATAGGCCCAGCGAAAAAAGCCACTTTTTCGCCGCAAATTCGCTCAGAACGAAATATCGCAATTTTTTCGTCGAAAAGCCCCGAAAAGTTACGAATTTCGACAAATTTCGTTTGCATTACTTTTGCACAGTACTGTATGCTGCCATGTTTACTTGCCTGGATGGCAAACATGGCATGGCTTATTAACCAAGCCTTAAAATGCTGTATTCACTGCCTGGCATGGTTAATATTGAAACAGTAACATCCATTTATGGGATACCGGTAATTCATTTTTCTGAGTTTAGTGGCTCATAGCTGCCAAGATTTTCGCTAATTGCAAAACAAATTTTGCACTTATTGATGTACATGCACTTAAACTAATTAGTAAATGAATGCATAAATTTGTAAACAGATAATATTTATTACTTGCATGTACACACTGTTGACATTTTGTTGTAATTGTTTTTGTTAACACTAGCTCCTCAGAGATTCCACAGTATAGGCTTCCATATGATGCAGTTAGTTTTGAAGTGGAACTTATGAAGGACCTTGGAGTAAAGGTAATCAACATGGCTGTTTGTTATAGTGTCTGAATGCCATTTCTTACAGGTTTAAAGTGCATATGGAGTAAAAAATAATTGCTACTTATTTTAAAGGCTTTCCAAAATAAAGAATGGCATTTTTCCGTTTTAAAATATCTCTTTAAGCTTTAGAGATGTTTACTCTTTTGTATATGCAAATGAGGAAAGTGATGACCTCTCCAATCGTCCCACAAAAAGATAAAACACTGAATCAAGAGTTTCTCTTGAAATATAAGAGCAGTGTTTTTCAAACTTGGCGTCATAAATGTACATATCACATAAGACACATGATTGCTTATATGATGTTAGCATGCCAACACTCTCGGATCCAGGCTCTTTCTGCTATAAACCAAATATCACAATTTGCGACCCTTCAAAGTGTAACACAGGGTGGGGCTTGGAACACACATGTTGCCCATATTATCCTAACTCTCCACATTGCTTTTTGGAAGTGGATAGTTTTTGGTCCAGCAAAAACGGTGGAATGTCAGTTTTCATTAAAATAGGTCTAGTGGCAAATCCATTGCCATGGCAATGGCACAACGGGTGGCATCTTGTGTCTTGTGTACTGTACATTTGAGAAGTCTTCAAAATAAGAAGCAATTATGTTTTGCTTCATATGCACTTAAAAGATTCAATGAATGAATAGCCCAATAGAAAATTGAGCTGGCTGGGTCATGCAATTTTTTTTTAATACAAATAACTAAAAACTTATGTACAATTCTAAAATTCCCATCTTCTTCCAATCTATATAAATTTAATCTATAATTGGCCACTATGGGAAAGTCGTTATGACCTACATGTAATTGTGCTGGAATGAGTGAAAGTAACTCGTGACCAAGACCAAAAAACATCAGGCGTCGGGAACGTGTTGGGAACGTCAAACTGGTTTGTTTTTGTTTGTTTTTCATTGAACCAAAACTGTTGCTTTGAGAAATTCACACAACAAAACTTTCTGCTCTTATATATGTAGAATACTCAGACAAGCCAATGTTTTATCATACAAAGTACGTGTAAAAACGCATACGAGCCCTGTACGATTGATCTGTGTTTATTGACATGTAGCTGATTAAACAGCATTAAAACAGGCAAGAGGAGAACACACATAATGTTGCAAGTTTACAGTTAACTGATCGCCCATTTTATTTGTGTGGAAAGTGTTCATAGTTCAACTATGGAAAGTCCATGTGTGACTATAAATGGGCCACATGCGTCTTGCGCAATCTCCTTCATGCATCAGGTCACTTGTCGATTCGAAAGAGAAATGCTGAAGCCCAAACTGTTGTTTCTTCTGCAGTTAAACATAATCTTACCTTAAAGCACAGCCAGAAGATAAGAAGGGATCCAGTTCTATTCGTTTATCCACTTTTGCTATCCATTTTTTCGATGACATTTTTCACGCGGAGCCGAAATCTCCGACAACAAGAGAATCCCAATGAAACTAACACGTAAAATCACACGCTTTCTAAGGAAGATGGCATTTTTCAATATTTACGTGTTTTCAATCACAGCCTCACATGAAATGTCAATCGCTCTCTTTAAAAGGTGAAAAATAATTGGAATTAATAAACTATTGGTTTGTTTTTTATTCACAATTCTGTTATTTGATGTATTTTTCACTTGAAATCCATGTTTTGGTTTTGTATCAAAGTAGCCGGGGCTCAAACTCGTTGTAGCCGGGGCCGGGGAAATCCCCGGCCCCCGGTCCTTAGTGACAGCCCTGATTGGTTTTTGGCACTATTTTGAACAAAATTTCTGTCAACATTTTGGCCAAAATTCAACCTCAAAAATTGCACGATAATCAAGATCCCATGTACTATAGAAACTGTATATTTAGATATTATCATTCATTTTCATTATTATTCTACAATTAACCTAAACAATGCTGCATGCTATTGAAACTGACAATGATAGAAGCTCAATCAAATGCTTTTATGTACAGTATTATATGTAAATCTGCTTTTGGAGTGGCTGAATTAAGTAAATATTTATGTAAAATTCCATTGTGACTCAAAATATCCATTGATGACACTGGTTTTATTTTAAGCAACCATATTTATTCAATAAAGGGGGTTACTCTTAACTACAATTTAATGGTTACTATGGATAGCTTCTGTCATATCTTGGGCTCCCCTAGTATCCCGAGTGGGTTTAGTTTTTGGTCATGTTTGTTCATATTGGAGATTTCCTTCATTATTTCCGATAGTCATGACCATATTTGGTAAGTCACATGTCCAGAACACAAAACCCCTGAAAACTCACAAGCTAACATTTTGATTGTCATTTAAGGTTGCCGTATACCTTCAAGGGGTGATTTTTTTTCCAAAATATTTTTTCAAGCCAAGTGAAAGATTTTGTGTTTAAATATCCATTTTTTTTTTAAAAAAAGTATTTTAAAAACTTGAAATGTGTGTGAGTTATCCACAAAAACATATTTTTTCAACATAACTTTTTAGTCCACTAAGTGTTATTAGCTGATTTAAATGTTATAAAATTTAAAAACGATCTCTGACTTTAAAACTTTAAAAATACAAGCTTTCGGCTGTTTGAACTACAGCCTTCGACGGGTAAAATGTACAAAGGTAAAATATGCAGTGTGTGAAGTTGCGAAATAAAAATGCTAATAACTAAGAATATTTGTTAAAAGGAATGCGAAATAAAAATGCTAATAACTAAGAATATTTGTTAAAAAGAATGTTGTACTGTCCAGGTAGAGGACAGGAATTGTTATCCGCATTGGGAGTTAGCTTCGAATGCCACGCTTCCAACGTTTTTCTTGTTCTAAAGCCGCCTTTGTCAATGACAGATGCATTATCAAAGTCAATAGCGTGATTGTTGGACCAGACGTGATTGGCAATTCTTGAACCTTTTGCCGCGGTTTTTACATTTCCCAGGTGTTCTTTTTTCCTGGTGTTGAAGGCTCTGCCCGTCTCACCAATGTAACACCATGAACACTCAGAACAAGGAATTTTGTAGACAACGTTTGTCTGCGATTCCAAAGAAGGTCGAAATTTTGGAGCCGGGAACTGTTGTTGGAGGGTGGTCAGTGGTTTGTTTACTACTGTGATATCGTGCTTTTTGAGGACACGGGTCAGAGGTTCTGTTACGCCTTTAATGTATGGTAAAGAGGCGAATGACTTGTGTGATTCGGGCGCCTCGACCATTTTGAAAAATGTTCCAACAAGTTCCTCCGGGGACAGCACTGTCGAGGGTCAGGTTTTGTTAGACTGGATGTTTTTAATGAACTTCGATGGGTAACCATTAGATTCAAGTGCTGAATGAACTCGGTTAAGTTCTCGTTGTTTTCCTTCGGAAGAGTTGGGTAAATTTAGGGCTCTGTGTAAAAGAGTTGCCGCCGTGCTGGCCTTGTGTTTGTTATCATGGTGAGAATTATAATCAAGATATCTGTCTGTGTGCGTGGGCTTTCTGTAAACATCGACAGCGATGGCACAATTTCTTCGGGTGACTAAGGTGTCGAGAAAAGAGATCTTTCCATCACATTCAGTTTCGATGGTGAAAGAAATGTTGGCGTCGATTGAATTTAATGTGTCATGGAAAGCTGACACATGGTCTTTTTTGATGATACAGAAGCTGTCGTCGACATACCGTTTCCAGATTTTAGGAGGAACAGATGAACTGTTAATCGCACTTTCCTCGATCTCCTCCATGCAGAGATTGGCCACGACAGGGCTAACTGGACTGCCCATTGCGCACCCTTGTACATTTTACCCGTCGAAGGCTGTAGTTCAAACAGCCGAAAGCTTGTATTTTTAAAGTTTTTAAGTCAGAGATCGTTTTTAAATTTTATAATATGTTGTATCCTGGCTGCGGTCCTTCAATATTTTCATGATTAAAATGTGTCACCCGCAGAGCCAACATGACGTCTTTTGTGACATCTGCAGACTCACATGCATTTATCACACAACAATCTAAACTTTTGTCGGTTGGGAATAAACACCCAAAGCCATACTTGATGTAAGCGTTTCATCTTTAGTCAGGTCTTTGTAAGCTTGTCGCGTCAAATTCGGTCGCCTGCTAAAATTGAATTCTGCAAACAAATTTTTTCCGTGCACTTGTAGCGGAAATTCGAGGGTTTGTGTGAAGATGGGATTGCGTGAAAATTTCCCCCAGGAGGTGACCAGACAAAAACAAACCAAGCACTGATTGGCCCCATCATCTGAGAACGTGTTTGTGGGCAGTTTGTGGGCGGCATTTGTTTGTGAAGCCACAGATAATTTTTCTAAACGCTATTTTCTTCAATAATATTTTTCTCTTGATAGGGACACTTTTAAGAGCTAAAACTTCAAGCGATTTTATTCAATTGACCTCAAATTTTCAGAGGTGTTAGTTTAATATGTTAGCAACAAAAACTTGTGGGCGATTTTTTTAAAAATTAAACTGAAACAGAGCTTTCTCCAAGGCTACTAGTCAATTCACTTTTCCTTTGTCTTCACATTAAGATAATATCACTGTTTTTGCAACGCCTTACCATTATGTTTCTGATATTCTTCATTGTTCAGTTCATTTATATTTTTTATTTAAGGTAATAGATTATGCATGTAATTTCAGCTTCTTTTCTTCTTTACTTTCTGGTATATATTATATTCTATATTATATTTTGTATGTGTGTCTGGCCAAAATTTGACAACTCAATTTGTAAACTGGCAACCCGGCATTTTTAACCTAGTGGTTATTTCGGGTTGCCAGAACTCCTTATCTTTAGTAATATATTTATATAACAATTCTGTAATCTAATTTATTGATAAGGAAATAAAAGAGGATGTTGTTGTTCCTTGCAATGAAAGGCTTTTCTGCGCGATCAATCCATGTAGCTTTTAGTCCTTCTTCGAAAATGCTCTGTAACTTTTAAGTGTCATCGAAATTATACGACAAAACACCGACATGTTTTTGTAGCGCTTTGGGAGCGGAAACCCTCAAACAAATCAAATTAGCGAAATTTAAAATTCATCAATTGTGACTTAAAGCTTTCAATAGCCGATTCCGACGTTCGCATTTAGACGTCGTGAAAAATTCAAAAATTTATTTTATCACAAAATGGATGTAATATTAAGATAGCCAGTTCTATGAGCTTCAATTTGATATAGGGTTTTATGTATCTACAATTTAACCTGGACATGCTACACTGCTTTTCTAACAAAGTTCTTAATGTTGAGAATAACAGTAAGTTGTAAAAAGAGTTTCTAAACACATAAACTCCCCCTTTCTTTTTCAAGGTCATGTCTGCTGGTCCTGTGGGTTAATTCCTCCATTCATTTTTGTTCCAGTAGTTTCCATACCTTTCCTCTCTTCAAAATCCTTGTTTGGTGTAAAAGAAATAGTGAACATGCATGTAGCTTTTACAAAACTCTCTCTTATGGCCATGAAATTAAGATAACATACAAAACGTTAGTGTTGGGTCCTGAGGAGGACACAGATTCCTCTGGAACCAAATCAATATCTTTTTTGAAAGACTCGGCCCCTCCCCCAGAAAAAAACTGTAAAATAGAAAGTGAAATTGCAATTGTTGCATTTCAGATTGAACATGGTAAAGGTTTGGGCAAAGATGGACTTTCAATTAAATTTCTCAGAGAAAAAGGATTTGAGAGCATTTTCATTGGTATTGGTAAGTAATTCTAAAGCTTTGTGTACTGTAACATCTCAAACTCAAATGTAAAAGCTTGATTTCTACCACTCTCTTGAGTCTGGTTCATCCCTGAGAAGAGTCGGCTGGACGTGTGAGTGGCCGATCATGTCTGTGATATAAATTCCAAATTAAATTTATGCATTGTTACTGGTCGCAGAAATGCCATTGGACACCAAACACGTTTCTAGCACCATTGCACTGTAGATGTACTGTACATACAAACAAGCAGTCTTCTGAATCATTTCCACTGGTGTACCCACCCCAGTCATTCTCAAATTCTCAGGCAATATCCTTGGGAGTTTCCAGTGCCTCCATCACTACCGGATTAACTTTTGTTTGTACATTTGCACATTTTCCTTATATTTTCAATCTAGGTCTTTTTATTAAACATCCTCTCATCTTTGCTTTTCCCTGACTCTTTGCATTCCCATGGGAATTTGGCAATTTTTCTCTTAATAGAGTTTGTTCACAACTTAGCCAGACAAACCGTGAAATTCTGGTTATGAGCCCTGGGCTTATACAACTTTGTAAGGGGTTTTGGGTGGGCTTATAAGAGGAGGGGCTTATATCCGAGAGGGCTAATATCCGAGAGGGCTTATAAACGATCCATGGGAGTGTTGATCGAAAAAGCCCTGTTCAGCCCTGCCCAGCCCAGCCCTGCCCTGTTCAGTATTGTCACCCGGCAGGGGGGAGGGGGGGGGGGCTTATAATCGGATGTATTTTTTTGTTTCCTGGTAGATGGGCCTATAACTGGGGGGGCTTATAAGGGCGCGGTGGGGGGGGGGGGAGGCTTATAACCGAAATTTTACGGTAATCGGTTTGTATGATGAAAATAGTATCATGTTGTTGTTGTTTGTTTTTTTTGTTATTTAAAAGTGCATGTCTTTTTATAAAAATTCTATTTAGGTCTGCCACAGCCCAAACTTGCTCCAGTATTTGATGGGTTAAGTGTTGCAAATGGTTTCTACACTTCCAAAGATTTTTTGCCCATAGTATCCATGGGAAGCAAGGCAGGTATGTTAACTTGCATGATGTGCTGTTTGCCATTGTTCACTTAGCTGTTGAATAACCTTGCCTTGAAATGGAATTCTGCTTTAAATTAATATCTAAAATTTTATACTGCAGTACTGCATGATTGTATAACCTTCAAGCATCCACTAAAAATAAAAATAATCAGTCTATACTCATGCACTGTCATTTCTATGAGTGGTATACATGTAGTTGTGCAGAACTGAAGAATAGCTGCACTCCTCTGGTGCATTATCATCTCATTTGCAAATTTCTCCTCTGATCAGCAGATGAGTCACTACACTGAAGCTTTGCTGTTTTTTGTCTGGCTATACGTATTTTAAGCAAGGAGCAAACATAACCTTTCCAAGCTGTCATTTTATGCGGCACATGTAAAAAGTTGTTGCATGGAATATGGTGCTTGTGAGTTTTAAGACTATTATATAAATAATGGACATCATATTACCTTGTAGGTATGTGTTCCTGTAAGACAAAGTTACCAGAACTGTTTGGAAATGTCATCGTCCTTGGATGTGGAGACACTGCCTTTGACTGTTGCACATCAGCTCTTCGTTGTGGAGCTCGTAAAGTGTTTGTCATATTTAGAAAAGGATTCACTAACATTAGAGCTGTTCCAGAAGAGGTTGGTTTTGTAAACTGTGTTGTAGTGATGTGCATGACTAGCATGACAAGTAACATCAATGCATAAATTATTCCACTTGAAATTAAATTTTATAATAACAATGGAGTTGATTTTTCCAGGAATTATTATGTTTTGGGCCAAAAAACCTATCTACATTCAAGAATATCGTCTCTATTACTATTTTAATGATTTCAGAGGCCCGCACTACAGGTAAGAAAAGGAATGAAAAAGTACAGTAAGCAAGAACTTGGACAATGCCGGTCTCGAATTGGCATTTATTTCTGATTGAAAACCAGATTACCAAACTTGGCAAACTACTGCAAAATTACTCAAAACAGTCTTTGCTCTAAGTAATAGTTTTCTTGGAAAGAAAATTACGGAATTCTATAGATAGCAAAGAAATATCCATTTAGTAGTGTTAAAATTAATTAATATGTAGTTAACTGAATTGGCAGTTAGGGGTATAATTGCCTGAACTGAACAAGTTTTGCTCGACAAAGACGAAGCTTAACATTCACTTGCTTTACACTTATACACACAATTCCTCCTCATCTAGCTGAGAAGACTAAAAAATTGCTTCCTGCTTCCTTTTTCAGCAATTTTTTCATTAAATCTCAAAAACAGTCTGCAGCTGCAGATGGAAGCATGTCGACTCAAGCAGAGTTAGAAATGCTGCCACTCCTGCTGCCAGCAAGCATGCACCCAGTTGAATGGTTTTCAGTTCTTATAATTTGGCTGGCTATATATTGTGTTATTTTCTTGTTTCTGATTGGTCCACAGAATTAAGCTAAATTCTCCATTTTAGTCCATACAGTATGTATACTACAATAAATATTGTAATACATGATACATATGCATGGTGATGTATATTATAAAATGTTTTCTCATTGAATATAGATGCAGTTGGCAGTTGAAGAGAAGTGCGAGTTCTTGCCTTTTCTTTCACCAAAAAAGGTATAACTTATGTTTTTTTCTTTTGACAATTTCGAAAACTCATAATGATATGAGAAAATCTCATTTGCATTTACTTTCAATACACTCAATCAATATACATTCATTTGCATTTACTTTCAATACACTCAATCAATATACACGATTTTGGAAACACTGCATACACATATTAATAGCTTGCATGTATGGCATACATAAGTGCAATATAAACTTGATTTGAGCTTGAGTTTTCATGATAAATGCAATACATGAGATTGATACTCTATGCTTGGAGCTGGAACACAAAAGGATTTGAGAAGTAACACCCTTATTGCTGGGATTTTGCAAATGACCCCAAATTTGCAAGGGCCCCAATTCTCCACAAGAATCATCTGCATGCTTCTTCCGATTGGTTCTTGAACAGTGGAATCCAATGGGCCAACATAATTATTAATAGCTTGATGGGTCAGTACATGTACAAAAAAATCTTTATCTGTTGCTGCTACAGTATAATGATAATAAGCAATTATTGGATGAGGTTGAGCATGATATCGTGAATTATCAAAACCGAGGTCTGTGTTAACACAGACCAGTTGTCCTGCACCGATTCAAAGCGGCTCTCTGATTGGCTGATTTTTTAAATTCTGTACCAAGACGTACCGAACCAATCACACGCAAGCTTTGATTGTGCAGCCAGAGTTGGTCTGCGAAACGGTTGGTGTCATTTAGCTATGTTAGTCTGTTCGACGAGATGCCTCGTTTTGTACGATATTTCAGTTGAGATTGTCAGTTTTGCAAGCTTAATTTGGACGTTTTCTTGTTATTGTGTTTGAACTGTTTGAGTTATATCGTGTTGTTTATGGTACACTCGGTACACCCGGTACGGCCAGTACAGTCGGTACGGTCGGGTGCACCGAGCGTACCGGGCGTACCGAGTGTACCAGGCGTAACAGGTGTACCGGGTGTACTGGGTGTACCGGGTATACCGGGTGTACCGGGTGTACCGGGTGTACTGGGTGTACCGAGTGTACCGGGCGTACCAGGCGTACTGGGTGTACGGAAAAGTGTCACGAAAATTATATGTAATAAGGTACTTTGCAACAAATAAGCGCACACTCTGGTTGCAGGAAGAAAATTACTAGAAAATTAAATTTATAGTTAATATGCAACTCCTTGTCTCAAACATCAGTAAAGGTACGATCCTGAGGAGAACACCCGATCCTGAGGAGATAATTTATTAAGTCCACAAAACCGGGTCATTCGATTGCAATCTATGTAAAGAGCATTTCAGTTGATTGCCAGTATTTAACATCATTACAAGACAGCAGCGTAAATTCAGCAAACGATGGTGCCGGGTCAGCAACAGCAGCGCATTAAGTGTCATTTTCTACATGTGAAAAAGCAGGATCCGTGTCAAGCCGACTTCGGATCGTTTCAATCTTCTGCACAAAGTATTTCCCAAAGTCGTTAGTGAAAGCACATATGGCTCCAATAAGACTAAAATATTATTGGGCATATTTTTTTTAATGTTTTAACGTACTTTTTGTCCAAATTGCGAAAATAAATTCCCACGAAATACTGTCACGCCGAAAGATGGAATAAGAGGGAGTCCGCTAGACTTTGTTGGACAAAATTATGCACCAGAATTATTTTCAGTCTATTGCCAACTTCTGTGCTACTCTCTTGTTAAAATAAATATTTTCAAACAACACCAAACATCAAAAAGCAGGTTTGACTTTATACAGAATTACACTGAATCGCCGTGAGCTTTTGCGTAAAGCTTGTGAACTTTGTGAACCAGAATTGCTGTACCATGATTATTTACATCTTATTGCAAACTTTTGTGCTACTCCTCCTTCTAATCTTCTTATAACATGGAAAAAAATCTGAATTCCACTGAATCGCTAAAGATGATTTTACAAAATGGCTACAGGTTTACAGGTTTTAGCAGGTTTCTGCAAGTTTTGGCAGGGCACGGTTTTACCCGTACGAACAAAGTAGTGGTAAAGGGGATATGCGTGACGCGTAATTTAAAAAAAAAAAGCTTACTCGAAGAAATTACACACACACACACAGGAATCATGAAGCAAAAGATTGAACTCAATAAGTTGTGTAAAAGACGCGTTCCCTCTGCTTTATTAATCCTTTTTGGGTTTGTGTTGCTGTTATAAACTCAACGGCACATTTCGGTGAACATCGCTTAAAACATCATATTAATCGTAGTGCAGGTATGAAAACGGCATCTAAGCCGGATATAAACTCTGAAATGGAAGTTTAAAGATTTTGTTCTTTGGGTGCTCACACGCGGTACACCCGGTACCCTCGGTACACTCGGTACGCTCGGTACGCTCGGTACACCCGGTATACTCGGTACGCCCGGTACACTCGGTACGCTCGGTACACTCGGTACACTCGGTACGCCCGGTACACCCGGTACACCCGGTACACTTGGTACACTCGGTACACTCGGTACGCCCGGTACACTCGGTAGGCCCGGTACGCTCGGTACACTCGGTACACCCGGTACACCCGGTAGGCCTGGTACGCCCGGTACGCCCGGTACACTCGGTACACTCGGTACAGCCGGTACACTCGGTACACCCGGTACACCCGGTACACCCGGTACACCCGGTACACCTGGTACACCCGGTACATTCGGTACAGCCGGTACGGCTGGTACAGTCGGTACGGCCGGCACAGTCGGTATGGCCGGTACAGTCGGTGCGGCCGGTACAGTCGGTACGGCCAGCACAGTCGGTACAGGCAGTACAGTGGAACAGCCGGCTATGGCCGGTATGGCCATAGTACGGTCATAGCCGTGCTTACCCATCCTTACCCATGTTTGCCCTTGCTATTATGAATCCTTATGATAAGCCATAAAGGTTCTTTAGATGGGATGTAAATTAGAGGAACTACTAACGAAGAAAGAAAATCACCACAGACATATAAAGTCTTGATTTTAATAACTAATTTTCTATTGTTCTCGTGAATCAGCCAATCAGAGAGCCGCTTTGAACCCGTGCGGGACTGCTCACACAGACACAAGGTTTTAATAATTCACCAATATCATGCGAAAACCGAATTCAATAATAATTGTTTTATTATACGCTTTGCCATTAAACAATTTGCCATTACTTTTTTCTAGCGCCGGCGTAAAACTTCGTCAGAACATTGACCAAAGTGGTTTTATCTTGTGGTTCCTCCAGGTTCTTCTCCCTCAAATAATCATTCAGAATTTTTACACTTGTTTTTGTTGTTCTCTTGGTCCTTTTAGAATCTTTATTCTCGATCAAAACTTTCCATCTCTCTTTGGGAACGGAGGCGAATCGCTCAGCCATATTTGCAAACGTTTGACAGCACTACATGGACGAAAGGCTTAGAAACTAGGCGGACTTTGAACTCGACATGATAACCCAATATCTGCTGCAGATATTGGGTTATCATGTCAAGTTCATATGCTACTGTATATTGACTGAATGCTCTCGACCAATCACATGTTTCAAAGTAATTCTAATGTATAATAATGACAAATATATGCCCAATTATCGGTAAATAAATTGTGGTTATTGTCTTGACGTCACTGGTTACCATACCAACCAGTATTACCTGTTAAAAATAATCATTAACTTTAAGTGGGTATAAGTCAAAACCAAGCGTGGTGGCCCCCATTTTTTAATACTGAGTAATGATTAGCATGTTTAGATACAACTTTTTATGAAATTAAAAAAATTTTCTGGGGGCAATTTCAGTTTTTACTTATGACTGGAGATTTGTTTAATATCATTGTTGTAGCAGCATTACCTAGCTATAAGATTTGTTGTACTGACCCATCCAAGTATAAGAGCTCCTAACGATCATGGTCAAGAATATATTAGAGAATTTCTACAAACCCACTCCATTGTAGCTCACCCTTTACATTGTAGCTTGTTCCAAGCATTTGGTTAGTTTGGGAGCAGAAAAAAATGGGAGAGAAAATCCAGCAGAGAACTTTGTCTATTCTTTTGAGTAAACTTTTTGTTTCATCTTGTTATCCACAGTTAGTATTTAATACCAACCTTGTCTGTAAGTTTTCTTCTAAGTCTGATTACAGTATATTTAACAATTATCCTGCGAAATCGCGCAGAATATTGCCTGATACTTAGCCGAAGAGGCCGTAGGCCGAGTTGGCTAAAATCAGACGATATTCCGCAAGATTGAGCAGAATAATTGTTTTATTATGCAACAAATTGTCAACAAAACACATTTTGGAGAAAGAAAAACTGTAATTATGCAGCGCTTTACAAGATTTCACGCCGCACCACGATACGCAGGAATATGTATGTCGGATGACAGATATCGAACATTTGACCAAATGGGCGCGCGCATCTGTGAAATAAGCAAAACCAAAATTACAGTCCATGTTGTCAGTTGTGGCACATGAACCATCAGGTATCCTGTCCATTCACCTGATGATGTGCACACACAAAAAAATAGGCGCAAATAAATTGAAATTGGACATTTTCATACCAACTTTCAGTGTTGCGTGCATAGCAGCTATCTTTTGACATCACCTTTTAACTGCTGTTTGAAATGAGCCAACCAAAACCGATGTAAGCTTCATGTTAATAAGCTGATCAACCTATGTATAAGTCTGAACCCCTTATTTTTGAGGTCAGAAAAAGACAGAATTTTCTTAAAAAACTTGTCTTGTATTTCTTAGAATTTTCATTACAGTGTATGTACCAGTACGTACAACATGAAAAATCACACAAGTTTCAAAATGAAGTTTATTATCGTGCACATGCAAGTGTTTTAGCAGGTTCTAGCAACACATTTAAATGAGCATTTTGTCCTGAACCATCATTTTTGAAATAGGCTTATAAAATCAAACATACTTTATTTCAAACAAACCTTTCAAATCATGGAAAGGTAGAAAGCAGCTTTAAAAAACAGGCAAAACACCAAAGAAGATCAGGAAACTTTGAAAACGACTCAATGAACAAAGTGCCAAGCTTACTGGGGGACCTTGGTAACCAATTAGCTACAGAATTGGTCAAGGGTAAGAGTTGGGAACTAGAAAAATGAAATACTGACAGAAATAAAAACATGGTTATAAGGGTCAGCCATACAGGCCATTTATTTTATTTATTTTATGTTCATTAGGTCCATGTTAAAGATGGAAAAATTTCTGCATTGGAGTTCTACAAGACGGAACAGGTTTGTTTACAGTGTATCTCAACTGAAGGCCCTTTTGACATAGCTGCATGATTGGAACACAATGTAGGATGAAGCGATGTCAAAATGAACCAATAATAGTAAATGGCTATAGGTCGATCATACATGTACTGGTATGAAAAAGCATCAGACTGGTGTTCAGAAGGTCATGGGTTAAGGTGGCTCCATATAGTTTCATTACCGCACGCGCGCTGCTAGTGCAAGCTTGTCGGAATCTGCGCGCGCGAGCTGACACAAGCCCAGGCAAAAATGATCAATGGAAAACTTTACCCATAAAAGATTTTAAAGAGTAAATTATAGTTACATCCACAGATTATGAGTTTTCCAATTTAAATGATGGAATTGCTTCCAATGCCCCGTAAACACTGAGTGTGAAGAAAAGTCAGCGAACCGTGAGCATGCGTGACACCATAACTTGAAGAATTTCTATTTTGCTGATGTCATGAAAACTAAGCGTTCTGGAGCAATCGAAAAACGCATATTGCTTGCGTTTCAAACGGTGAATTTTCTTGAAAATTGGCACATGGGTAGGATTTTTCTTTTTTGAAATCCCACATATGAAAACATCATTAAATTTTATACAAATACTGATGCAGTGAGCATGAAAAATGAAAATTGGGAAAATCACCGAAAATTATGTACAAATTTTCTCAAGGCTTTGTCAGCAGAAACTCTAATCGATGTTCACTTCGTTATGCCAAAAACAGGGAAAATTCACCATGTAAAAACCTAAAAAAACTGTCTTGAAGTTTGCTTGCGTCAAAAAACAAGCCAATTATCTCTGTTGCTAGTTGCCATGGCAATGAGATTAAGAGATTAAAGCTACAGATACCTGATTGTAGGCATTATATCAAGTGTTATACCAAAACATAATTGGAAAGACAGAAGTAAGCTAATGCAAATCTAATTGTAATACGACTTCCATATATATTACTATATGGAGCCACCTTAAAAGGTGCATCTTATCTCTAGACTGTATGGACATAACTACAGTTATGGATCAAGGATACTAGGTAAAATAATTTCATTTTAAAGCCAGTGTTTGACAAGAGCCATGTTAAATAATATGATGTGTTTTATTTTTAGCTGGAGGATGGCACATGGATTGAAGATGAAGAACAGACGCTAAAAATAAAGGCAAACTTTGTCATTTCAGCTTTTGGTTCCACACTTAGGGACAGTGATGGTAAGGGAACTTACATTGTGTACAGGAAATGGATGCATTTAGTACGTTACATCTATAGTCTGAGCATTTTCACAGAAGCCATGGTACTGGTGTTCCAAACACAATAGTATTAAGTTTTGTATCCATAACATCTTCACCCTGTGAGTTGAACATTTCTTGAATGGCTTTATGAGGATTTATCTTCTAGTTTTCTTATGCAGTGAAATAGCTATACCGTAAAATTCCGGTTATAGGCCCATCAACTTGGAAACAAAAAAATACATCCGGTTATAATTAAGCCCCCCCCCCCCCCCGGATATAAGCCCCCCTCTACCGGATGACAGTACTGAACAGGGCTAAATGTTGCTTTTTGTGCGTTTTAACTTAAAAGCGTATTTCGATCAACACTCCTGAGGCTCTTTTCGAAACGTTTTTTCCTTCCGCTTATAAGCCCACCCAAAAACCCTTACGAAGTTGTATAAGCCGGGGGCTTATAACCGGAATTCTACGGTATACTGGCACTATAATATTTTATATAATGGTCAAGGAATTGCGCGCGCTGTGATTGGTCAATTCGAACTCATTATAGTCCCATAAAGCACGCTGCATACGTCACGCGCGTGCTTTATCGAGTTATAATGCATGCTGCTTACGTCACGAGTTTTAGCGCACGCAATTTCTTTAACATTTCATAAAAGTAATAATAAAAAACTTTCTCCTCGTGCATTATTGAGTTATATACCGTATTTATTCGATTTAGCACCCAACCTCGAATAAGGGCCCACCTCGAATAACTGCCCACCCCCACCCCTCTAAATTGAGGGCACAAGAGGAATTCTAATTATTGCTGAAGTTGAGATTAAAATTGACTAACTACTATTAAATGACTATCCCGAAAAACGAGTTTTTTTAGCTTTTTTACTGAAACTTTTAATGAATATTTAATTTCAGCTTTCGTACACCTTCACATTTAGTTATTATAATTGTTGTTTTCTTGCAAAATAAACGTGCTACTTGCTTAAAATGGTGAAAATTTAATAAGCGCCCACCTCGAATAAGCGCCCACCCTCAAGGTCCAAAAATTTAATAAGCACCCAGGGCGGTAAATCGAATAAATACGGTATAAGCACTTGGGAATTTTTAAGAACACTCAAGAAGTGCGAGAATTCTCTATGCACCTCTCGAGATCGTGTTCTTAAAAATTCCCGCATGCTTATATAACTTAATAATGCACTCAGTGCATTTTTTATTTCTTTAATAATGATAAATTAAGGAGCCCAGTTGTTTTTTTAAGGTTACTTTTTGACTATGAAATGTATAAAAATGTTTTGTAATTTAACTGTTACATGGAAGTGAGTGATTGAAATATTCACTGTTGCAGTCATCAAGGCCATGGCACCTTTAAAGTTTAACAAGTGGGGTCTTCCTGAAGTGGATCCAACCACAATGAGCAGCAGTGAGCCAGGCGTGTTTTGTGGTGGGGACCTTGCTGGAGTAGCCAACACTACAGTGGAGAGTGTCAATGATGGCAAGCAAGCTGCTTGGCACATGCACAAGTATTTACAGGTATGTGTGCTGCAGTTAATGTGTCAGTAGTAGGATACAGTCTTTCTACAATCTTTAAGTTCCTGTAATTTGCTTCAGTAATCATGTACCTGAATACTCACATTACACAGTCGTCACAGACTTTATTTCTTGACTTCCTTGCTTTGTATTGATTTAAAGTTGCGCAATTTGTTGTACAAAATTGACCATATTGCATTCTGAAATTGTTTTAGGCACTTCATGGTGTGCCTGTGGCCAAGGAGCCAAGCCTTCCAAAGTTCTACACACATGTTGATGAGGTGGACCTGAGTGTAGACATCTGTGGGTTAAAGTTTGACAATCCATTTGGTTTAGCTAGTGCTCCACCCACCACTAGTGCAGCTATGATCAGACGAGGATTTCAAGCTGGCTGGGGGTTTGCTGTAACCAAAACATTTTCACTTGACAAGGTATAATTTTTTTTTTCTTATAACAAATAACACTTAACTGTGAGGTGTGCGCTTTTAGTTAGGGACTAACTCAAAACCACATTTCCTGCTGATAAAGTTTTTTATTTTTTTCGACATGTAATTTGTAGGACATTGTGACAAATGTGTCTCCTCGTATTGTTCGTGGAACAACGTCAGGTCATTTATTTGGCCCAGGTCAAGGAGCTTTCCTTAACATAGAACTCATCAGTGAAAAAACAGCAGCATATTGGTGTCGTTCTGTTACAGAGATTAAGAAAGATTTTCCAGACAAGGTTAGTATTATTAATCAGGATTATTTTGATTCTGCATGGTGGCTGGTGAAAGGCACCATTTCCTTTCATGTACAGTACTGTGCAAAAGTAATGCAAACGAAATTCGTCAAAATTCGTAACTTTTCGGGGCTTTTCAACGAAAAAAATGCGATATTTCGCTCTGAGCGAATTTGCGGTGAAAAAGTGGCTTTTTTCGCTGAGCCTATTGTTTTAAACCTTGCAAAATTTCGCGTGATAATTTGCTTGCTTCGAAATTGACTTCGAAAATTCGCTCTGTTCGAAATACACCCTTCAAAATTTCGAGCTCTGTTTTCGCTGTGTTCGAATGTCTGTTGACCTTTTCTAAAGCTATGGCTCTGCCCTGCTTCATGACTATAAAGAATGTCTCTTTGTGGTGCTGCTATTCAAACAAAAAGACGATGACCATTTTATGACAGATCGTTTTATTTTACTTTAAGAATTACCGGAGAAAGCCTTTTAAAACTCGACCAAGTCTGTGATTCAAAGATAAAACTTGATCCCTCCTTTTCTAAGTTTAAGTGGCAAAGTTTATACTCTTCTTTTCGATCGCACATGTACTCTGCTGGTACTCTACTGATAATTATGCACCAGCTTCATGAGTTTTTTATCTCTGAACGTTCTCTTATTTAATTATTTTCTCTTTTCTACTAAAAGTCTACAAAGTAACATTTTAGGCCATGTCAAACAAGAGTTATGGTCTTTCCAGGGCAGATCTCCTATAGTCAACTTTCCGAGGACTCGAAATTTCAATAATATAAATTGTGTATAATTGATTTGACAGAAAAAAATGATTTCTCTGTACATATACCACATTCTGTCCAAAGACTTTCCGTTTAAAAACGTCTTAGCACAGTCAAATGACATCATATCTTGAAAACACAGTGCTTACAAGAGCCAATGAATAAACTTGACTCAAATTTCCTTGTATGCTGCTGCTTGGAATCAGAGGTGAAATTTTATTGCTATCTTGCTAAATAAGGGCATGGTAAACGGTTATCCTACATGGCAGTCTAAAAAAATATGAAATTTTTTTGTCTAACTTCTGTCTCAATTGCATTTGTAAATCGTTGCCTCTGAGATATATTCACAATCTTACATAACTTCAGCCAATTACATTTTATAGCATTGATAGGGCTCATATTTTCTTTCCAGATTGTAATTGCTAGCATAATGTGTGGTTATTCCAAGGAAGATTGGACTGAACTGGCTCGGATGGCTGAGGTAAATTGATTTTGTATCAATTCAGTTATTATTAAATAATTGTTATATTACATTATCAAGAAAACTGTGGATGGGTTTGAAGACAAGACCATTAAACTGAATTAAAAGTTGAACTTGAAAAAGCTAAATGATTTTTAAACTCCTGGATAAACGACTGACAGTTGAACAACAGTTGTTTACGGGCAGCTGTTCTCCACAATTACCCACTCTGAAATACCCTATTTTTTCAATTAAACGCTGGGTCTTAATTAAATGTCAGGTTTTCAAAGTGAAGGTATAAATAAGCCACTCAAGCATGTTTTCAGTGTGTAAAATGCTTATAAAAAAGGTGAAATCACAAATGAAGAATAAATGATTGTATATAGCAAAAACTTTCCCAAAAATACTGAGCAGGCTTGGATCAACTTTTTCTGTTCTAGCAACTTTTTGTTTTTAAGCAGTTTCTAGACCGAAGATTTCCGAAGATTCTGACCAATTATTGGCCAGGCCAATCGTTTTTGAACTCACTCACATAACGAAGTATGTTGACAAACCAATTTTACGCTGTGCTCGCGATATTTTCGGCACCAAAACGTGGGGGGGCTCAGCCCTCCCAAATTTTCGTTTGCCCCCTCCCCCCCCTCCCCCTGCTCCTCGAGTTCATTTTTTGTATACAGAAATTGAGATTATTACAGTGGAGTGCATATATATTGCCTAACAAAAAATGTTTTCCGAATGCGATGTGTATGAAAGTGAAGAAATAAACGGACGTTTTCTGAAAAACACTTATACATGACGTTCCGCAACGTAATAAAAATATAGACAAGTTTGGTTTTCTGGTTAAGCGAAGTAAAGTAAACCCCAGAAATTATATCTCGACCTGAAAAACCATTTTCAGTCTGAGGAATGCAAAAACGTATAGGGTAATATATATTCTGGGCAGTCGGGGTGAAACTTCATTTCTCTCTGAATCTGTGCGTACTAGCTACTAAAAATTATCAGCTACGCCCCAGGTTTTCTTTTTGAATGTTTACTTAGTAATAAGTTTTGGTTATAGTCTCATTTTCAGAAAGAGTCTTCAATAAACTGCTACAACTGTTGTTATCATAAACTAAATCAAAACCAAAACTTCTTGTACCCCTGTTTGTGGTTTGCTTTTAACTGAATGCAGGCTGTATAGTCATGTATTTTGTTGATTGCTTGAGCATTGTTTTTATCTTTAGAATTCAGGTGCTGATGCTTTGGAGTTAAACTTATCGTGCCCGCATGGAATGGGAGAGAGAGGAATGGGCTTAGCTTGTGGCCAGGTACATGTAATAAGTCGATAGCATGTGCCATGTAGTTTCTTTAGCCTTATAAAGAAGGTTTTGAAAATAAAACTTCAGTCAGATGACAGCCTTCTATTTTTGCCAAACTACACCATAAAAACCACTAATGAGCATAGTTTTATCAAACAATCATTTTTGTCTTTCACTGGTTTTTTAAGCAACAGAGGTCACCACAGTAAAGGGGTGATCTGTTCTTTAAACTTTTGCTTTCAACCATGCTGATTTCCTTGAAATGTAGTCAGAAATTGTATCTTTTTTCACATTTAATTTCAAACAGTCATGGTTTGACTACTTCATCTACTTGCCCATCTGTCTGTTTGTCTGTCTGCCTGCCTGTCTGTTGTCTGTCTGTCTGTCTGTCCCTTTCTTATTCTTTGCAAAGATGGAAGGTTTAAAGTTGTGTTGATTTTTTTTTTCAAATAAAAACTAAAGCACTTTTAAGCATACCCCATTGTTCAATTGAATTGCTTTTGTCCGTGTTATAAGTCCACATATCTTGTGTTAAAAATATCAATAAATTAATGCGGACATTAACTAATAATGTTCAACTTTAGGATCCTGAACTGGTCCGGAACATTTGCCGGTGGGTGCGAAGTGCCACTAAAATACCATTTTTTGCCAAGTTAACTCCTAATGTCACAGACATTGTCAACATTGCAAGAGCTGCGAAGGAAGGTATGACAAACTGGTTTACATACATAGGCTTGTGGCGATCAGTCAGTAGACTGATTATTATTAAGATTCATACGGTTAATATTATTCTCCTTATGGCTAACTTGTAAGCCGCTTCTACAGTTTGAGCTACATGTCTGTGACATTGTGCATGGTATACAAGAGGACCAAATGATGGCATTTTTCTCAATTGCTTGTTTTAATGTTAGGCTGTGCTGATGGTGTCACTGCAACCAACACAGTGTCTGGCTTGATGGGCCTGCGGCCAAGTGGTGCTGCATGGCCAGCAGTTGGAAACGAACAAAGGACAACATATGGTGGAGTGTCTGGGAATGCAATTCGCCCCATTGCATTGCGAGCTGTATCTGCAATTGGAAGAGCTCTACCTGGGTTTCCAATCCTGGCCACTGGTGGAGTTGACAGCGCTGAAGCAGCATTACAGTTTCTTCATTGTGGAGCATCTGCTGTTCAGGTAAAATACAATAGAATAGCGAGAATAAAATGAAAAATGAACATGAGCATTTTGTTCTAAGCTAAGCTTGGTGGGGTCACATATGTACTACATGTAGATCAGTGAGCAGCATGTTGAAGCTTTAAATGCGTGGCATAAGAAAACGATGAACTTTCTACAAACCAGCAACTGGCTTCAGTAAGAAAAGCGTGTCACTAAGAAGCACGGTGTCAGGAAAAAGACTTCAAGTGCCCCGGGCCAGTGTTAACAGATCCTCTGACAAATGAAGGCGACCAAACCTCCTCATCCAGTTTTACTTGTTGATATGAAATCTTTGCTTCGGTGACATCTGTTTTTTCTAGTACTTTAGTTCCACTGCCCCTTAAAGGGACTTTAAATTCATCTGCCGCAAGAATGTAATGTTTGGTGCAGTTTGCAAAAAAATTGTTCTCTGTGGCCGTAAGTGTCACTCAAACCCAATTCTCCGTAAGATGACTGATACATGCTTGGAAGCTCATTTCTGTATGTAGACTGCCAATTTGTATTACCACAGCTGCTTTCTTGTGACTCACTTGTGATGATTGTGGGTTCCACCAAAGAGGCTGGTCAAAGGTAATAAAAGCTTTTGCGTGGTTTAGTCTTCTTTGATGTAGCATGATAATATGCGCAGGTTGTATCGGTTGAATCTAACTTGAATCTTTAACTTCTCCTCAGTTGATCTTCTCCAGGTCTTAGCAGGTCTTCCCACTTTTCTTTTACCCTGCGGATTCTACTTTAAGACCTGCTTGGTGGTGTCAGTGCCTGGTCTTCTTTGTGTGTGGCCGATCTAGGCCCATTTCCTTCTTGCTATCTCAGTTGGTATGTGATCTTGTCCTGTCCTGCTTCAAAGTTCTTTGTTACTGATGTTTTCTGGCCAGTGAATCTTGAGGATCTTCAGGGTTGGAAACTAAAATTTCGGAGCACTCGCCATCTGGGCGAGTGATCTTCAAATTGCACTCGCCCAGATCAGTTTTCACTTGCCCAGTCTCCTCCATTAATAAAGGAAAATTTAGCCCCCCTCCCCCCACGAATAATAAAATGTACAACTTAAATTTTTAAGCACGTTTGATACTCACCGTGCCACCGTAGTGGTCGATCACTAAATAAATGAAAAGTAACCAAAAATAGACCTTACTCCACAATAAAAACTCGAGCACACTTCCATCAAAAGTCGAAACACAGTTTTATCTGATATGTATTCCCACATACCTGTAGTTCGCAAGCAAATAGCTTTGATGGAGATTTCAAAATGTTGGTAAGCTATCCGCTCATGGACAGTGTAGATTATTTTAAAGTGGAAAGTAAAAGTTCCGCTTATTTTGAATAATATATTGAAAATCATACTCGCCAAACCGGGCGAGTGATCTGTGATTTGTACTCGCCCGACAGTTTTCACACTCGCCTGGGCGAGTGGGCGAGTGCTAATATCCAACCCTGATCTTTCTGAGGCACTTGTTGACAAAGCTTTGTAGCTTATTTGATAGAGCTTGTGTAACTTTCCAGGTCTCTGAGCCATAGAGAAGCATAGCTTTTACATTAGTGGTTAAGATGCGCAACTTGGTTTTGGTGGAAATCGAGGAGGCATTCCAGACCGGTCTAAGATTGTTGAACGCCAGTTTCCCTTTACCAATTCTGCACTTCACATCCTCCTCAGTTCCTCCAGTGACTGTGATGATACTGCCTAGATAAGTGAAACTTTCGACATCTTCCAGATCCTCGCCATTCAACTTAATTTTGTCCCGCTGCTTGCTTTTGGTTCGCATCACTTTGGTTTTCTCTTTGCTGACCCTGAGGCCGGTTGTCTCTGCAATCTGTGCCAGATTGTTGGTTTTGGCTTGCATATGTTGTAGTTTTTGAGAAAGAAGGCATATATAGTCTGCATAATCCAAATCATAGAGTTGAGTTGTTAGTATCCATTGGATTCCTGTCTTACCCCGATCTTCCACCTCTCTCATAATCCAATTGACAACCATGATGAAGATCATCGGAGACAGCAAACTGCCTTGACGAACTCCTGTGCTCATTTCGAAAGATTGTCAGCTTCCCGTTATGAATGACTTGACAAGATGGCGACTCGTATAGGTCTTGTATCAGCTTGATGAACTTTGATGGAATTCCATAGTGATGCATGAGTTGCCAGATGATGTTCCCATCAACACTGTCAAAAGCCTTTTCGAAGTCGATGAAATTCATGTATAATGGAGTCTGCCATTCGTTGGATTGTTCGATGATTCTCCTTAGAGTGGTCAGTGCAGGATTTATCTTTCCTAAACCCTGCCTGGTTACATTGCAGTTGTTTGTCCAGGGCGTCTTTAAGCCTTTCAAGGATAATGCGGAAGAATATACACTATACTCTGACCAGACAACTTAGATCATCATCAATGAATCTGTTGGTTGTACCGAAAACAAACTTAAAGTCTTATGGAGAACGATCTTTTAAAGTTGCCGCCACCAGATTATGGAATGTGCTTCCAAAGAAACTTAAACTTATCAAATCACTTGACGTTTAAATAACAAAGAACTTAAAACATTGCTTTTTCTAGAGGCCTTTTTATATTAATAATATTTTATTTTTTAATCCAAAGTAAATTGTAAGTTATTTAATTAATATTTTACTTTTTAAAATTATTAAGACTTAGAGAGGCCTTTTTATATTAATCATATTTTATGTTTTAAATTCAAAGTAAATTGTAATTTAGCATGATAAATTTTGCATTAACTGAAAAACTCGGAAAAAAATTCCGAGTACCAGATGGGATTTGAACCCACGACCCTCCGTGTTCTAGGACGGATGCTCTACCACTGAGCTACTGGGACTCTGTGGCGAGCAAGGGTGAAATGTGGGTCTTGACTAGAACCGCATCACGCAGTCACATAGTCAAATCAGTACAAGTACACATACATAGGACTCATAACTGCATCGCGCAGTCACATTAAAGCATACTTGAGATGCAACCATCCCGCCGCCCAATTTCTATTGATAATAAATCCCGATAACTTTTCATCTTTCTGACGATTATATTTTAGATATTCGAATAACTTGTTTTTCCCAGGTTGTTTGCTTGTACTAAAACGTGTTGCCATTGTGGTTACGAGCGTTCTGATTTGATGTAAATAAGATCCAAAACAATACTGTTTTGTTTCTAAATAAGAAAACGGAACAAAAATACCCTATTGGAGAAATCCTCTTTCCCTGAAACGTTCCATTATCAAGAAACATGCTTCTATTAGACAATAAGTTGCCTATTTTAACAAACCGGCCTTGGTTGAACAGGTGCCATAGATAAATAAAAGATTATTCATCCCACTAGATACTCTTATCGTTACCTCAGAATAAGTTGTTGCTGTACTTGTATTCAGTTAATCCAAAGCACTCCTCGTTACCTTCTGAAAGGTATATTGGAAGGGTGCGAGTGTCAAAATTACAATGCAGAAGAAACGTTCCTCCTACAACTCCTACTTCCCTTAGAAAGGCTAGATGATGGTCATCCAAGTGCTATTTTAGTCTTCCATGTATTTTTGTTAAACAAATTATCTTGTTAACAGAGATCCTAGACTGGATGTCAAACATTTTCCGACCTCCAGTATTAATATCGTTAATTCAGACAATAATTGTTTCCTCTTTCCTTGTCAGGTGTCAAGTGCTGTACAGAACCAGGACTTCACTCTGATTGATGATTATACCACAGGATTAAAGTGTTTGCTGTACCTTCAAACTATTGATGAACTTGCAGCTTGGAGTGGTCAGAGTCCTCCTACACCAAAGCACCAAAAAGGAAAAATTGTTCCTAAAATAGCTGAACTTGTTGGAAAGGTATGCAATACATATATTGACATTTTCACATACTCGTGTTTTTATGTAATAAACGGATGATTGCACCACAGGGGGCCCAGACAAACTGTTTGTGTATGGACTGTGCACATTTACATTTTTATAGAGAATGTATGGAATTTACCGCATGGTTTGTAAAATTGCGTAAAATGGTGCAAAACATTAACAAATTTGTGCTGAACAAAGTGTTAAGTTTCCTACCTTTTGTGTAGTGTCGTTCGTTTGGCTCGAAATGGCGAATTTGAGTCGATTGAAGGGTATTTTGCTTTCGCTGTTTACTATACATCTAATTATATGGAAAGGGTGGAAACTCCAACAGCTCCAAAGTAGAACACTTCCAGCGCCGAGCCGATTTTCGACCTGATAATCCCATCGCACAGCTTTCAAACTAAGCACCAGAAAAGAGGAAGGCTTGACGAATCTTCTCGTATCATTTGATCGAAAATTTATCCAAACGGTCCGGAACAAGCCCTCAAACGAAAACGGGTATCCAAAAATTTTAAGCCGTCCGAATGCGTAGCACCAATTTGTGGTGCCGAAGGGAAACGCTATTCCCCAACCTCTTTGTGATTGGATACAATTGAACAATGGTCGTTCAAGATTTTGTTTCGTGGATAGGGAGGCAAAGGCAAAACCAATACTCAATAGTATAGGGAGTGACGTCAATTGTGCGACACAACCTTAGGACCCTCGCGCAAAATATGGCAATTATGACGGCGATGCCGAAAGCGACGCATTAACATTTAAATATGCGTCGTTGTAACTTGTCAGTGTGGCGAAGTAATTATGAAATATTCATACTGACTTAAGAAACGAGTAAGTACCTACATCTAGTCGGTATGAGTTCATTTTTAAAGCTAGCTAGCTTCAAATAAAAGTCAGCGTTAATTTTTCAACGAAAAAAATATTTTACAGCCCTAAAAAATATCAGGCTTTAGTCATCTCACCTAGTTGTTTTACAGAGATTGCAAAACAATACACCCACATGTGAAACTCTCGTGCAAAACCGTTGTTGTGATTTGCTATTCTTTTGTTAAGGTCCAGCTGTATGGGAAAACCCCGCGAAGTTCCATCACGACTTTCGTAGCGCAGAAAATGTAGGCGATCGCGAGTTTGCGGAAAAGTGGGATTTTTTCGCGACATACGAATATGGCAAGGTACTCGTGTTTGAGTTCCTTTATTTTTCTTTCTGTTTTTGATGTTTTAAACATTTATGGCTGCAATCACCGAAATAGTCCTCATTTTCTAGGTTCGAAACCTTAACTTCTGAACAATCTGAAATCCTACACGTAGCCGAAGCTGGGCACAATATTCTTGTAACTGGAGAGGGAGGAACAGGGAAATCTTTTGTGGTGAAGGCTATCAACAGTTGACTGCTAAAGCAAGGGAAAAAGGTTTTCATTGTTTGTGGGAGTGGTGTTTCGGAAAGAGTGTATTTGGAAGTAAATAAACAGACGTCAATGGCGCACTCCTTTTACTTCGACGCATACAAGTTACAGCGACGCATATTTAAATGATACTGCATCGCTTCCGGCATCGCCATCGTAATTGCCATTTGCGTGAGGGTCCTAAGGTTGTGTCGCACTATTGATATCACTCCCTATACTATTGAGTATTGGTTTTGCCTTTGCCTCCCTATCCACGAGAAAAAATCTCTAACGACCATTGTTCAATTGTATCCAATCACAAAGAGGTTGGGGAATAGCGTTTCCCTTCGGCACCACAAATTGGTGCTACGCATTCGGACGGCTTAAAATTTTTGGATACCCGTTTTCGTTTGAGGGCTTGTTCCGGACCGTTTGGATAAATTTTCGATCAAATGATACGAGAAGATTCGTCAAGCCTTCCTCTTTTCTGGTGCTTAGTTTGAAAGCTGTGCGATGGGATTATCAGGTCGAAAATCGGCTCGGCGCTGGAAGTGTTCTACTTTGGAGCTGTTGGAGTTTCCACCCTTTCCATATAATTAGATATAGTAAACAGCGAAAGCAAAATACCCTTCAATCGACTCAAATTCGCCATTTCGAGCCAAAAGAACGACACTACATAAAAGGTAGGAAACTTAACATTTATTCAGCACAAATTTGTTAATGTTTTGCACCATTTTACGCAATTCTACAAACCATTCGGTAAATTCCATACATTCTCTATAAAGATGTAAATGTGCACAGGTCATACACAGTTTGTCTGGGCTCCCTGTGATTGCACATACTTCAGTTATTTTTTCAGTTAAAGGAACTACGTCACGGGATTTCACGGATGTTTGGTCTAGACTCTTGAAACTAGTGGTAGGCAATTTAACCCGTGAAAAACGAAAATTTTGAACATCTAAAGTAAGATATAACCTTAATATGCGAAGAGAAATCTACTAAAAATATCGATTTTTTTTGGAAGACACACGGAAACAACTTGAAATGTGAAGCCTGAACTTTTCAAGTTGTTATCCATTCCCATTCTAGCCATCTGCTGCCAAAGACGCTTGATAAAACAGTTTCAGTGCTCTAATATATCAATTTTTAACAAAAATGGACCATTATTTTTTGATTTCATACGACACAAATATATATTTTGGCTGTCCAAAAAATCTTTTAAAATCTAAGATTAATGCTGAGACGTTAAACGTATATGCTCTTTGGTCTATCCAACCATCTTTCCTCCCCCATAGGTGTCTACTTATTAAAAAGAACCGCTATAAGGGACCGGTCATTTATTAGACGGGGGAGGGCTGGTACAAATAGGGGAAGGGTCAATGATTTTTATGCAGAAAGTAGGGGGGCACACAAAGTTTAGCATGCATACTGAATAATCAATTATGGGAGTGGAAAAGGTATTGAGGGGGTCAGGAGAACATAGCCTTCCTCCATTTGCAACCAACCCTGTCCCCTTTAAATATTTCTTTAAGAAGCAGTCGGGTTGATTATTTCATTTTTTGTACCTGAAAGTGGCAATTATTCAAAGGGGAGGCGATTAGCTAGGAAGTATGGTAAATTGTGTCTAATTGTGTCTTACAGGCCCTTCCCAGTTTCGGACCATTCGTAAAGGAAAGAGAAGCTATTGTGGCAAGACATAAGGAAACGTCTGATTTGTTAAGTAGAGAATTAGAACCAGAGAAAGTCAGACCTGCCCTTAAACCAGACAAACCTGCCCCACTAGTCAAGGTAAATCGGTTTCCTCTATTACAAACATTTACTAAACTTTAACGTCTTGTACAGTAACATAGAATAATATTGTACTGTAACGTGTACCAGTAGTAACAGTCAACGCAAAACCCTTTCAAATCGAAACAACAAAATAAACAAACGAGGTGGATTTGCGTTTTTTTTTTAGCTTAAATGTAGACTTTTACGGTATTTTACACTTTGACTTACCTGACATATTTAAAAAGCAAACGTTGGTAGTAAAACATTTACATCCGTCATGAGTGAGGGCATTTTAATCCAGGTGTACGCAGAATGATTGAAGTTCAATTTGATATATATCTCAAGGAAATAAGAAGTCAAACTTTCAATATGACGTAGAAAGGAGCAATAATAATTATTATACCCAGTACACCTGACTTTCACGAATTGGATGTTCCGTGCTCAAGATGGTGGAATTCCCCACTTAAACCGTTCGTTCAAACTTTGTTTCTTACTGTTCTATTCCTATATTTAAACGTGTAATCACGAGGTGATGTCTTTGTTCCATTCGCGTTAATTAAATTTATCTGGAAATATTGCACTTTTATTCACCCTTATATCCTTCACTTTGAACTACTTTGGTGTTTTTGTTTTCTTTAAGAGCATTTACTATCTGGTATTATCCATTGTTGACATAAGAATGATAATCGGCCTTATCTGCATCACATCCCTACACTGCAGTTATCATAATTAGACATCATTACAATATTGTTAGCTAGTGTTTTCTTATTACAGGATGTTATTGGCTTGGCTTTGAGCCGTATTGGTACTTACGGTGACCTGGACAACAGTCAACAAGTGGTAGCTGTGATTGATGAAGATTTGTGCATCAACTGCGGCAAGTGCTACATGACTTGTAATGACTGTGGTTACCAAGCTATCAGCTTTGATGCTCAAACCCATCTGCCACATGTCACAGATGACTGTACTGGGTGTACATTGTGTTTCTCTGTTTGCCCAGTCATAGGTAGGTATTTCTGTTTTCCTATTTAGGTTGCATATAAAGTAGACCGTAAAATTCCGGTTATAAGCCCTGGGCTTATACAACTTCGTAAGGGGTTTTGGGTGGGCATATAAGCGGAGGGGCTTATATCCGGGAGGGCTTATATAAGCGGAATAAAAAAAACGTTTCGAAACGAGCCACGGGAGTGTTGATCGAAATACGTTTTTAGGTTAAAAACACATAATAAAGCAACATTTAGCCCTGTTGAGTTCTGTCATTCAGCAGAGGGAGGCTTATATCCACGGGGGCTTATAACCGGATGTATCTTTCTGTTTCCCAGTAGATGGGCCTGTAACCGGGGGGGGGGGGGGCTTATAAGTGGAATTTTACGGTACATGTATTACCATTAAGTTTTAAAAGTAACGTTCCTCGTTACTTTCGGACTTAGCAGCTTTTTCTTACAGCTACTTTCGGAGGGTCGCTACTTTGGAAGGGCAGCTAACATGTGTACCAGTGGACCGCCCCATGTTAATAAATTTAAAGTCAAAAAGTTTTTTTAAAATATATAGGATAAATAGCAATCCTCCAATAGCCATGGCTCAGTACTTCTTAGAAGAATGGGACTCTGGTCTCTGAAACTCTAATGTATGTGAACAAAGGTTTTCTTGCCTTTCACTAGAGAGTTGGCCATGTTTCAATGCTCAATGAACCAAAGTTTATCGATATTAAGTCAAAACATCTTCAGTTCTTCCTCGGCAATCTTTAGTAATTTTCGGAAAAGGATGGAAAATGTTCGTAATCATTCCTACGACCTTCGGGCAACATTTTGAAAATGTGCGGAAATCTTCGGAAAATCGTCAAAACCTCGTTATTAGTAGGTTTATATAATAAGCAAAATAATACATGGTTGCTTGGAGATATGAAATTTATCAGTATCTTCTCGTGTTCAAAACAATATATCACGTGTGAGCGCAGCTAGTGAACGAGTGAGATATCGATTTGAACACTCGGAAGATAAATTTCATATCTCCAAGCAACCATATATTATCCTCTATTTATCATAATATCGTACTTGTACTTATTTAATATAGATAGATATTGTAGGTTGTTTTAGCTTCCCATCGGAACAGCTTGCTAATTCTGAATTACACATTCCTCTTGTGTTATAATAGTGTTCAAAATATTGTTTGTATGTGTTATTTTTTTTGTGGCAAATTCCAAAGATTAAGTGATTGTGTTTCTTTTCCTTAGACTGTATCAAGATGGTCCCAAGGGAGGGGCCTTACAAGCCTAGTCGTGGTGTTCCACTTGCTGTTATTGGGGAGGCATAAACATAAATCTTCAGGCCTTTTTGCAAGGCAGAAGCATTCTTGAATATGTGAAATGTTTCTTGTCCTGTTAATTCACTTTGTGATTATTTATATGGCATGTATAATTAATTGGCACTCATTATCACTCCACCTTACATGCTTACACATATGTAACATTATTAAAGTTGGGTGATTTTGAGGTTTACAATGTAAAAGGTTAAATAAGGTGTGTAACTTTCTTTTTTTACAAACTGAGGGACGTACATGACTTGTAAATTGAATTCTTGGTACTGTGCTCTTTATGCACCATGGTCCAAGACAAGGTTAATTATTCTTATACTTTTTTAACTGGTTTTTATCATGTTTAGAGGTTCCACTAATTATATTAATTGTAATGGTTAATTCAAATGGGAGTTCAATTCTGTAGCGTTTGTATGACACTGTGTGTTTGAAAATGTAGTAGAAATAAAAATGAGTTTTTAAACTGGCTTTTTTCTGAAGTCGCATTCTTGACGTGATTGTTACGCTAACGGGCTAATGCATGAAAAACAGTGCTGCCGATAAGCCGGTATTTATGTACTTCACGGTAGCCTGCGTAACAAATGAACTAAAACCCTGGTATAGTCAAACACGAAATTCCAACGCCACTTCCGGTTTTCGCAACATCGCACTTTCTTAAAATTTGTGGCGAACTTATGCAAGACTTTTACAAGAAAATGTTATAAAAATAGCAGTAGTAAGCCAAAATACAAGCCAGTAAGCTAGCTGGAGAGCAAATATTAAATTTTCTATGCATATGCGACATCCAAAGCTTACGTAACCTTTCAGTGTCTGTCCTAACATTTGAAAGTGCAGCAGTTTGGCATTGCAATGTTTATAACGGACGGGAACTGCATGCAGTGCGTTTGACCGCTGTGTATAGTGTCTTTTGCCGAGCACGAGGCCATACTGGAAGAGTATCACCAGAGGTGTTTCTGATACGGTCCATACTAGAAAAGGTACGGTCTGAGTTTGTGGGAGTTAACAAGAAGTTTATTTCCTAGCTCTAATGGGAGGTGCGGTGGCCTGATGTGACTTATGGTTAGCGCACAGGACTCGGGATGGAGCGGTCCAGATTCGAGCCCTGGTCAGGGTTGCTGTGTTGTGTTCTTGGGCAAGACACTTTACTCTCATAGTGCTTCTCTCCGCCCAGGTGTTAAATGAGTACCAGCGAAATGGTGCTGGGGGTACTGGGAAATAGAAATATTCTTAGCCGCTTAATGCTATTGAAACTGGGATATATAGCTCCGGCAGTATGGGCACTTGTAGGGCATGTAGTAATTCCAGGAACACCGGAACATTGTGAAAAACCCGGAACACCTTTTAGAAAAAACGGAACACCTTCTAGAACCTTTACATACCCCGAGAAAGCCTGGAAAATACCCCAGCAAGGCGTTATTATCACCATGCTTAGGAAATCGACTTATACTATATTATTATTCATTCAAAATATTTCTTCGTTTCTGATTGGCTTTCAATCCCCGGCTAATTCCAACTAACCGGCTAGCATTGACCAAATTTGGAAGACGCTTCTATTATTGGACGAATGAAGTAATAATTATTGGACGATTGACGTTCCAATAATAGAAAAATTATTGGACGATTGACTTCATGCAACAACGACTTTGTACAAAGCTCAGCCGAAGGCGAAAATGGTCGTTACATTTCAACATTGCGACGAAAAAATGGCCAAAATATTAGATGATAAAGATAGCAAAAACATCAAAAAAGCTTCGATTTTTGATTTTTAAAGCTTATCTTCAGGAGAGAAACGTCAAAAAACCAGCGACACTGGAGGAATTGGCCACTGTTAGCGAAAACTCTACGCCAAAGTTTGTAGCCATTTTAATTCATTTTGTGTTTTAAGAGCTCTTGGAAATATTTTGAATGAATAATAAAACAATTATTGAATTCGGCTTTTGTATGATATGAAAAATTATGCAGATCTCGGAGGGTGTTATCCTCGATCTTCATAATTCTTCATATCATACTCAGCCTCATCCAATAATTGCTAAGTATATATATTAATGAGCCAAAAATAAAACTGAATAACTTAAATGAGAATGGGTTCAAAATAGCAGTCAGCTGCTGGCTCTAGCCGGCACTTTGACCACACTTGCGGGCTACTTTTCACTGAAGAAATGGAAAATGTCATGATTTTTGATTAGCCAACTGCGGACGACTAAGCGAATGAATAAGCGTGAGACATGCCAGTTTGTCTAGACAAACTTTTGCCTTACTGCCTTTGTTTCTGTCTGCTTGTGTAACAAGTGCAGGTTGTAAAGCATTTTTATTAGTTCAGATTAAAGTCGGTTTTGTATTAATATTGCTCGACGGAACAAATTGCCTATGTTTGTGAGTGAAGAAACTTGGGCGACGGTTTGTCTCGATAAAGTTGTATGTTTCGTGCTTTAACAAACACCTGAAAAAACATAGATTTAAATGAAGCTTCCGACGCTTACATTATTTTGCGATATTTGCAAAACATTTTTAAAATCAGTAATAATTTACAAAGTTTCTCGAGGAAAAAAGTGAAATTTCAATTCAGGAAGAGTTTGATCTTGACTGTGACTAATTAATATTCATGAAAAATTTGGAACCACAGAAGAAGTCCGGATAATCGAGAAATCCGGATAATCGAGGTCCGGATAATCTAGGTTTGCCTGTACTGTCTGTTACAGTGTAATTGATTGTCCATATTGCATTCTGCACTGTCCTTTGCGTCTCTGAGTTACTCTTTACGCCAATTGAAAGTTTATACAAAGATATTTTATTCTCCAAAATTTCAGCTTCCAGCGAGCGCTAAAATTATCCCTACGAAATCCTTTTCTAAAGTAGCCCAAAACTCGACAACTGAATGCCGCCATCTTGGAGCTGGTAATGTATGCATGACGTCAAGGAGCTCAGCCTGAAGTTTGGCCAGAAAATTAAAAAAAAAATGGTCGAAACTCCTTGTTTCCTCGTAGTGGCTTTTGTTTGTCAAAATGCCTATTTGTGCAGCTCCATTTTGCTAAACAGTGCTCCAAGAAATACAAAAAAGGTATTTTTTTCACCGTCTTCCAATATTTAAAAGAACAATTGCTCAAAAGCAGACACAAATATTGGTGTGTTCCAAAAAATATACTGAAGACTACTTCGAAGTAAATAACAGTCTCCTGGGTGGAAATACCCACAAAAGAAAGAAAGAGCCAACCATTTTTAAGAAAGCTCCTTTTGTAACTCCCTTCAAAAGACATGCAAGCAAAAGGAGGTGGAAGAATGCGGAAAGAATAGTAGTAATTTTGCTCAACATGTTTTCTTAGGAATTTTGTCAAACAAAAAAGACACTACAAAGAAACAAGGAGTTTCAAGTATTTAAATTTTCCCGCCAAATTTCTGGCTGAGCTCTTTGATGTCACGCATACATTACCAGCTCCAAGATGGCGGCGTTCAGTTGTCGAATTTTGGGCTACTTCAGAAAAGGATTTTGTGGGGTTTTAGCGCTCGTTGGTAGCTGAAATTTTGGTGAAAAACATATTTTTGTAGACATTTTATTGGTGTGAAGAAAATAAATGGCCATTCTGGAGTGAACTTCTCCTTTAAGATTTAAGATTTTATCCACTCCTATTTATATAAGAAAAAATAGCAGCAGTAACTCTCTTATGATATCTCTGCATGTATTAACTCATACACTACCTGTCAATTTTTTCTTTCACCCAGAATTGCTGGTCACAATTCTCAAAATGAGGAGATCACACAAGACCAGTGTAGAATAAATTACAGTCAGATTTGAGCTGCTTTCATGTGGCATGCACTACTTTTGCTCAAATTAATACATTTATAGGTTTTGAGTTATTCATTTAGCATGAGTGCTGTATTAAATGTTTATTTATCGTAATGGTTGTATCACAGTATACCTGTTCACCACTGACAGATACATTCTTCAGTCAGAGTCGTCACTAATAAAACTGTCCTGATACAGTCCCATAGTCTGGCTTTGTGTTACTGCTGCTGCAGCTGCAGCTGCAGCTGAAGCAGCAACTGACAACTGAAGGTTCATAAACAACGTTGGTTGTTCAATGGGATGTTCAGTAGTTTCTGCATCAGGCAGCTGATTGCACACTTCATTTGAACTTAGCAATTTTTCATCATAAAGGTTATTCCATTTGGAGGCATTTGATATTTCCTTTTGGTCCTTCTTAGTAATGAAACTTATGTTGTCATTATGCAATGTGTCATCATTCACATTTGAAAGATCTGATAAATTACAAACACTCGATTTCACAGGTTGGACAAACCCTGCAGCATCTATGAGTGGATCCTTGTCCTTTGTTAACAAAACAGCCTTAAGTTCCTGTAGAAGTTGCTTGTTCTTCCTTGCTTCATTTATGTCTCTTTCAAGATTCTCAGTCATTAAGGTTGGGAGGTTAAAGGAAGCTTCTTCATATGGATCAGAAAAGGCCTCATAAACTTTGTCAATTTGTGAGACTTCTTCCTTGAAATCCAATGTACAAGGTTCCTTTGATTCTTCCACATTAACATTGTTCACTGCATCACATGTGTAGCTGTTAAGTTCCTTAGCAGGTACTTCCTTACCCAACATCTTGTTAAGATGTCTTTCACCCTCCTGCCAACAGGTAAATGCAGACTCTAGATCACTTTTTAACCACTGAAATGATACACCCAAATTGGAATTCACGTTAGATAAGTTTGTGGCTTCTAATTCCTGCTCTGCTTTAGACTTGAGATGTTTTCTCATAACTTGCTGAAGAGACTGCACTCTCAGAATTCCTGCCTGAAGGTGAAGTTGAAGGCTATGAAGAGCTGTATCAAGAACTGCCCATTTAGAACAAGGCCTTGTAGGAGGCTTCACTGTCACTTCACTTATAAAACAATAACTTTCATGTAAGTGATAACATCTCTCAACTGATGTTAGAGAAGCTGTCATCATTTTGGAAGAAATTCCCAATATCTTGTTTAAGTTCTTAAAAAGCTTGAAGTAGAGTTCATACATATTCCCATCATTTGCCTTAACTGATAAACTCAGCAATAATCTGCTCAGAAATTCTGACTGTAAGCTTACAATTAATGATGTCCCATTTTTTAAACCTTGCAATGACATTCTTTCAGTGTAACCATCTGATTCGGGTTTCCCAGCTCCTTCATACAGATTACCTACAGATTGTGTTGAGAAGTAAGTGAATGTTTCAGCAAATTCCTGGCTAAGGGGACAATGTAAAAGTAACTCTTTAGCTGATTTCTGTAAACACGTAACCACATGTTCTGTATTTTTAACAACATTCTCCCTTAATGCTGGATAAACTGCTGATCTAGCAAAATTATCATAATTTTTAAAGAAGAATGCAGAGCTACCTGGGCAGACCATAGTATAACCCTTTGATATTATCTCCATTTCTTGAATAAGCTTAATACACTTTCTTAGCAGCAAAACCAGTTGTTTTGTCCTCATGGTAAACAATTTCAATTCACCTAAATTTCTCTGATGATGAATGTTGAAGTAATATTGAATCAGCGATTCAATTACTGTCACTAAAAGAAGCGCAAGGACAACTGAAAGTGAAGGAAAAAGAAAGTCTTTAACAGTCACCAGTATTACAGACACTAGTACAACAAACAAAGAAAGAATAAGCTTATATCTTCTAGAGAAAAATGAGCCCCATTCTCTTGACTTGCGCGGTTTTCTACTTTCAGAAAGTTCCGGATCAAACCGGGAAAGAAAATCAGCGTCATCTTCATTCAGTATTTGTGATTCGGACACTGCCATGATGTAGTCTTTGCTGAAGATTTCGAGATTCTCTGTTGATGGTGTTATAGCAAACCACGACTTTGTTCTATTGTTAAAACACTCAAAAAGGCCTTCCATTCGGGTTCCAAAAGAGAAAATTCGTTTCTTTTCAAATTGATCTTGAACTTCGTAGCCTTTTACTTTCTCAAAGTCCGTAAAACCAATTTCGTCGAGATATTTCTGCAAGGGCGAGTTCTCCAACACTACATTTTCGTCCGCCATTTTTGTGCACGGCGATTTTGGTTCCAGACCTCGCTTCGGCCGAGGGCCGACGCGTACGGTGTATTTAAAATTCAAAATGGCAGCCAGGCGCACATACGAGACGCTACACAGACAAAAGGTCACAAAAGACCAATTTATCGAAGGTAAAATTTAATTTATCATAAGACGCTTTTCTTTATCTCGAATTTGATGCAGGTGGCCATTTATATTCTGTAGTTAACTTAAGCTTAAAATTGCTATCGACCATATCAGTGCTAGCTTGGAAGCTCCATTTCTTAAATACGAGAATTCCTGGAGAATTTCGACACGTACGTATTTGATTAATTATTTATGTGTTTCTCACTATTTGACCACTTGACCATATTCCCCTGGCCTAAATAAGCACGCGGCCATGCATTAATGTTTTCTTAGTGTTCTTAGCGAAGGTGAAAAATGTAAGACCGTCGCCCTTCACATATATCGTGAAAAAGAGACTGTTTACGTGGAGATCTTTTGTATTGAGTGATTGATCCACCGGGATTTTAACAACGAGGACAGCATTACAACTTCGCTTCTTTCGATCGAGTCAGACAGACAACAAGAAAGGCCACTGCGTTTCTCATTGATTAACTTTTCGATTTTGAGCGTGTAAACGAGCCTATCAAGAGTTGCCGACCAGTCAGGATGGCTGCATGCTACACCAAAACCTGAAAAGACGATCAAAGAAATACCTATTCGTGCGGTGATCACTTTGTGTTTGCATGGCTGTCGATTGTGGATACAAGTGTTTGAAATTTATGGTAGTTTTCTTCAATCTGTTGTTCTGGCTTGCTGGTTGTGCCCTGTTTGGCCTGGGTATTTGGTTGCTCGGTAATAAAGGGGAAGTCGCTGGAGATTACACCAAACTGGCAGGATCTATTAACTATAAAGCAGCTCCAATTTTATGTGTTGTGATCGGAGCAGTCACTATTATAGTGGCATTTATGGCATGTTGTGGAGCAATTAAAGAAAACCAATGCATGCTTGGCTCATACTTTGCCTTTATTTTACTAATATTTTCTTTGGAAATTACAGCCATTGTTCTAACTTACGTTTACAGGGAAGAAATTGAAAAAAATTTACGAGGAGATATACAAGAAACTCTTAATGAATATCAAGATCTTGACCATGAAGCTGTAACAAGAGCAATTGATGAAATTCAGGCAAGTTTTAAGTGTTGTGGAAATTATCAGTACAAAGACTGGTTCAACACTAAGTGGGGAAGAAAGAATAAGGAAACTGTTCCAAAAAGCTGTTGCAAAGACCCTCGAGATGGAACATGTAACAAAAATGCATCTAAGCATCTTACAAAGATCTACGCTGAAGGTTGTTATAACTTTGTTCGGAAATATCTGTTGGACAACCTTCATGTTATAAGTGGATTTGGCATATGGATTGCAGTGATTCAAATAATGGGAATGATCTTTGCTTTATGTTTGTGTTGTCAAATTAGGTATAGTAATGACACTTATGTCTGAATGCACATAGGAACATTAAAAAACCTTAAGTTGAAAGGTCTAGTAAATGTTATTTAGGCAGGTAGGTTTTCAAGTCAGTGGGTGGTTAAGAAGAATCCATGACAGCTGAGACGAACACGTACATTAAACAGCATGGCAGTGCAGGTCTGGAGCCAGGGGGGTGTGATAGGTGTGTCCGCCCTCACGGTCTCACCTATGGGCCACAAAGTCCACCTAATCAGGGAGTGAGGGTTAAAATGACTCTCAGAATGCAGGAAATGTGGACTTAAACAACTTGATTTTTCAAATTTTCTGTGGGAAAATACCCCTGGACTTTTGAGATGTTCAAGCATCTGGGGCTCGCACCTACCCATGCAAGATCCTGCCTATTGCCCTGCAGTTAAGGCTGCAACGATACACCGGTGCACCATTGTTTTTTTTACTCAAGTCAAAGCCCTCAATAGCAATTCATTAAACTGAGGGACAGAAAGTTCCATTCTGCTTCACTTCCGATCACATATTCTTTAAAGATGCGACAATAAGTTGTCGACTGAAACAGCCTTGTGTGCCCACAAGCAAAAACATTCGGTTCCTGAAAACTTCACTTTGCAAATATGTTTTCCCTGCTGATACAGTGGAAAAAACTGAGTTACCAACAGAAATTAGTTAAAATAATTATAGCACTTGTCTGTTGTATGAAATGTTGTATCGTAGCGTGTATTGTATCATGGTTCTTGTATCGAGGTACATATCATATTGTGAGCAAATGTATCATTGCAGTCCTACCTGCAGTACATTATGGTTTAGAGAAATAATTAATTTTTAGTCAATAAAAAAAGTACTTGAATTTAGCAACAGTAATACAGCAGAAAACCCAAAACTTAATCTAGGTACTTTGCAAATACAGATATCATGAAAAAAGCAATTTCTTGACTTCAATCTACACATAAACATAACTTATTATTTGCCATTATAGTGCTTTCAATAACACACAAACTCTGAAGTTCAAAACCTTGCTGCCATTAATCGTGATTATGGTGACAGGCAACAAACCTTGAAACAAAATGCATCTCATTCTACCAATCACAACTGACCTGTAGATGTGACCTTTTAACCAGTTGAAGTGAGCTTCTGTTTCCTGAGGGGTCTGCTTCTAAAGATGTCTGATGGTAGTAAAAATAAATAGACTGTGGATTGAGCAGAGTTTGTGTGTTATTAAAAGGGACAGTTAAATTAAATCTCTAAAACAACTATCTTGATCAGTTCATTTTGATTTTAAGATCCACTCTAACAAACCATGCTAGAAATAAATGGAAAAAAGGTAAAATCCCTGACAATAAATTATTTTCAACATAAAGTTTCACTCAAAGGGACTGTGTCACAGATTTTTGCCAAATTTAGGCATCAGAAATGCTTGGAACTTTAAATTATAATGCCCAGAGACACATTTGGTTGCAATGAAGCTATGGTTTTGTCATTTGGATCCACATAGGAGTAATTTCATTGCAAACATTAAATGCACCTAACCCACTAAAATTTTATGCGTAAATAAATCTTCTTATAACCTGAAGCAAGATTTGGTTGAATCCTTGACTTTCTGTGCCCCAACCAAGTCTCGAAAATAGGGCTATAAATGCTGCCATTTTGTTTCATGGCCATTTTCTGAGGGGAACGGGTCCAGCGGCTGTTGTGACATATCTACCGACAAATCTGATACAGCTGTATGGCGTGAACATATTTTCCTCCTGTGATTTTGATGAAAATCAAGGAAAGTGTTGGACTAGCAGACAAAAAAACACTGGCAAAGTGTTGGACTAGGAGACTTTTTTCAAAAGGCAAGGAAATTAGCGGTGAGACAAACACTGTGTATAGACAAATTATTCGAAAAAATAAGACTGCGTAAAAGAATACAGACGAACAGCTTGGGGAGCACATGCTTTTCGCTCATCCAAAGAATTTGACTTCAAAATGCGAGCCAAGTTAACTTGCTTTAGTATGGTCTTTTGGAGTCGTAACTCAGAATGATTGAAGATGCAAAAAGATGTGAAAATATGAATTACAGTTTCCTTTCAGCCTGTGTCTGTTTGTTTACTTCATGCCCAAGTGAGCTGATTTCTATCAGCTACCGATAGAAACTCTTACACCTCTATTTCTCGGTTGACGTACCTCAAGCAGTGGCCAATTTGTAAATAGATTTTAGCCCAAACAAGCTTTGTACGCGCTGAGTTAATGACATAAAGGTACTACCTTAACTTAAATCTCGCTATACACATGCCCAAAGGATCAAATAAACAAAGAGCTGTTCAAATAACACCAAAATAACTCCTATACAGAGATTAACCATTACAGTGTATGACTGAAAACTGCTACAGTTACGTAGCTCAAGCAAATACCGGTATTACACTCTTGATAGTAAAAATAGTTTTTAAGAAATACAATATCACAAAAGCAAAAATATAGATATAGCCGTGTAGATGACTGACTGCTTTGGTGCTATTCAAGCGGCCCTTTAGCTTCCTTGGAGCTTTCTTTCAAATCCTCCTCCGCTTCCACCTCTTCCTTGTATCTAGCTTTCCCGTCCTGGTCAACAAGCAGCTTATCCCCAACAAGGTCTTCCTCATTGTGCCTTGGTATTGCTCTCAATCAGTCATGTACTCATGCAGTCCTGAGAGTATTACACCGATTATCACGTGTTGTCAATCCTCCTCAAAAATAAGAGTCATTGTTATTGAAACTTAGCTTTGACTCAGATGATGAAGAAGAAATGTTTTTGAAACAAGAAGCTCTTAGAGCTTATAACCGCCCTGGTCACATGACCACCCTAGGGGAACCATGTGGTGGAATAAAAAAATGCACCCCCCCCCCCCCATTCCCCACATCAAATAATGTTGCGACTGACTAATTAATTTACCAATGGTGTAAATCTTACAAGTCAGAGCATGTTTGTCTCTGGTTTCCCTTCAGATTTCTGAAATACTCTAGGTGACACAGCTTGAAAAATACATAACGCTAAAAAATCAAACATTTCACACTTAACATGCTAGGTTATGACCAAAGGATTTGTTAAGTTTTCATTTGTAGCAGATTTAAAGCTTTTAAAACATTGCGTGGTTCTGGCCTATCGTCATCAATGCCTTGTGAAAGTTGCAACGCCAGCACATTCCACGACACAAATGTAATGGTGTATAAATAAAAGTAAATTCTTGCCCGCTAAAGCGTATTTTTCTTTCATAGCATGAAATTATAGTATTTTCTTTTATTCAAACGCTTCAAAATCGAACATTTCACAGTAAACATGCTTTGTAAAGACCCAAGTATAAGAAAATTTCCCATTTGTAACTGATTTGTAGCTTCTAAACATTGCGTGACTTAAAGCCTGACCGAGTGGTGGTCTGGGTCTGGTCACCCACAAAACTTTTACTTGAAACAGCAGAGTTCATACATCACGTGCCTTTTCTAGCTGTTTTCATGCATCAAAGTATAATTTTTGCCTATTTTCACGCATCACGGACTAATTTTTGCCCTTTTCATGTGTCACGGATAAACCCTTTGCTACCCTCATTAAATAGAGAATGTAGTTGCCTTGGTTTTCACCAAAAAATAATTTTTAATTACCATAATATTAACAGTGAACAATGAGATGTATTGAACAGAGCTGGTACTTATCAGGGCTGTCATTAAGAGTGGTAACTTGTAACACCTGATATGGCTGAGCTCACTCAATGCTAGGGGTGAAAATGTTGTTTGGTGTTATGTTAAACTTGCATACACAACAATGGTGGTCCATTTACAAAAACCTTTAGTCCCATACAGACACATCCCAGTGCAGTGGTGATGGATCCTGAAAGAAGGAGTTAAAATATATTAAAAGATGTTACTTGATAAACAAAACTGTGATTATTTTATTTGCCTGGGCATGCATTTAGGTAGCAAGCATTGACTACAATCATTTTTTCGACTATTTTGCTTGTTTACAAGCAAAAGTAGGAGATTAGGAGTGGTGTGGGCAAAATTTGGAACCACATATTTGTAAACTCTCAAGGGACTTTTAATTTCTCAAGGGACTGTTTTAATTTCTCAAGGGATTTCTTTCCGCTCAGTGGGCGATGAAAGGGTCTCTTATTATTACTGCGTCAACACTTGCAAGCTCGTGTTAAAGACGTGACTTGTCACATATTCCGGTGTAGGTGATGAAAGGGTCTCTCATTAGTATTGCGTCAACACTTGCGGGTTCAAATTGCGGCCTCGTGAAAAAGCATTAAAAACGCTAACAAAATTACAGAATTCAGACTACTACAGAGAACCTTGAAAGAAACTTTGTTTAGAATTTATTTTTAGTTTGATTAAAATCAAGAAATGTGTTGACAAGCGGCAGAGTATCGAAATTTTTCGCGCCGTGCTGTACTGCACGGCAGAAATAATTATCCACATGTTCATGTTGAAAGCGAAGTTTTAATTTGAGCAGCCGGCTTTTGAAGTCAATTGTACACTAAATGGATTTACCGATCGTTCAAAAAATTACATCCAAGTTCATAGAAATAACAGTACATTACCATTTCGTTCTCAAAAGACTTGAGAAGCCGCAATTGGTCCTTGTTTAACTCCGTGATTTGAATTCAAAACGTATTTGTAAGCACCATTACACCATATCTTCGCGGCGGTGGCTGTGGAAGGAAAGATAAATCCTTCATCAACAAGGTTTCAGCACTCTGTACTCCATGGTTTTCCGTTTTAAGGCCACTTTAAAATTCTATAGTGTTTCTCCTTTCCGTTTTAAGTCCCAAATATGGTTTTTTTTCTTGTTCAGAATCAAAACAAGGCCTTGGAAGTTTGTAAATACAACCCGCGCGGCTCTACGATTTCCTTGTACGATTTCAATGCACGGAATAATACGTAAAACCTTCTTCTAGGACCCCAAGAGTTCTCTAAAAATATGCGCAGAAAACAGATTTTGATTGGTTTATTTGCCGTTATTATCTATAGAACAATAGAAGAACCAAAATAACTCCAGGGAGGGTGGGAAAGGGCACATTCCGCTGTAGGTGATGAAAGGGTCTCTCATTAGTATTGCGTCAACACTTGCGGGTTCAAATTGCAACGGCGTGAAAAAGCATTAAAAATGCTTACAAAATTACAGAATTCAGACTACTAAAGAGAACCTTGAAAGAAACTTTGTTTAGAATTTATTTTTAGTTCGTATGAAGTCAAGAAAAGAAATGTGTTAACAAGCGGCAGAGTATCGAAATTTGTCGCACCGTGCTGTACTGCACGGCTGAAATAATTATCCACATGTTCATGTTGAAAGCGAAGTTTTAATTTTAGCAGCCAGCTTTTGAAGTCAATTGTACACTAAATAGATTTACCGATCGTTCAAAAAATTACATCCAAGTTCAAAGCAATAACAGTACATTACCATTTCGTTCTCAAAAGATTTGATAAGCCGCATTGAGTCCGTGTTTAACTCCGTGATTTGAATTCAAAACGCATTTGTAAGCACCATTACAGCATGGCGGCGGTGGAAGGAAAGATAAATCCTTCATCAACAACGTTTTAGCACTCTGTAGTCCATGGTTTTCCGTTTTAAGACCACTTTAAAATTCTATAGTGTTTCTCCTTATCGTTTTAAGTCCCAAAGATGGTATTTTTCTTGTTGGTTTTCAAAGCCTGGTGAGACCGGCACAAGCAATTTGGGGGTGGTTTCCAATGTTTGGGTCAACACTGGCGAGCTGGTGTTATAGACGTGACTTGTCACATATTCCGCTGTAGGTGATGAAAGGGGCTCTCATTAGTATTGCGTAAACACTTGCGGGTTCAAATTGCGGCGGCGTGGATTGAAGATTACTGTAATTTTTGCATACGCAAGCCAAATCGGTCATAAACTGTTTAAAAACGTTTTGTTCTTTGTATTAAAAGGAAAGTTCTTGGAGAGTGCGTTTTATCCAGTAGTACCAAGTTATCAGTACAAAGATACGCACGTTAATGCTTTAGTTTGGCAAGAGTGAAGTTAATGAAATAACATAAACGGATACAAATTCCAGTGGTTTTTAACTGTTGCGGAGTGGAGTGGTTTTCAACGGTTTACGAAGTTTAAAGGAGCAATAGAGCTCTATCTACTGCTCAATAAATTTGTTTTCAATAGCACTGAACTTGACAGTTGTCATAAACTTTTCTTCACCGTTGGAAGAATTCACTCTGGAAAAGAGACATGTTCAGTGGAGCAAGAGAGTTACCTTGAGTGCTAAGTGAGTACAATCTTGCGTTGATGTTGTTTGTATGAATGTGTCATGTGGTACAGATGTTTTTTCGATAAAGTTATCGCTACCATGGTTTCGCTTTTAGTCTTGGAATTTGAAGTATTTCCGCACTGCGGTTGGTAAGCGAGTGGGGAAACGTCAACGGAGTTGCAGTATCTGGCAATTCTCATTTATGCTCGTGATTTTTGCCATCAGTAACTGGTTAACTCATTTGCCATCGTTTGCCAAAACGTACAATTTTTAAAGTGCTACGCTTTTCGTTCTTTTTTTTCTCTCATTTCTGTTATGTTCAATTTTTTTAACACGTGTTTTCTTTTGTTCTGCCGTGTTTATTTATAGCCGTTTACGCTATTCCGTTGTCTTAGTTGTTATCAATGCTGACACACCCCTTGACACACCAGTTGAGATAAAATTCTCCCGTTATATGCTAAGCTGCGCTAAAGAAGTTTTTTTTTCTTTTTAGAGAGATAAGCTACCACTTTATGCCATTTCTACGGTATGATACATTCTATGAATTTTTGGTATGGCAGTTTTAGTATTTAATCCTGAATTTCCTACTGTGCGATTAAGTAAGTCGCTAACAGGCTCGTTAGTATGTTTTCGTGAGCGATGCTTTTGAATTTACACAATGGACGCACAGCAAGATAAAACGAATTTCCGGTAATTGTTTGAGTACATAGGTGGTGGAAAACACGGATCCTGCTTCTCAACCTCGTTCCCAGGGTCTCTCTCTCACCGCCCCCAAGAGCGAGAGGAGAGAGACCCTGGTTTAGTCTGGTCACGTGTCTGCTAGATTCTAGCAGATTACAAATAAACAACATGGGGGAGGGGCAGATAAGTGTTGCGTTTGTCACAACTCAGTATAGGGGAGAGCGGAAAGTGTTGTAAATCAAAACAACCGCACGTGTACGTGTTTTCGCGGTGAGCACTTCAGGAACAAATGTCGGGTAATCTTTCGCGAACGCCAAAAAAAATATGTAGACCATCTTCAAACGTGAATTCAAGTTGCTGCAGGCTGTGCAAATCAGTTGGAGACGTTTCTTTTTCAAAGAACATCTTTGCGAAAGCAAATATAGCATTGCTCGCCGCTGCACAAGATATTTATGGTGGGCCGTTAAGACAGGACCAATTATTGCCACATCTACTATGTAGGCCATGTGAAAGACGTTTGAAAAACTTTGTTAACTTTAAGACCACCATCAAAGAGAGCCAGAGTTCTTTTGAAAGAGTTAAAAGATGTGTGGAGATATCGCCGTCCGTTCATCGCTCGCTGGCCAAAAGTGCGAAGGAGTCGGGATCGCGAAGCCGCCGTGGTCTCGGTTTTGAAATGTCTAGGGCTGGAGAGCTGCAGCCTTCAACAGGAAAAGAGGTAAGGGAGTTTCTTTTTATTTCTAAAGCCTCGTTTTTTGGTGCCGATGTACTTTTTTAATCTTTACGACCTTGAACGGCATCGCTTGTTTCGCCGTGAGTCGAGGTGACAAATTTAAAGAGGTGACAAATTTTCTTTCGGCAGAATGACCGTCCAGAATCCTCACAAGTCTTTGCAAGCGGTTGCAATCTTCAAGAAAATACAGCTCATTGCCAGGTAAACTAAGTTGCTGTGTGTTTCTTTAACCTTCATGCCGCTGTAATTGATTCGAGCACGTAAACCACGAGCAGTCAAGATACACGAATGAACACGAATGTAATCGACAATTTGTTTACCCAGGAAGTTGTTCGCTTATATTTGTTGTATACTTGATTATTCATCTTAAAAACTAGCTTATTGTAAAACTATAAAGAGTCATGGATTAGCAAGTGAATGAAACTTGATTGTCCATGCTAAGTTAAACTCGGGGTACTTCTCATCTATTTTTTTTATCAGAGTTAAAATGCCAAAAAAGCTCTCTATGTAGACCACTTTGAACCAAAAAATGCATACAAATTCGCAACATGTCATTTTCTTCTTAGACATCAAGCACTGAGTCACATTCACAAGTTGAAATGCTATCGACACTTTTGTCACAAGTCGACAAGGAGATGGTGGAGGTGGCAAGGAGGGAAACAAGTTCTGTTCTCAGACTGAGAAATTACATTGGCATGAGCACTCTGAATTTTGCAGAAATCATCGAAGAAATAAAAACACTGTGCCCAACAGTGTTTGCACTTCTATCCCAGATGATCTTACTTGACCACAATCCAGGACAGAGGACTGCCCCATTGGCACTTCTCTATGGCATAATTATGTTTCATAGATGCAAGGAAATGAGCCGGGTCCAAAGAGTCAATACTGTGTTGGTTACAGAAGGAGATGCAAGCCGGGAGGTAAATTATTATTCTGCCCTCTTTACTAGTGGCAATGAATATAATAGTAATTATTAGTTCTATTATAAACCCAAGTTTATTGTGAAAAGGGGATGTCTCAATGTTAGTATGACAGTGAGATATATATATGGCAAAAATGTTTCATCAGTCAAGTAATTCAGGACTTATTGTCACTAAAATGGGTATTTTTTATTATGATTTATTTTTATTTGCCATTTCGAGCTGCGTAGCCTGTCAGACTTTACCATGGCAGGGCTTCACTATATAGCTACAAATTTCTTGGAAAAACCTTTTTTCCATCATCTCTCGTTTAAATGTCCATAGAAGATTTGTGAGCCTAAATCAGTAATCACGTAATATTTTTATAGTTTTAATTCAATAACAGCCCAGAATCCTGATAACTTGAATCTCCCCCTAACTCAAACCTTTTTTTTATAAATTCCCCTTCTGGTCATTTTCTTAATTATTAATTTCACCCTCCTTTTTTGTATTCCCATCCATATTGTACACTTCCGATATCTCGAACCTTTTTTGACTTTCCTTAAAGGTTTGTGTTATCAGGTTCAAACTGTAATTCAGGTTATAGACTGCAAAGTTTTATGAATTTTAATAAACAATTCTTCTTCTTGTAACCTGTGGATAAATAAATACAAACATAATATTATTATTTTCTTTTTAATTCTCCAAATAAAGTAGGATACTTCGAGAACCTGGATGTGGTTAGGGGGAGGGCAATCCTCCAAGTTTTTTTTTTTTTTTGCACTGGCTGCTCAAGTTTGGTCGTCAGTAAAAAATTAAGATGCTAAATTAAGCTCATGCTTTTGCAAAGTTTTATGAAAATTGTCTTAACTTAGAGGGCTGGGGGGGGGGGCTAAAATAAAGATGATCATCTTCTTGTCTTTAAACAACAAGGGATGAAATGTTTCTTCCCTTTGAGGCATTATGATTATTAAATGGTCTTTTAGGCAGTATCGAAATACTCCTTTAATTTAAACAGAGGTATATTTAGTGTCAACAATAATATTTCCAATTATTTTTCTAAAATTAGCCTCTTTTCTTTTTCCCTTTTTAGCTTGTAGACCGGCTCCATAAATATGGGTTTTGCCTCTCGAAAACCATGAAATATACCATCCAGGAAGAGATTGGAGATCATTTCCTCGATCGTGCAGTGGAGATGTTAAAGCAAGGCAGAAAATTTGTATTTGTCCTGGACAACATAGACTGGGATGTCCGAGTCCATGACATGCGTTCTGAGAATCAGAATAAAAGTGTCCATGCCGTAGCCACAAGTATAGTGTTCAGCCGCGTCACTTCTGATCACCTACCAGATGATGGACCTAAGAGAATTCTGGCCGAATGTGACATGAAAGACCTGCTCACCTTTACTGATGAGGAAATAAGGTGTACACGTGAGCGTTACAAAATATTCATAGCTAGAATATTGTGTGAGTCATTGCCAGCTTTCGAGTTTCTAAAAGAAATCCTGCCACCTCATACACCCTGCCAATATCATGAGCAGATGAGTTCAAAGTCTGTTGTAGTTCCCCTTCCGGTGCTGATGAAGGATGAAAAGAAATATGCAGATCTGGTTGATGTATTGGATCAGCTTGAGGCTTGGTTACGAGAATTGTACACCAAAGCTGGCTTGTGTGCTCCTATTGAAGAAGAACATTTCCCACCCGGTCCACCAATAGCTGCCCCTTCCAGACCAGATCAGCCATTATCACATGTGCCACCAGTGGCAATGCCCGATGATCCTTTGGCAAATGTCAAAATACCTTGTTTTGGTGACCAACTTACAAGAGTGAGGTTGGCTGGTGCCAAAGATTTGAGAGCTGGAAGCCATACTCCGCAAGATAGATTTGATCACCTTTACCCCTTCTGTATTGTGGACTGGCACACCAAAAGAAGCTTTCTCAAGGTAAACACAATTCAAGCAAAATTGGACAACAAAAGGCCACAAAATCCCAATGAAACTTGATCCACAGCAATTCATTTTTAATTACAAGTTCTGATATTATGGTCTCAAAAAATTTTTAATATTGTGGTCACAAGACCTTTTTTAATGATTCCTCTGTGAGGATAAATATTTGATTGTCACCACTATTGGTTGCCCATCTTCATCAGGAGGTTAAAGAGCCTGTAACGTCTTCAAAAGGTTTAAAATAAATAGAATCAGAAAATATGTGCACAGCAGTTTGTTTTCATTTTTCGAACTTTAGAAAATGGAAGATCTAGTTTACATTAAAACTATAAATATGCCTCTTGGAATATTTTTACCTATCATTTGTAAAAAGGGAACTTTTTGAATTTAATTTTGGCCAGTCATCACAAATGCATTCTATGCTGATTTTTTTTTTTTTTTTCAGGTTGTGTTCAAGAAGCTTTACAAGAACTCCGGAAGAGAAAATGGGACCCTGCGGTACTTTAGGGAGAAACTCCAACGCAGAAATGTTACACAGGATGTCAAGCACTACGAAGATTGCGAGCAGCTTTTCATTAGTGTTGGCAGGAGCTTTACCATTGAGGCACTGATCCAGTTCTTCAATATGGAGAATAAAGATGGCCATCCAACCAAAAACAGGCCCCCATATCATATCATTGATGTGGGGGACAACAAGAGGCAGTATTTTCATTCTATGTTGGACAAATTTATTGATCAATTTCATTTACTGCCCACCTCTGTTCCCAATGGTGAAGAGGATTTTGACCCTGGGGAGGATTTTGTTACAAACTATTCTTTGTGCCTTCTTAAGTATTTTTTCATTCTTGTTGACTTCAAAGATGCAGTCAAAGAAGGAAATGGGGAGAGGCTTGCCACTCTTCACAAAGTGTTACTTCCCTATTTCAAGTCATTGCCTGGCTTTAATGCCTATGCCATAGAAATGCTCATAAGTGTGATTCAAAATGAGGTTTTTCTCAGTGATGCAGAAGCTCATATCTGTACATGGGCTTCCACTGCAAATTGGAAGGGTGGTGCAGGAAAGAACATTGAGATTGATCTTCTACAAGAAAACCGCAACCGAGATCTAAAGAAAGAAATTAAATCAATGGGGGCCAATAAGACGGATAAGGCAATCGATCGATCTAGTAGAGCGTCTGGAGGAGAAAGGCAAACTGTGGAGAACTTTGACAATCAGGTCAACAGAGGTGTCCAAGCATCTTCCCACAGGCATCAATCTTCAGATGCAGACGAAATGAAAGTGCTGGCAGACCTAAGAGTCCTAAAGCCATTTAACACAGTACCCGGTCGAAAGCACGACTCCTTTCAAGATGTTAGTGGTGACCCTTTGGCAACCCTTAATGAAGCTGATTTGGAGAAGTGGCTACGAAGGCACAAGAGAAATCTACTCCTGGATGCACCAATGGTAAATGATGAAGAAGATTAGTCCTAAACTTTTGTGCCAGTTGCCTACAAAAACAATGTCTACTCCCTTTAGAACAGTTGTCTTTCATGTCATCACGTACAATTAAAGTTCAATAGTTTCTTGGATTTTCAATTAGTTAAGCAATCAAACATAATCCAACAGCAAATTTTGGGTGAGTTTGGTAACAGAGTTTGGTTTCTGAACTTATTTGACATGATAGGTTTTTCTGTCAGTCTTGTGTTAGATCCCTAAAAAAATGCATGGCGACGCATTTAGGTGAATTCAATTGTTTAATTACCAAACCCAATCAATCACACAATTTGAGTTCAAATGGATTGAGTTTGACTGTTGAATGTTTGATTGACTTTGCTGGTATATCAGAGTTGTAACAGAGCTTCAGCCAGGAAAAACATAGTTTTTTCCCTTTTCAGCTAGGGTTATGGAAGTCTTTCCCAGAGCCCCTTTGGGGATTTGTATATGGTAGGAATGTACTTAATTTGCAACCTTATGACCCAATGAAACTTATTTACTTATCTACAGAAATAGCCTAATCTTTGTTTGTTATGATAATGCAAAATTTTGAAATCTGCAGTTTATATCACAAGATGATACTATTTTTGTTGAGAATTATGTTTATTTATACAAACTTCTTTAATAATTATTGTAGCAATGTAACAGAAACCAGAATGCAAAATATTTATTGTGAAATGTTATTATTTTCTTTATTTTCTTATTAAGTTCGTCCAGTTTGTTTAATTTGGTGAAATGAATCCGTTCCCAGTACAGCAAAAAGCAATCCCAAGTCTAGTAAGGCAGGACATCAACGGACTAAAAAGCAAGGCTGCCCTGAAAATGGTTTGTGAATGTTACAACTGAGTTTTCCCAATGTCACCCGACACCCGACTAAAAATAGATTACAAGTTCTGCCGTGTGCAGTTTCGAAGGAAAAAATTTCAACAGATGAACCGGTTTACATATAAAAATACTGTTTGTGTGTGCCGTAAAAATCTTCTAAAGAGAAAAAAACGTTTTCCTTCTTGAATACACATCATTCAGTTTGGAAAATCTGCGGAAAATCAGAACTTTTCAATTCCGTGTTGTTATTATACTTCTGTGTTTACACAACACGCAAGTCGCGCCATCTGTCTGTTCGTGATAAACTCTGTTCCTCTGAAATAATTTATATTTGCAAAAAAAATAAGCTTTGGTTAAAATTTTTTTTACTAATAAACAACACTTGCTTTGGAACAATTGAAATATGTATTTATTTACGAATTACTTATATTTTATTATTAAGGACAGTGTAAAAAATGTTGGGGGATTTCTCAAGAAAACCCTGTATTCCCAAAGCATAACTACCAACCGAAGTATTTGTTTACGTTATAAAATTGAACTAGAAACCTGAACTTAACAAATAAACTGCTATATCGGACCAGTTCGTTTTACCTATAACTTACAGTGTTCCAATGTTTACAGCGTAAAGCGCTCTCTGACAGTAGAAGAAAAAGTTCGTCCAGTTTGTTTAATTTGGTGAAATGAATCCGTTCCCAGTTAGGGCTTTCCACAAGTTGCTCGGTAACTTTTTAGCAACTTTTCATGTTTCGAGCATTTTTTTCCCCTTCGAGCAACTTTTTTCCTCTCGAGCAACTTATTGCATTTTGAGCAATTTCCATACCGAAGATCTCCGAAGATTATCCAAGTGTTGTTCAAAGGCAATACGAACGTTTCCGAAGATTTACGAAGTTTGCCGAAGATTTTCGGGGAACATCTGAAGACGTTTGAACTTTCGGCTCATTCTGCATAAAACATTTCAAAACTCGTCATCAAAAATGACGTCATCGATATCTTCACGATTTTTCTCAGTTAAAGAAATCCTTGTTATTTAACAAATTTTCCCCTTGATATGTTATTTAGATACTTCTTTTGCTGTAAGATTGCATAAAACTGCTTAGAACTCTTACCCTCAAAGGGAAATAAGCATATATTTGAGAAATTCTCTTGATTAGAAGCAGCGTTTTGGATTTTTTGGAGCAACTTTCGAGCAACTTTTATTATCAGAGGCAACTTTTTTAGATTTTTGGAGCAACTTTTGAGCAACTTTTTGAGAAATTACAGGCAACTTTTTGGGAAATCTCGAGCAACTTGTGGAAAGCCCTATTCCCAGTACAGGAAAAAGCAATCCCAAGTCCAGTAAGGCAGGACAACAACGGTCCGACAACGGACTAAAAAGCAAGGCGGCCCTGAAAATGGTTTGTGAATGTTACAACTGAGTTTTCCCAATGTCACCCGACACCCGACTAAAAATAGATTCCAAGTTCTGCCGTGTGCAGTTTCGAAGGAAAAAATTTCAACAGATGAACCGGTTTACATACAAAAATACTGTTTGTGTGTTTCTTGAATACACATCAGTTTGGAAAATCTGCGGAAAACCAGAACTTTTCAATTCCGTGTTGTTATACTTCTGTGTTTACACAACACGCAAGTCACGCCATCTGTCTGTTCGTGATAAACTCTGTTCCTCTCAAATAATTTATATTTGCAAAAAAAATAAGCTGTGGTTAAATTTTTTTTACTAATAAACAACACTTGCTTTGGAACAATTGAAATGTGTATTTATTTATGAATTACTTATATTTTATTATTAAGGACAGTGTAAAAAATTTTGGGGGATTTCTCAAGAAAACCCTGTATTCCCAAAGCATAACTACCAACCGAAGCATTTGTTTACGTTATAAAATTGAACTAGAAACCTGAACTTAACAAATAAACTGCTATATCCGACCAGTTCGTTTTACCTAAAACTTAAAATGTTCCAATGTTTACAGTGTAACGCGCTCTCTGACAGTAGAAGAAAACTCAACAAGCTGGAAGCTAAATAAAATAATCCTTGACCTTGAAGCCAACTTTAGATGATTTCCTGCCTTCCTGGACTTGAAATTGCCTTTCCTTACACCGTGAACGAATTCATTTCACCAAATGAAACAAACTGGACGAACTTTTTCTCAACTTGCGAACTCCTCAACCTTTCAACTTCGCTGCACGTGAAATTCACAATTTCGTTTCGAAGTTCGTAATTTGATTGACAACTACTTAATGAAATTCCCCCTAAAGTTCGTAGCGAACTTCGCGAATTTCAAACGAACTTCGGAAACCGTTCGTGAAAAGTTTTGTGAAACAAAATGTAAAAAAAAAAGAAGAAAAAAAAATTACTCAGTCTGCACCGTCTGCACGGTCTGCAGTCTGCAGTCTGCAGTCTGCATGGTCTGCGTTTTACACCGACCGACAAGTTGGAAGCTAAATAAAATAATCCTTGACCTTGAAGCCAACTTTAGATGATTTCCTGCCTTCCTGGACTTGAAATTGCCTTTCCTTGTACCGTGAACGGATTCATTTCACCAAATTAAACCGAAACTGGACGAACTTCTTCTCAACTTGCGAACTCCTCAACCTTTCAACTTCGCTGCACGTGAAATTCACAATTTCGTTTCGAAGTTCGTAATTTGATTGACAACTACTTAATGAAATTCCCCCTAAAGTTCGTAGCGAACTTCGCGAATTTCAAACGAACTTCGGAAACCGTTCGTGAAAAGTTTTGTGAAACACAATGTAAAAAAAGAAGAAAAAAAAATTACTCAGTCTGCACGGTCTGCACCGTCTGCACCGTCTGCACGGTCTGCACGGTCTGCAGTCTGCAGTCTGCAGTCTGCATGGTCTGCGTTTTATACCGACCGGGTTTTCAGGTTAGTAAGGAAAATGTATTGTTGTAGTTCCAAATTTGTAAAGTGATTGAATTTTTTTTTTTGGAAACTTGATAACTTTTACATAAGCCGATGTGTTACTCTTAAAAACGAAATGTTTTGCTCGTTTAATGTGATATTGAAACTTTAACTGCTGTAAATAAGTTTTGAGTTATTAAATAAAACATGCACCATGGTCTTTTGTGTATTTTTATGTTATAAGAAGGGGTTAAAATTTTTCATTTTTTGAGCTTTCTTTTTTGGCTTGTTACTTTTTTGTCAGTTAATTTGTTAAACACAATAACACTTTGAAGGACAAAAAGGATTTCAAAAACTCAACAACAAAATTTAACAACAAGGAGTTTCCTATTGGTACCCCATCCAATTACTAAACCCGTCCAACAAACCTTAACTTTGGCGATAAGATGACAACAACTACTTTTCATGTGGTATAAGAGAACACGTAGCTCATCTCACAACAGCTCACCTTGAGCAGGGTTTGACTTGGATAAATGACCTTAATAGAAACCCCTTGTTCTTGCGATTCCATTAGAAATTTCTCAGTACAAACTTATTAACTTCAGGAACTTTCATTTCCCTTTTAACAGCTTTCTTAACTTACTTCGGCTTTATGCGTTTCTTTATCTCGCACCTATGCCCCACTTCACCCTAACCCCCCCCCCCCCCCAAATAATCATTATTCGACGCCTTCTTTACCTTAAATTGACGTATTTTTAATTGAAATGGTTCTTTGTTTTGGTAGCTGTTGTTGCCACTTTTTAAAATGTTTCACACTTCTGCGTTTTACAAAATTCACACATACTGCGTTTTAAGAAAATACGTCAATGCGCATTTTACAATGTTCCTCCCATCAACCGTACCGTTCCACCGTTCCTACATTCCTCATTATAAACTAACCAGAATATCCAGGACAACACAAATTTACATATTTCAACACTTGCACTCCTAAATAAAGTGAAAAGCCTAATTCACCCTTTAAAAAGAACTACTCCATACCACAATTGACTGCCAACAGATAAACCATAGCAAAATAGTCTAGTCTCACAGAGACCTTTGATTAACCCATAAAATTATGACTCTGTAATACAGGTAGCCTGCGTAGCAGGCGCCTGTGTAATTTTTGAACACGTATTTAGAAAACGTGAATGGTGTGAGACAGCCAGGCGAGGGAAAAAATGGCTGTACTCGTCTTTCGCGTTTTCCAAATACGTGCTTCACAGTTGCCTACTACGCAGACTATAATAGAGCCAAAATATTGTACTAATATCAGTAACTTAATTTTTGCATTGATATCTTTTCTCTGCCTCTCCGTCTTCATTTTATATTTGAAATTGTCAGACAGCCTTGCATTATGGTACAATAAATCATATGTTTATCAGTGTAATGCTTTAAACGGTGCATTTAAAGAAGTAGTACAAACAATCAAAAGCCCTCTGGGCTTAGTGTCTTGTGTCACTTTTTAGAGTTCATTTAAAAAAGAGATCGCTTTTCACGTCTATTTATTGCTTGCAGAAAATTGAAAAGCGTGTATGTAACATAAAAAACAAAATTCAAAGTACACTTCAGAATCTGGCCGTTGAACAGTTATAGGACTCCAATAACAGCAGAAAAAGATGACGGACAGATACTTAGCTGTGGAAAAACGCTGTATCAGATTACACTTTGGTTCACTAAGCATACATTCTACTGTATACTTATACTATGACTTCCATGTGCTTTCTTCACGCTATATGAGATATCGCTTTGGGTGTTTATTCGTGAACGCTTAGCCTGTTGTGTGATAATGACATGCGAGTGGTGATGATTTTGTTAATTCTTATAACCTCTTCTCCTGATTTAGTATTGATATTGTGAGGAGAAATTTGATTTTGATCACTCTTGAGCCGGTCTTAATGTTTTCGTAACGCCAAAGCTACAACGCAGCGGCTGAAGAACGTGTAAATTACAGTCATTTTCTTCGCTATTTTCGGCCGGCCCGCGCTTAGACTCTGGCCTGCTTATTGGATGAAATCTACTGAATGAAATATTCTGCTTAATAGGAAACATTCGATCTTGCTTGACACGTGATTCCGCGCGAACGTACGCAATAAACTATGCAGTAGTGTTTAACTCGCACAAAATCGTTATCAAATCTCACTTTTAAAGAGAGACTTTAACTTCTACACAGAGCTACGCTGTTTGATAACTGGTCATAACTTTAAAATGGTTGGGTATTCAATCGACTAACGATTCAAACGATTCAAACCTTTTGTTCAAACGACGTGTGTTATTTGTGCAAGATTAACTTTGACATTCAATCCCGAACCGCCAACTAATTGCTTAGATTACAATCCCTCTTTAACCACGATACAATCTGTTCAGGCCCACGGCTAAATTCAAAAAAAGTTGTCTACACAAAGATAAGAACAATGCTTACAGATCGAACAACTGATATTTACATCGTTCTCTCTTTCGGCAACATTTTTGGCATAGTATAAGAGCAGTCCCGCACCGGTTCAAAGCGTCTCTCTGATTGGCTGATTCACGAGAACAATAGAAAATTATTTATTAAAATAAATACTTTATATGTTTTGTCGGTGTTGATTTTGTTCACCGTTAGTAGTTCCTCTAATTTACATCCCATTTAAGGAACATTTCTGGCTTATTATAGATATTTTTTAATAGCAACGGCAAACATGGGAAAGCATGGATAAGCACAGCTATGACCGGAGCCGGCCATTTCTGGCCGAACCGGCCGTACCGGCTGTACCGACCGTGCCGGCTGTACCGGCTGTACCGAGTGTACCGAGTGTACCGAGCGTACCGAGGGTACCGAGCGTACCGAGTGTACCGAGTGTACCGGCTGTACCGGCTGTACCGAGTGTACCGAGTGTACTGGGTGTACCGGGTGTACCGAGTGTACCGAGTGTACCGGCTGTACCGGGTGTACCGGCTGTACCGGCTGTACCGAGTGTACCGAGTGTACCGGGTGTACCGAGTGTACCGGGTGTACCGGGTGTACCGGGTGTACCGGGTGTACCGGCTGTACCGAGTGTACCGAGTGTACCGAGTGTACCGAGTGTACCGAGTGTACCGAGTGTACCGAGTGTACCGGGTGTACCTAGTGTACCGAATGTACCGAGTGTACCGGCTGTACCGGCTGTACCGGCTGTACCGGCTGTACCGGCTGTACCGGCTGTACCGGCTGTACCGGCTGTACCGGCTGTACCGACTGTACCGGCTGTACCGGCTGTACCGGCTGTACCGGGTGTACCGGCTGTACCGGCTATACCGAGTGTACCGGCTGTACCTAGTGTACCGAGTGTACCGAGTGTACCGGCTGTACCGGCTGTACCGAGTGTACCGGGTGTACCGAACGTACCGAGTAACGAGTGTACCGGGTGTACCGAGCGTACCGAGTGTACCGAGTGTACCGAGTGCGGTACCGAGCGTACCGAGTGTTCCGAGTGTTCCGAGTGTACCGAGTGTACCGAGTGTACCGAGTGTACCGGCTGTACCGGCTGTACCGAGTGTACCGGGTGAACCGAACGTACCGAGTACCGAGTGTACCGGGTGTACCGAGCGTACCGAGTGTACCGAGTGTACCGAGTGCGGTACCGGGCGTATCGAGTGTTCCGAGTGTTCCGAGTGTTCCGAGTGTTCCGAGTGTTCCGAGTGTACCGAGTGTATCGGATGTACCGTGTGTACCGGGCGTACCGGACCGTAGAACGTTGAGAGTAAGTAGGAGTATCACAAAAGTTTGCAATGAGATGTATATAATTATCGTACAGTAATTCTGGTTCACAAAGTTCTCAAGCTTTACGCAAAAGCTAGCGGTGATTCTGTGTCATTCTGTAAAACGTCAAACCTGCTTTTGATGTTTGGTGTTGTTTGAAAATATTTATTTCAACAAGAAAGTAGGACAGAAGTTGGCAATAGATTGAAAATAACTCATGTGCATAAGTCTGGCGGACTCCCTCTTATTCCAACTTTCGGCGTGACAGTATTTCGTGGGAATTTATTTTCGCTATTTGGAGAAAAGTATGTTAACACATTAAAAAATATATGTCCAATAATGTTTTAGTTTTATTGGAGACATATGCGGCTTTCACAAACGACTTTGGGAAATACTTTGTGCAGAAGATTGAAACGATCCCAAGTCGGCTTGACACGGATCCTGCTTTTTCACATGTAGAAAATGACACTTAATGCGCTGCTGTTGCTGACCCGGCACCATCGTTTGCTGGATTTACGCTGCTGTCTTGTAATGATGTTAAATACTAGCAATCAACTGAAATACTCTTTACATAGATTGCAACCGAATGACCCGGTTTTGTGGACTTTTTAAATTACCTCCTCAGGATCGTACCGTTACTGATGTTCGAGACAAGGAGTTGCATATAAACTATAAATTTAATTTTCTAGTAATTTTCTTCGTGCAACCAGAGTGTGCGCTTATTTGTGCAATGTACCTTATTACATATAATTTTCGCGACACTTTTCCTTTTATTTCGCGAATTTTGATATTCCAAAAAATCGTGAAATAAAAGTGACGCGAACAATAAGTGTCGCGAATATGACATGCCGCGAAAAGTGACTCACATTATATCAACAATAAAAAAAATAAGTTTAGTACCACTAAAGGAAGGAAGGAAGGATCAGTTTTGAGTGTAAACGAATGTTGTCGTCAATTGGCTCAAGAACAATAACTCATGCACATACAAACATGGCCTACTTGTAGACATTGTAAGAAGTGCTCTGTTGTCTGTCGGTGATGCATGTGTTTGTTTCCAAATCAGAAGTTTCCCAAACTTTAAGAGATCTTAAGATAATTCGGTTGAAATTCGCTCGGTGAATATTCGTTTTCTTTCACGTTGTAAGCTCTGAAAAATATCAATCTTTTCGGTAGTTTCTTTGCGAATGTGAGAGTACACGTTTTGTTTTAGCAGGTTTAGTTGGAAATTTTAATTTGCCGGCTTTCGAAAAAATACACGGCTTGGACCGTTTTCATGGAAGTGGTCCGTATGGCAAAATCCCGACCAAGAAAGAACCAATCAAAACGCTCGGATTTGTCTAAGACTGGCTTTGCCATATAATAGTAGTAAATATAGTGGTAAAGGGGATATGCATGACGCGTAATTTAAAAAAATAAATTACTCACCCGAGGAAATTACACACACACACACACACGACACACACAGGAATCATGAAGTAAACGATTGGACGCAATAAGATGTGTAAAAGACGCGTTCCCTCTGCTTTATTAATCCTTTCTGGGTTTGTGTTTGTTGTGAACTCAACGGCAAATTTCGGTGAACATGCATCGCTTAAAAGATCATATCAATCGTAGTACAGGTATGAAAAACGGCATCTAAGCCGGTACGCTCGGTGCGCTGGGTACACCCGGTACACTCGGTACATTCGGTACACCCGGTACACTCGGTACACTCGGTACACTCGGTACACCCGGTACAGTCGGTACGCCCGGTACACTCGGTACGCCCGGTACGCTCGGTACACCCGGCCGTACCGACTGTACCGGCCATACCGACTGTACTGGATGTACCGAGTGTACCGGGCGTACCGAGTGTACCGACTGTACCGGCCGTACCGACTGTACCGGGTGTACCATAAACAACGCGATATAACTCAAACAGTTCCAACACAATAACAAGAAAACGTCCAAAGCTTACAAAACTGACAATCTCGACTAAAATATCGTAAAAAACGATGCATCTCGTCGAACAGACGAACATAGCTAAATGACACCAACCGTTTCGCCGACCAACTTTGGCTTCACAACCAAAGCTCGCGTGTGATTGGTCCGGTACGTCTCGGTACAGAATTTATAAAATCAGCCAAAATCAGCCAATCAGAGAGCCGCTTTGAATCGGTGCAGGACAACTGTAGTATAAAACAAGGACTGGACTCTGGACTGGACTCTGGACTCTGGACTCTGGACTCAAAAAAACCTGGACTTGCAATGAAAAAAAAATATCCAACTGATTAAAGATAACAGATTCGTGATTTCTCTCTGAACGTTTCAGAGCCCTGTCGTTTTGATAATTAGTTATACATATGTTATTGACACCCATACGAGAGTAGTAACAGCCATCGGGCCGAGAACAGACTCCACTTAACACAGCATCTGAAGAGATGCAGGCAGTAGGCACTTCAAAAAGAGAAAAGAAAAGACACAATAGCAATTCAATCTTTCTGTTGCAACATACCATCCACCACTGCGCAACGATAAATACTTCGACAGAAACGCAGTCTCCTTTGCAGCATTTTTTGGGATGTCACACAACGCTCCCCCTCTTGGGGAGCGTTCAGAGCGTTGTGTGTCATCCCTATCAACGGCTGCAGAAAGAGAGAGATTAGAAGAAATAGAGTTTTGATAGAACAACAATCAGCCTTTGATATTATCAGTCTTAACACAGGTCTGTATTTCACATAAATCATCGTGTGGATAATTTAATTTAATTCCTTTTGTTTTTTTGTTTTTTTCATTGCAAGTACAGGTTTTTTTGAGTCCAGAGTCCAAAGTCCAGAGTCCAGTCCATGTTTTATACTATGGCCTCTCTGAGCGTTTCGGCTCGATTTTGCTAAAGTCCGCTTTTTGGTGAGCCCAGGTCAAATTATGAGCTGAAATTTTTTTTGTGAGCAAACGTCTTGAAATTGGCTGCAAACGGTTTTCACTCAGGGGGAAAAAGGTTTGCAGGACGTTCTGAGCGTTTCTAAGCGATTTTTCAACAGGCCGCCATTTGGTGAGCTAACCCCTTCAAAAGGGCTGCAAGCGGTTTTGCAGGACTCTCTGAGCGTTTCGGCTCCATTTTGCTGAAGTCCGCTTTTTGGACAGCCCAGGTGAAATTATGAGCTGAAATTTTTTTGTGAGCAAACGTCTTGAAATTGGCTGCAAACGGTTTACTCTTTGGGGGAAAAAGGTTTGCAGGCCGTTCTGAGCGTTTCTAAGCGATTTTTCAAAAGGCCGCCATTTGGTGAGCTAACCCCTTCAAAAGGGCTGCAAGCGGATTTGCTGACCTCCCTGAGCGTTTCGGCTCGATTTTGCTAAAGTCCGCTTTTTGGTGAGCCCAGGTCAAATTATGAGCTGAAATTTTTTTTCTGAGCAAACGTCTTGAAATTGGCTGCAAACGGTTTTCTCTCTGGGGGAAAAAGGTTTGCAGGCCGTTCTGAGCGTTTCTAAGCCATTTTTCAACAGGCCGCCATTTGGTGAGCTAACCCCTTGAAAAAGGTTTCAAACGGTTATACAGGCCTCTCTGAGCGTTTTGGCTCGATTTTGCTAAAGTCCGCTTTTTGGTGAGCCCAAGTCAAATTATGAGCTGAATTTTTTTTTGTGAGCAAACGTCTTGAAATTGGCTGCAAACGGTTTTCACTCTGGGGGAAAAAGGTTTGCAGGCCGTTCTCAGCGTTCCTAAGCGATTTTTCAACAGGCCGCCATTTGGTGAGCTAATCCCTTGAAAAAGGCTGCAAACGCTTTTGCAGGCCTCTCTGAGCGTTTCGGCTGGATTTTGCTAAAGTCCGCTTTTTGGTGAGTCCAAGTCAAATTATGAGCTGAAATTTTTTTGGTGAGCAAACGTCTTGAAAATGACTGCAAACGGTTTTCACTCTGGGGGAAAAGGTTTAAAGGCCGTTTCTAAGCGATTTTTCAAAATGACGCCATTTGGTGAGCTAACCCCTTGAAAAAGGCTGCAAGTGGTTTTGCAGGCCTCTCTGAGCGTTTTCGCTCGATTTTGCTAAAGTCCGCTTTTTGGTGAGTCCAAGTGAAATTATGAGCTGAAATTTTTTTTGTGAGCAAACGACTTGAAATTGGCTGCAAACGGTTTTCACTCAGGGGGAAAAAGGTTTGCAGGCCGTTCTCAGCGTTTTTAAGCGATTTTTCAACAGGCCGCCATTTGGTGAGCTAATCACTTGAAAAAGGCTGCAAACGGTTTTGCAGGCCTATCTGAGCGTTTCGGCTCGATTTTGCTAAAGTCCGCTTTTTGGTGAGCCCAGGTCAAATTATAAGCTGAAATTTTTTTTTTGAGCAAACGTCTTGAAATTGGCTGCAAACGGTTTTCACTTTGGGGGAAAAAGGTTTGCAGGCCGTTCTGAGCGTTTCTAAGCCATTTTTCAACAGACCGCCATTTGGTAATCTAACCCCTTGAAAAAGGTTGCAAACGGTTATACAGGCCTCTCTGAGCGTTTCGGCTGGATTTTGCTAAAGTCCGCTTTTTGGTGAGTCAAGGTGAAATTATGAGTTGAAATTTTTTTGTGAGCAAACGTCTTGAAATTGGCTGCAAACGGTTTTCTCTTTGGGGGAAAAAGGTTTGCAGGCCGTTCTGAGCGTTTCTAACGATATTTCAACAGGCCGCCATTTGGTGAGCTAATCCCTTGAAAAAGGCTGCAAACAGTTTTGCAGGCCTCTCTGAACGTTTCGGCTCGATTTTGCTAAAGTCCGCTTTTTGGTGAGCCCAGGTCAAATTATGAGCTGAAATTTTTTTTGTGAACAAACGTCTTGAAATTGGCTGCAACGATTTTTTTCTATGGGGGAAAAAGGTTTGCAGGCCGTTCTGAGCGTTTCTAAGCCATTTTTCAACAGGCCGCCATTTGGTGAGCTAACCCCTTGAAAAAGGTTGCAAACGGTTATACAGGCCTCTCTGAGCGTTTCGGCTGGATTTTGCTAAACTCCGCTTTTTGGTGAGTCCAAGTGAAATTATGAGTTGAAATTTTTTTTGTGAGCAAACGTCTTGAAATTGGCTGCAAACGGTTTTCTCTTTGGGGGAAAAAGGTTTGAAGGCCGTTCTCAGCGTTTCTAAGCGATTTTTCAAAATGACGCCATTTGGTGAGCTAACCCCTTTAAAAAGACTGCAAGCGGTTTTGCAGGCCTGTCTGAGCGTTTTGAACCGATTTTGCTAACGTCCACTTTTTGGTGAGCCCAGGTCAAATTATGAGCTGAAATTTTTTTTGTGAGCAAACGTCTTGAAATTGGCTGCAAAGGGTTTTCTCTTTGGGGGAAAAAGGTTTGCAGGCCGTTCTGAGCGTTGCTAAGCGATATTTCAACAGGCCGCCATTTGGTGCGCTAATCCCTTGAAAAGGCTGGAAACGGTTTTGCAGGCCTCTCTGAACGTTTCGGCTCGATTTTGCTAAAGTCCGCTTTTTGGTGAGCCCATGTCAAATTGTGAGCTGAAATTTTTTTTGTGAACCAACGTCTTGAAATTGGCTGCAACGATTTTTTTCTATGGGGGAAAAAGCTTTGCAGGGCGTTCTGAGCGTTTCTAAGCCATTTTTCAACAGGCCGCCATTTGGTGAGCTAACCCCTTGAAAAAGGTTGCAAACGGTTATACAGGCCTCTCTGAGCGTTTCGGCTGGATTTTGCTAAAGTCCGCTTTTTGGTGAGTCCAATTGAAATTATGAGTTGAAATTTTTTTTGTGAGCAAACGTCTTGAAATTGGCATCAAACGGTTTTCTCTTTGGGGGATAAAGGTTTGAAGGCCGTTCTCAGCGTTCCTAAGCGATTTTTCAAAATGACGCCATTTGGTGAGCTAACCCCTTTAAAAAGGCTACAAGCGGTTTTGCAGGCCTCTCTGAGCGTTTCGGCTCGATTTTGGTAAAGTCCGCTTTTTGGTGAGCCCAGGTCAAATGGTGAGCTGAAATTTTTTTTGTGAACAAACGTCTTGAAATTGGCTGCAACGATTTTTTTCTATGGGGGAAAAAGCTTTGCAGGCCGTTCTGAGCGTTTCTAAGCCATTTTTCAACAGGCCGCCATTTGGTGAGCTAACCCCTTTAAAAAGGCTGCAAGTGGTTTTGCAGGCCTCTCTGAGCGTTTTCGCTCGATTTTGCTAAAGTCCGCTTTTTGGTGAGTCCAAGTGAAATTATGAGCTGAAATTTTTTTTGTGAGCAAACGTCTTGAAATTGGCTGCAAACGGTTTTTTCTTTGGGGAAAAAGGTTTGAAGGCCGTTCTCAGCGTTTCTAAGCGATTTTTCAAAATGACGCCATTTGGTGAGCTAACCCCTTGAAAAGGCTGGAAACGGTTTTGCAGGCCTCTCTGAACGTTTCGGCTCGATTTTGCTAAAGTCCGCTTTTTGGTGAGCCCAGGTCAAATTGTGAGCTGAAATTGTTTTTGTGAGCAAACGTCTTGAAATTGGCTGCAAACGGTTTTCACTTTGGGGGAAAAAGGTTTGCAGGCCGTTCTGAGCGTTTTTAAGCGATTTTTCAACAAGCCGCCATTTGTTGAGCTAACCACTTTAAAAGGGCTGGAAGCGGTTTTGCAGGCCTCTCTGAGCGTTTCGGCTCGATTTTGCTAAAGTCCGCTTTTTGGTGAGCCCAGGTCAAATTATGAGCTGAAATTTTTTTTTGAGCAAACGTGTTGAAAATGACTGCAAACGGTTTTCACTCAGGGGGAAAAAGGTTTGCAGGCCGTTCTGAGCGTTTCTAAGCCATTTTTCAACAGGCCGCTTTTTGGTGAGCTAATCCCTTGAAAAAGGCTGCAAACAGTTTTGCAGGCCTCTCTGAACGTTTCGGCTCGATTTTGCTAAAGTCCGCTTTTTGGTGAGCCCAGGTCAAATTATGAGCTGAAATTTTTTTTGTGAACAAACGTCTTGAAATTGGCTGCAACGATTTTTTTCTATGGGGGAAAAAGGTTTGCAGGCCGTTCTGAGCGTTTCTAAGCCATTTTTCAACAGGCCGCCATTTGGTGAGCTAACCCCTTGAAAAAAGTTGCAAACGGTTATATAGGCCTCTCTGAGCGTTTCGGCTGGATTTTGCTAAAGTCCGCTTTTTGGTGAGTCCAAGTGAAATTATGAGCTGAAATTTTTTTGTGAGGAAACGTCTTGAAAATGACTGCAAACGGTTTTCACTCTGGGGGAATAAGGTTAAAAGGCCGTTTCTAAGCGATTTTTCAAAATGACGCCATTTGGTGAGCTAACCCCTTTAAAAAGGCTGCAAGTGGTTTTGCAGGCCTCTCTGAGCGTTTTCGCTCGATTTTGCTAAAGTCCGCTTTTTGGTGAGTCCAAGTGAAATTATGAGCTGAAATTTTTTTGTGAGGAAACGTCTTGAAAATGACTGCAAACGGTTTTCACTCTGGGGGGAAAAGGTTTAAAGGCCGTTTCTAAGCGATTTTTCAAAATGACGCCATTTGGTGAGCTAACCCCTTTAAAAATGCTACAAGTGGTTTTGCAGGCCTCTCTGAGCGTTTTCGCTCGATTTTGCTAAAGTCCGCTTTTTGGTGAGTCCAAGTGAAATTATGAGCTGAAATTTTTTTGTGAGGAAACGTCTTGAAAATGACTGAAAACGGTTTTCACTCTGGGGGAAAAAGGTTTAAAGGCCGTTTCTAAGCGATTTTTCAAAATGACGCCATTTGGTGAGCTAACCCCTTTAAAAAGGCTGCAAGTGGTTTTGCAGGCCTCTCTGAGCGTTTTCGCTCGATTTTGCTAAAGTCCGCTTTTTGGTGAGTCCAAGTGAAATTATGAGCTGAAATTTTTTTGTGAGGAAACGTCTTGAAAATGACTGCAAACGGTTTTGACTCTGGGGGAAAAAGGTTTAAAGGCCGTTTCTAAGCGATTTTTCAAAATGACGCCATTTGGTGAGCTAACCCCTTTAAAGAGGCTGCAAGTGGTTTTGCAGGCCTCTCTGAGCGTTTTCGCTCGATTTTGCTAAAGTCCGCTTTTTGGTGAGTCCAAGTGAAATTATGAGCTGAAATTTTTTTTGTGAGCAAACGTCTTGAAATTGGCTGCAAACGGTTTTCTCTCTGGGGGAAAAAGGTTTGCAGGCCGTTCTGAGCGTTTCTAAGCCATTTTTCAACAGGCCGCCATTTGGTGAGCTAACCCTTTGAAAAAGGTTGCAAACGGTTATACAGGCCTCTCTGAGCGTCTCGGCTGGATTTTGCTAAAGTCCGCTTTTTGGTGAGTCCAAGTGATATTATGAGCTGAAATTTTTTTTGTGAGCAAACGTCTTGAAATTGGCTGCAAACGGTTTTCTCTTTGGGGGAAAAAGGTTTGAAGGCCGTTCTCAGCGTTTCTAAGCGATTTTTCAACAGGCCGCCATTTGGTGAGCTAACCCCTTGAAAATGGCTACAAGCGGTTTTGCAGGCCTCTCTGAGCGTTTTGGCTCGATTTTGCTAAAGTCTGCTTTTTGGTGAGCCCAGGTCAAATTGTGAGATGAAATTTTTTTTGTGAGCAAACGTCTTGAAATTGGCTGCAAACGTTTTTCTCTTTGGGGGAAAAAGGTTTGCAGGCCGTTCTGAGCGTTTCTAAGCGATATTTCAACAGGACGCCATTTGGTGAGCTAACCCCTTGAAAAAGGTTGCAATCGGTTTTCCAGGCCTCTCTGAGCGTTTCGGCTGGATTTTGCTAAAGTCCGCTTTTTGGTGAGTCCAAGTGAAATTATGAGCTGAAATTTTTTTGTGAGGAAACGTCTTGAAAATGACTGCAAACGGTTTTCACTCTGGGGGAAAAAGGTTTAAAGGCCGTTTCTAAGCGATTTTTCAAAATGACGCCATTTGGTGAGCTAACCCCTTTAAAAAGGCTGCAAGTGGTTTTGCAGGCCTCTCTGAGCGTTTTCGCTCGATTTTGCTAAAGTCCGCTTTTTGGTGAGTCCAAGTGAAATTATGAGCTGAAATTTTTTTTGTGAGGAAACGTCTTGAAATTGGCTGCAAACGGTTTTCTCTTTGGGGAAAAAGGTTTGAAGGCCGTTCTCAGCGTTTTTAAGCGATTTTTCAAAATGACGCCATTTGGTGAGCTAACCCCTTGAAAAGGCTGGAAACGGTTTTGCAGGCCTCTCTGAACGTTTCGGCTCGATTTTGCTAAAGTCCGCTTTTTGGTGAGCCCAGGTCAAATTGTGAGCTGAAATTTTTTTTGTGAGCAAACGTCTTGAAATTGGCTGCAAACGGTTTTCACTTTGGGGGAAAAAGGTTTGCAGGCCGTTCTGAGCGTTTCTAAGCCATTTTTCAACAGGCCGCCATTTGGTGAGCTAATTATGAGCTGAAATTTTTTTTGTGAGCAAACGTGTTGAAATTGACTGAAAACGGTTTTCTCTTTGGGGGAAAAAGGTTTGCAGGCCGTTCTGAGCGTTTCTAAGCGATATTTCAACAGGCCGCCATTTGGTGAGCTAATCCCTTGAAAAAGGCTGCCAACAGTTTTGCAGGCCTCTCTGAGCGTTTCGGCTGGATTTTGCTAAAGTCCGCTTTTTGGTGAGTCCAAGTGAAATTATGAGCTGAAATTTTTTTTGTGAGGAAACGTCTTGAAAATGACTGCAAACGGTTTTCACTCTGGGGGAAAAAGGTGTAAAGGCCGTTTCTAAGCGATTTTTCAAACTGACGCCATTTGGTGAGCTAACCTTTTTAAAAAGGCTGCAAGTGGTTTTGCAGGCCTCTCTGAGCGTTTTCGCTCGATTTTGCTAAAGTCCGCTTTTTGGTGAGTCCAAGTGAAATTATGAGCTGAAATTTTTTTTGTGAGCAAACGTCTTGAAAATGACTGCAAACGGTTTTCACTCTGGGGGAAAAAGTTTTAAAGGCCGTTTCTAAGCGATTTTTCAAAATGACGCCATTTGGTGAGCTAACCCCTTGAAAAAGGTTGCAAACGGTTATATAGGCCTCTCTGAGCGTTTCGGCTGGATTTTGCTAAAGTCCGCTTTTTGGTGAGTCCAAGTGAAATTATGAGCTGAAATTTTTTTTGTGAGCAAACGTGTTGAAAATGACTGCAAACGATTTTCACTCAGGGGGAAAAAGGTTTGCAGGCCGTTCTGAGCGTTTCTAAGCCATTTTTCAACAGGCCGCCATTTGGTGAGCTAACCCCTTGAAAAAGGTTTCAAACGGTTATACAGGCCTCTCTAAGCGTTTCGGCTGGATTTTGCTAAAGTCCGCTTTTTGGTGAGTCCAAGTGAAATTATGAGTTGAAATTTTTTTTGTGAGCAAACGTCTTGAAATTGGCTGCAAACGGTTTTCTCTTTGGGGGAAAAAGGTTTGAAGGCCGTTCTCAGCGTTTCTAAGCGTTTTTTCAAAATGACGCCATTTGGTGAGCTAACCCCTTGAAAAAGGCTGCAAGTGGTTTTGCAGGCCTCTTTGAGCGTTTTGACTCGATTTTGCTAAAGTCCGCTTTTAGGTGAGCCCAGGTCAAATTATGAGCTGAAATTTTTTTTGTGAGCAAACGTGTTGAAATTGACTGAAAACGGTTTTCTCTTTGGAGGAAAAAGGTTTGCAGGCCGTTCTGAGCGTTTCTAAGCGATATTTCAACAGGCCGCCATTTGTTGAGCTAACCCCTTCAAAAGGGCTGGAAGCGGTTTTGCAGGCCTCTCTAAGCGTTTCGGCTCGATTTTGCTAAAGTCCGCTTTTTGGTGAGCCCAGGTCAAATTATGAGCTGAAATTTTTTTTGTTAGCAAACGTGTTGAAAATGACTGCAAACGGTTTTCACTCTGGGGGGAAAAGGTTTAAAGGCCGTTTCTAAGCGATTTTTCAAAATGACGCCATTTGGTGAGCTAACCCCTTTAAAAAGGCTGCAAGTGGTTTTGCAGGCCTCTCTGAGCGCTTTCGCTCGATTTTGCTAAAGTCCGCTTTTTGGTGAGTCCAAGTGAAATTATGAGCTGAAATTTTTTTTGTGAGCAAACGTCTTGAAATTGGCTGCAAACGGTTTTCTCTTTGGGGAAAAAGGTTTGAAGGCCGTTCTCAGCGTTTCTAAGCGATTTTTCAAAATGACGCCATTTGGTGAGCTAACCCCTTGAAAAGGCTGGAAACGGTTTTGCAGGCCTCTCTGAACGTTTCGGCTCGATTTTGCTAAAGTCCGCTTTTTGGTGAGCCCAGGTCAAATTATGAGCTGAAATTTTTTTTGTTAGCAAACGTGTTCAAATTGGCTGAAAACGGTTTTTTCTTTGGGGGAAAAAGGTTGCAGGCCGTTCTGAGCGTTTCTAAGCGATATTTCAACAGGCCGCCATTTGGTGAGCTAATCCCTTGAAAAAGGCTGCAAACGGTTTTGCAGGCCTCTCTGAACGTTTCGGCTCGATTTTTCTTAAGTCCGCTTTTTGGTGAGCCCAGGTCAAATTGTGAGCTGAAATTTTTTTTGTGAACAAACGTCTTGAAATTGGCTGCAACGATTTTTTTCTATGGGGGAAAAAGCTTTGCAGGCCGTTCTGAGCGTTTCTAAGCCATTTTTCAACAGGCCGCCATTTGGTGAGCTAACCCCTTGAAAAAGGTTGCAAACGGTTATATAGGCCTCTCTGAGCGTTTCGGCTGGATTTTGCTAAAGTCCGCTTTTTGGTGAGTCCAAGTGAAATTATGAGCTGAAATTTTTTTGTGAGGAAACGTCTTGAAAATGACTGCAAACGGTTTTCACTCTGGGGGAAAAAGGTTTAAAGGCCGTTTCTAAGCGATTTTTCAAAATGACGCCATTTGGTGAGCTAACCCCTTTAAAAAGGCTGCAAGTGGTGTTGCAGGCCTCTCTGAGCGCTTTCGCTCGATTTTGCTAAAGTCCGCTTTTTGGTGAGTCCAAGTGAAATTATGAGCTGAAATTTTTTTTGTGAGCAAACGTCTTGAAATTGGCTGCAAACGGTTTTCTCTTTGGGGAAAAAGGTTTGAAGGCCGTTCTCAGCGTTTCTAAGCGATTTTTCAAAATGACGCCATTTGGTGAGCTAACCCCTTGAAAAGGCTGGAAACGGTTTTGCAGGCCTCTCTGAACGTTTCGGCTCGATTTTGCTAAAGTCCGCTTTTTGGTGAGCCCAGGTCAAATTGTGAGCTGAAATTTTTTTTGTGAGCAAACGTCTTGAAATTGGCTGCAAACGGTTTTCACTTTGGGGGAAAAAGGTTTGCAGGCCGTTCTGAGCGTTTCTAAGCCATTTTTCAACAGGCCGCCATTTGGTGAGCTAATTATGAGCTGAAATTTTTTTTGTGAGCAAACGTGTTGAAATTGACTGAAAACGGTTTTTTCTTTGGGGGAAAAAGGTTTGCAGGCCGTTCTGAGCGTTTCTAAGCGATATTTCAACAGGCCGCCATTTGGTGAGCTAATCCCTTGAAAAAGGCTGCAAACAGTTTTGCAGGCCTCTCTGAGCGTTTCGGCTGGATTTTTCTAAAGTCCGCTTTTTGGTGAGTCCACGTGAAATTATGAGCTGAAATTTTTTTGTGAGGAAACGTCTTGAAAATGACTGCAAACGGTTTTCACTCTGGGGGAAAAAGGTGTAAAGGCCGTTTCTAAGCGATTTTTCAAACTGACGCCATTTGGTGAGCTAACCCCTTTAAAAAGGCTGCAAGTGGTTTTGCAGGCCTCTCTGAGCGTTTTCGCTCGATTTTGCTAAAGTCCGCTTTTTGGTGAGTCCAAGTGAAATTATGAGCTGAAATTTTTTTTGTGAGCAAACGTCTTGAAAATGACTGCAAACGGTTTTCACTCTGGGGGAAAAAGGTTTAAAGGCCGTTTGTAAGCGATTTTTCAAAATGACGCCATTTGGTGAGCTAACCCCTTGAAAAAGGTTGCAAACGGTTATATAGGCCTCTCTGAGCGTTTCGGCTGGATTTTGCTAAAGTCCGCTTTTTGGTGAGTCCAAGTGAAATTATGAGCTGAAATTTTTTTTGTGAGCAAACGTGTTGAAAATGACTGCAAACGATTTTCACTCAGGGGGAAAAAGGTTTGCAGGCCGTTCTGAGCGTTTCTAAGCCATTTTTCAACAGGCCGCCATTTGGTGAGCTAACCCCTTGAAAAAGGTTGCAAACGGTTATACAGGCCTCTCTAAGCGTTTCGGCTGGATTTTGCTAAAGTCCGCTTTTTGGTGAGTCCAAGTGAAATTATGAGTTGAAATTTTTTTTGTGAGCAAACGTCTTGAAATTGGCTGCAAACGGTTTTCTCTTTGGGGGAAAAAGGTTTGAAGGCCGTTCTCAGCGTTTCTAAGCGTTTTTTCAAAATGACGCCATTTGGTGAGCTAACCCCTTGAAAAAGGCTGCAAGTGGTTTTGCAGGCCTCTCTGAGCGTTTTGACTCGATTTTGCTAAAGTCCGCTTTTAGGTGAGCCCAGGTCAAATTATGAGCTGAAATTTTTTTTGTGAGCAAACGTGTTGAAATTGACTGAAAACGGTTTTCTCTTTGGAGGAAAAAGGTTTGCAGGCCGTTCTGAGCGTTTCTAAGCGATATTTCAACAGGCCGCCATTTGTTGAGCTAACCCCTTCAAAAGGGCTGGAAGCGGTTTTGCAGGCCTCTCTAAGCGTTTCGGCTCGATTTTGCTAAAGTCCGCTTTTTGGTGAGCCCAGGTCAAATTATGAGCTGAAATTTTTTTTGTTAGCAAACGTGTTGAAAATGACTGCAAACGGTTTTCACTCTGGGGGGAAAAGGTTTAAAGGCCGTTTCTAAGCGATTTTTCAAAATGACGCCATTTGGTGAGCTAACCCCTTTAAAAAGGCTGCAAGTGGTTTTGCAGGCCTCTCTGAGCGCTTTCGCTCGATTTTGCTAAAGTCCGCTTTTTGGTGAGTCCAAGTGAAATTATGAGCTGAAATTTTTTTTGTGAGCAAACGTCTTGAAATTGGCTGCAAACGGTTTTCTCTTTGGGGAAAAAGGTTTGAAGGCCGTTCTCAGCGTTTCTAAGCGATTTTTCAAAATGACGCCATTTGGTGAGCTAACCCCTTGAAAAGGCTGGAAACGGTTTTGCAGGCCTCTCTGAACGTTTCGGCTCGATTTTGCTAAAGTCCGCTTTTTGGTGAGCCCAGGTCAAATTATGAGCTGAAATTTTTTTTGTTAGCAAACGTGTTCAAATTGGCTGAAAACGGTTTTTTCTTTGGGGGAAAAAGGTTGCAGGCCGTTCTGAGCGTTTCTAAGCGATATTTCAACAGGCCGCCATTTGGTGAGCTAATCCCTTGAAAAAGGCTGCAAACGGTTTTGCAGGCCTCTCTGAACGTTTCGGCTCGATTTTTCTTAAGTCCGCTTTTTGGTGAGCCCAGGTCAAATTGTGAGCTGAAATTTTTTTTTGTGAACAAACGTCTTGAAATTGGCTGCAACGATTTTTTTCTATGGGGGAAAAAGCTTTGCAGGCCGTTCTGAGCGTTTCTAAGCCATTTTTCAACAGGCCGCCATTTGGTGAGCTAACCCCTTGAAAAAGGTTGCAAACGGTTATATAGGCCTCTCTGAGCGTTTCGGCTGGATTTTGCTAAAGTCCGCTTTTTGGTGAGTCCAAGTGAAATTATGAGCTGAAATTTTTTTGTGAGGAAACGTCTTGAAAATGACTGCAAACGGTTTTCACTCTGGGGGAAAAAGGTTTAAAGGCCGTTTCTAAGCGATTTTTCAAAATGACGCCATTTGGTGAGCTAACCCCTTTAAAAAGGCTGCAAGTGGTGTTGCAGGCCTCTCTGAGCGCTTTCGCTCGATTTTGCTAAAGTCCGCTTTTTGGTGAGTCCAAGTGAAATTATGAGCTGAAATTTTTTTTGTGAGCAAACGTCTTGAAATTGGCTGCAAACGGTTTTCTCTTTGGGGAAAAAGGTTTGAAGGCCGTTCTCAGCGTTTCTAAGCGATTTTTCAAAATGACGCCATTTGGTGAGCTAACCCCTTGAAAAGGCTGGAAACGGTTTTGCAGGCCTCTCTGAACGTTTCGGCTCGATTTTGCTAAAGTCCGCTTTTTGGTGAGCCCAGGTCAAATTGTGAGCTGAAATTTTTTTTGTGAGCAAACGTCTTGAAATTGGCTGCAAACGGTTTTCACTTTGGGGGAAAAAGGTTTGCAGGCCGTTCTGAGCGTTTCTAAGCCATTTTTCAACAGGCCGCCATTTGGTGAGCTAATTATGAGCTGAAATTTTTTTTGTGAGCAAACGTGTTGAAATTGACTGAAAACGGTTTTTTCTTTGGGGGAAAAAGGTTTGCAGGCCGTTCTGAGCGTTTCTAAGCGATATTTCAACAGGCCGCCATTTGGTGAGCTAATCCCTTGAAAAAGGCTGCAAACAGTTTTGCAGGCCTCTCTGAGCGTTTCGGCTGGATTTTTCTAAAGTCCGCTTTTTGGTGAGTCCACGTGAAATTATGAGCTGAAATTTTTTTTGTGAGGAAACGTCTTGAAAATGACTGCAAACGGTTTTCACTCTGGGGGAAAAAGGTGTAAAGGCCGTTTCTAAGCGATTTTTCAAACTGACGCCATTTGGTGAGCTAACCCCTTTAAAAAGGCTGCAAGTGGTTTTGCAGGCCTCTCTGAGCGTTTTCGCTCGATTTTGCTAAAGTCCGCTTTTTGGTGAGTCCAAGTGAAATTATGAGCTGAAATTTTTTTTGTGAGCAAACGTCTTGAAAATGACTGCAAACGGTTTTCACTCTGGGGGAAAAAGGTTTAAAGGCCGTTTGTAAGCGATTTTTCAAAATGACGCCATTTGGTGAGCTAACCCCTTGAAAAAGGTTGCAAACGGTTATATAGGCCTCTCTGAGCGTTTCGGCTGGATTTTGCTAAAGTCCGCTTTTTGGTGAGTCCAAGTGAAATTATGAGCTGAAATTTTTTTTGTGAGCAAACGTGTTGAAAATGACTGCAAACGATTTTCACTCAGGGGGAAAAAGGTTTGCAGGCCGTTCTGAGCGTTTCTAAGCCATTTTTCAACAGGCCGCCATTTGGTGAGCTAACCCCTTGAAAAAGGTTGCAAACGGTTATACAGGCCTCTCTAAGCGTTTCGGCTGGATTTTGCTAAAGTCCGCTTTTTGGTGAGTCCAAGTGAAATTATGAGTTGAAATTTTTTTTGTGAGCAAACGTCTTGAAATTGGCTGCAAACGGTTTTCTCTTTGGGGGAAAAAGGTTTGAAGGCCGTTCTCAGCGTTTCTAAGCGTTTTTTCAAAATGACGCCATTTGGTGAGCTAACCCCTTGAAAAAGGCTGCAAGTGGTTTTGCAGGCCTCTCTGAGCGTTTTGACTCGATTTTGCTAAAGTCCGCTTTTAGGTGAGCCCAGGTCAAATTATGAGCTGAAATTTTTTTTGTGAGCAAACGTGTTGAAATTGACTGAAAACGGTTTTCTCTTTGGAGGAAAAAGGTTTGCAGGCCGTTCTGAGCGTTTCTAAGCGATATTTCAACAGGCCGCCATTTGTTGAGCTAACCCCTTCAAAAGGGCTGGAAGCGGTTTTGCAGGCCTCTCTAAGCGTTTCGGCTCGATTTTGCTAAAGTCCGCTTTTTGGTGAGCCCAGGTCAAATTATGAGCTGAAATTTTTTTTGTTAGCAAACGTGTTGAAAATGACTGCAAACGGTTTTCACTCTGGGGGGAAAAGGTTTAAAGGCCGTTTCTAAGCGATTTTTCAAAATGACGCCATTTGGTGAGCTAACCCCTTTAAAAAGGCTGCAAGTGGTTTTGCAGGCCTCTCTGAGCGCTTTCGCTCGATTTTGCTAAAGTCCGCTTTTTGGTGAGTCCAAGTGAAATTATGAGCTGAAATTTTTTTTGTGAGCAAACGTCTTGAAATTGGCTGCAAACGGTTTTCTCTTTGGGGAAAAAGGTTTGAAGGCCGTTCTCAGCGTTTCTAAGCGATTTTTCAAAATGACGCCATTTGGTGAGCTAACCCCTTGAAAAGGCTGGAAACGGTTTTGCAGGCCTCTCTGAACGTTTCGGCTCGATTTTGCTAAAGTCCGCTTTTTGGTGAGCCCAGGTCAAATTATGAGCTGAAATTTTTTTTGTTAGCAAACGTGTTCAAATTGGCTGAAAACGGTTTTTTCTTTGGGGGAAAAAGGTTGCAGGCCGTTCTGAGCGTTTCTAAGCGATATTTCAACAGGCCGCCATTTGGTGAGCTAATCCCTTGAAAAAGGCTGCAAACGGTTTTGCAGGCCTCTCTGAACGTTTCGGCTCGATTTTTCTTAAGTCCGCTTTTTGGTGAGCCCAGGTCAAATTGTGAGCTGAAATTTTTTTTGTGAACAAACGTCTTGAAATTGGCTGCAACGATTTTTTTCTATGGGGGAAAAAGCTTTGCAGGCCGTTCTGAGCGTTTCTAAGCCATTTTTCAACAGGCCGCCATTTGGTGAGCTAACCCCTTGAAAAAAGGTTGCAAACGGTTATATAGGCCTCTCTGAGCGTTTCGGCTGGATTTTGCTAAAGTCCGCTTTTTGGTGAGTCCAAGTGAAATTATGAGCTGAAATTTTTTTGTGAGGAAACGTCTTGAAAATGACTGCAAACGGTTTTCACTCTGGGGGAAAAAGGTTTAAAGGCCGTTTCTAAGCGATTTTTCAAAATGACGCCATTTGGTGAGCTAACCCCTTTAAAAAGGCTGCAAGTGGTGTTGCAGGCCTCTCTGAGCGCTTTCGCTCGATTTTGCTAAAGTCCGCTTTTTGGTGAGTCCAAGTGAAATTATGAGCTGAAATTTTTTTTGTGAGCAAACGTCTTGAAATTGGCTGCAAACGGTTTTCTCTTTGGGGAAAAAGGTTTGAAGGCCGTTCTCAGCGTTTCTAAGCGATTTTTCAAAATGACGCCATTTGGTGAGCTAACCCCTTGAAAAGGCTGGAAACGGTTTTGCAGGCCTCTCTGAACGTTTCGGCTCGATTTTGCTAAAGTCCGCTTTTTGGTGAGCCCAGGTCAAATTGTGAGCTGAAATTTTTTTTGTGAGCAAACGTCTTGAAATTGGCTGCAAACGGTTTTCACTTTGGGGGAAAAAGGTTTGCAGGCCGTTCTGAGCGTTTCTAAGCCATTTTTCAACAGGCCGCCATTTGGTGAGCTAATTATGAGCTGAAATTTTTTTTGTGAGCAAACGTGTTGAAATTGACTGAAAACGGTTTTTTCTTTGGGGGAAAAAGGTTTGCAGGCCGTTCTGAGCGTTTCTAAGCGATATTTCAACAGGCCGCCATTTGGTGAGCTAATCCCTTGAAAAAGGCTGCAAACAGTTTTGCAGGCCTCTCTGAGCGTTTCGGCTGGATTTTGCTAAAGTCCGCTTTTTGGTGAGTCCACGTGAAATTATGAGCTGAAATTTTTTTGTGAGGAAACGTCTTGAAAATGACTGCAAACGGTTTTCACTCTGGGGGAAAAAGGTGTAAAGGCCGTTTCTAAGCGATTTTTCAAAATGACGCCATTTGGTGAGCTAACCCCTTTAAAAAGGCTGCAAGTGGTTTTGCAGGCCTCTCTGAGCGTTTTCGCTCGATTTTGCTAAAGTCCGCTTTTTGGTGAGTCCAAGTGAAATTATGAGCTGAAATTTTTTTTGTGAGCAAACGTCTTGAAAATGACTGCAAACGGTTTTCACTCTGGGGGAAAAAGGTTTGCAGGCCGTTCTGCGTTTCTAAGCGATTTTTCAAAATGACGCCATTTGGTGAGCTAACCCCTTGAAAAAGGTTGCAAACGGTTATATAGGCCTCTCTGAGCGTTTCGGCTGGATTTTGCTAAAGTCCGCTTTTTGGTGAGTCCAAGTGAAATTATGAGCTGAAATTTTTTTTGTGAGCAAACGTGTTGAAAATGACTGCAAACGATTTTCACTCAGGGGGAAAAAGGTTTGCAGGCCGTTCTGAGCGTTTCTAAGCCATTTTTCAACAGGCCGCCATTTGGTGAGCTAACCCCTTGAAAAAGGTTGCAAACGGTTATACAGGCCTCTCTGAGCGTTTCGGCTGGATTTTGCTAAAGTCCGCTTTTTGGTGAGCCCAGGTCAAATTATGAGCTGAAATTTTTTTGTTAGCAAACGTGTTGAAAATGACTGCAAACGGTTTTCACTCAGGGGGAAAAAGGTTTGCAGGCCGTTCTGAGCGTTTCTAAGCCATTTTTCAACAGGCCGCCATTTGGTGAGCTAATCCCTTGAAAAAGACTGCAAACAGTTTTGCAGGCCTCTCTGAACGTTTCGGCTCGATTTTGCTAAAGTCCGCTTTTTGGTGAGCCCAGGTCAAATTATGAGCTGAAATTTTTTTTGTGAACAAACGTCTTGAAATTGGCTGCAACGATTTTTTTCTATGGGGGAAAAAGGTTTGCAGGCCTTTCTGAGCGTTTCTAAGCCATTTTTCAACAGGCCGCCATTTGGTGAGCTAACCCCTTGAAAAAGGTTGCAAACGGTTATACAGGCCTCTCTGAGCGTCTCGGCTGGATTTTGCTAAAGTCCGCTTTTTGGTGAGTCCAAGTGAAATTATGAGCTGAAATTTTTTTTGTGAGCAAACGTCTTGAAATTGGCTGCAAACGGTTTTCTCTTTGGGGGAAAAAGGTTTGAAGGCCGTTCTCAGCGTTTCTAAGCGATTTTTCAACAGGCCGCCATTTGGTGAGCTAACCCCTTGAAAATGGCTACAAGCGGTTTTGCAGGCCTCTCTGAGCGTTTTGGCTCGATTTTGCTAAAGTCCGCTTTTTGGTGAGCCCAGGTCAAATTGTGAGATGAAATTTTTTTTCTGAGCAAACGTCTTGAAATTGGCTGCAAACGTTTTTCTCTTTGGGGGAAAAAGGTTTGCAGGCCGTTCTGAGCGTTTCTAAGCGATATTTCAACAGGACGCCATTTGGTGAGCTAACCCCTTGAAAAAGGTTGCAATCGGTTTTCCAGGCCTCTCTGAGCGTTTCGGCTGGATTTTGCTAAAGTCCGCTTTTTGGTGAGTCCAGGTGAAATTATGAGTTGAAATTTTTTTGTGAGCAAACGTCTTGAAATTGGCTGCAAACGGTTTTCTCTTTGGGGGATAAAGGTTTGCAGGCCGTTCTGAGCGTTTCTAACGATATTTCAACAGGCCGCCATTTGGTGAGCTAATCCCTTGAAAAAGGCTGCAAACAGTTTTGCAGGCCTCTCGGAACGTTTCGGCTCGATTTTGCTAAAGTCCGCTTTTTGGTGAGCCCAGGTCAAATTGTGAGCTGAAATTTCTTTTGTGAACAAACGTCTTGAAATTGGCTGCAACGATTTTTTTCTATGGGGGAAAAAGCTTTGCAGGCCGTTCTGAGCGTTTCTAAGCCATTTTTCAACAGGCCGCCATTTGGTGAGCTAATCCCTTGAAAAAGGCTGCAAACAGTTTTGCAGGCCTCTCTGAACGTTTCGGCTGGATTTTGCTAAAGTCCGCTTTTTGGTGATCCCAGGTCAAATTATGAGCTGAAATTTTTTTTGTGAACAAACGTCTTGAAATTGGCTGCAACGATTGTTTTCTATGGGGGAAAAACGTTTGCAGGCCGTTCTGAGCGTTTCTAAGCCATTTTTTAACAGGCCGCCATTTGGTGAGCTAACCCCTTTAAAAAGGTTGCAAACGGTTATACAGGCCTCTCTGAGCGTTTCGGCTGGATTTTGCTAAAGTCCGCTTTTTGGTGAGTCCAAGTGAAATTATGAGCTGAAATTTTTTTTGTGAGCAAACGTCTTGAAAATGACTGCAAACGGTTTTCACTCTGGGGGAAAAGGTTTAAAGGCCGTTTCTAAGCGATTTTTCAAAATGACGCCATTTGGTGAGCTAACCCCTTGAAAAAGGCTGCAAGTGGTTTTGCAGGCCTCTCTGAGCGTTTTCGCTCGATTTTGCTAAAGTCCGCTTTTTTGGTGAGCCCAGGTCAAATTATGAGGTGAAATTTTTTTTGTGAGCAAACGTCTTGAAATTGGCTGCAAACGGTTTTCTCTTTGGGGGAAAAAGGTTTGCAGGCCGTTCTGAGCGTTTCTAAGCCATTTTTCAACAGGCCGCCATTTGGTGAGCTAACCCCTTGAAAAAGGTTGCAAACGGTTGTACAGGCCTCTCTGAGCGTTTCGGCTGGATTTTGCTAAAGTCCGCTTTTTGGTGAGTACAAGTGAAATTATGAGTTGAAATTTTTTTTGTGAGCAAACGTCTTGAAATTGGCTGCAAACGGTTTTCTCTTTGGAGGAAAAAGGTTTGAAGGCCGTTCTCAGCGTTTCTAAGCGATTTTTCAAAATGACGCCATTTGGTGAGCTAACCCCTTGAAAAAGGCTGCAAGTGGTTTTGCAGGCCTGTCTGAGCGTTTTGACTCGATTTTGCTAAAGTCCGCTTTTTGGTGAGCCCAGGTCAAATTATGAGCAGAAATTTTTTTGTGAGCAAACGTGTTGAAATTGGCTGAAAACGGTTTTCTCTTTGGGGGAAAAAGGTTTGCAGGCCGTTCTGAGCGTTTCTAAGCGATATTTCAACAGGCCGCCATTTGGTGAGCTAATCCCTTGAAAAAGGCTGCAAACGGTTTTGCAGGCCTCTCTTAACGTTTCGGCTGGATTTTGCTAAAGTCCGCTTTTTGGTGAGTCCAAGTGAAATTATGAGCTGAAATTTTTTTGTGAGGAAACGTCTTGAAAATGACTGCAAACGGTTTTCACTCTGGGGGGAAAAGGTTTAAAGGCCGTTTCTAAGCGATTTTTCAAAATGACGCCATTTGGTGAGCTAACCCCTTTAAAAAGGCTGCAAGTGGTTTTGCAGGCCTCTCTGAGCGTTTTCGCTCGATTTTGCTAAAGTCCGCTTTTTGGTGAGTCCAAGTGAAATTATGAGCTGAAATTTTTTTTGTGAGCAAACGTCTTGAAATTGGCTGCAAACGGTTTTCTCTTTGGGGAAAAAGATATGAAGGCCGTTCTCAGCGTTTCTAAGCGATTTTTCAAAATGACGCCATTTGGTGAGCTAACCCCTTGAAAAGGCTGGAAACGGTTTTGCAGGCCTCTCTGAACGTTTCGGCTCGATTTTGCTAAAGTCCGCTTTTTGGTGAGCCCAGTTCAAATTATGAGCTGAAATTTTTTTTGTTAGCAAACGTGTTGAAATTGGCTGAAAACGGTTTTCTCTTTGGGGGAAAAAGGTTTGCAGGCCGTTCTGAATGTTTCTAAGTGATATTTAAACAGGCCACCATTTGGTGAGCTAATCCCTTGAAAAAGGCTGCAAACGGTTTTGCAGGCCTCTCTGAACGTTTCGGCTCGATTTTGCTAAAGTCCGCTTTTTGGTGAGCCCAGGTCAAATTGGAGCTGAAATTTTTTTTGTGAGCAAACGTCTTGAAATTGGCTGCAACGATTTTTTTCTATGGGGGAAAAAGGTTTGAAGGCCGTTCTCAGCGTTTCTAAGCGATTTTTCAAAATGACGCCATTTGCTGAGCTAATCCCTTGAAAAAGGCTGCAAACGCTTTTGCAGGCCTCTCTGAGCGTTTCGGCTGGATTTTGCTAAAGTCCGCTTTTTGGTGAGTCCAAGTGAAATTATGAGCTGAAATTTTTTTTCGTGAGCAAACGTCTTGAAAATGACTGCAAACGGTTTTCACTCTGGGAGAAAAAGGTTTAAAGGCCGTTTCTAAGCGATTTTTCAAAATGACGCCATTTGGTGAGCTAACCCCTTGAAAAAGGCTGCAAGTGGTTTTGCAGGCCTCTGTGAGCGTTTTCGCTCGATTTTGCTAAAGTCCGCTTTTTGGTGAGCCCAGGTCAAATTATGAGCTGAAATTTTTTTTGTTAGCAAACGTGTTGAAATTGGCTGAAAACGGTTTTCTCTTTGGGGGAAAAAGGTTTGCAGGCCGTTCTGAGCGTTTCTAAGCCATTTTTCAACAGGCCGCCATTTGGTGAGCTAACCCCTTGAAAAAGGTTGCAAACGGTTGTACAGGCCTCTCTGAGCGTTTCGGCTCGATTTTGCTAAAGTCCGCTTTTTGGTGAGTACAAGTGAAATTATGAGTTGAAATTTTTTTTGTGAGCAAACGTCTTGAAATTGGCTGCAAACGGTTTTCTCTTTGGAGGAAAAAGGTTTGAAGGCCGTTCTCAGCGTTTCTAAGCGATTTTTCAAAATGACGCCATTTGGTGAGCTAACCCCTTGAAAAAGGCTGCAAGTGGTTTTGCAGGCCTGTCTGAGCGTTTTGACTCGATTTTGCTAAAGTCCGCTTTTTGGTGAGCCCAGGTCAAATTATGAGCAGAAATTTTTTTTGTGAGCAAACGTGTTGAAATTGGCTGAAAACGGTTTTCTCTTTGGGGGAAAAAGGTTTGCAGGCCGTTCTGAGCGTTTCTAAGCGATATTTCAACAGGCCGCCATTTGGTGAGCTAATCCCTTGAAAAAGGCTGCAAACGGTTTTGCAGGCCTCTCTTAACGTTTCGGCTGGATTTTGCTAAAGTCCGCTTTTTGGTGAGTCCAAGTGAAATTATGAGCTGAAATTTTTTTTGTGAGGAAACGTCTTGAAAATGACTGCAAACGGTTTTCACTCTGGGGGGAAAAGGTTTAAAGGCCGTTTCTAAGCGATTTTTCAAAATGACGCCATTTGGTGAGCTAACCCCTTTAAAAAGGCTGCAAGTGGTTTTGCAGGCCTCTCTGAGCGTTTTCGCTCGATTTTGCTAAAGTCCGCTTTTTGGTGAGTCCAAGTGAAATTATGAGCTGAAATTTTTTTTGTGAGCAAACGTCTTGAAATTGGCTGCAAACGGTTTTCTCTTTGGGGAAAAAGATATGAAGGCCGTTCTCAGCGTTTCTAAGCGATTTTTCAAAATGACGCCATTTGGTGAGCTAACCCCTTGAAAAGGCTGGAAACGGTTTTGCAGGCCTCTCTGAACGTTTCGGCTCGATTTTGCTAAAGTCCGCTTTTTGGTGAGCCCAGTTCAAATTATGAGCTGAAATTTTTTTTGTTAGCAAACGTGTTGAAATTGGCTGAAAACGGTTTTCTCTTTGGGGGAAAAAGGTTTGCAGGCCGTTCTGAATGTTTCTAAGTGATATTTAAACAGGCCACCATTTGGTGAGCTAATCCCTTGAAAAAGGCTGCAAACGGTTTTGCAGGCCTCTCTGAACGTTTCGGCTCGATTTTGCTAAAGTCCGCTTTTTGGTGAGCCCAGGTCAAATTGGAGCTGAAATTTTTTTTGTGAGCAAACGTCTTGAAATTGGCTGCAACGATTTTTTTCTATGGGGGAAAAAGGTTTGAAGGCCGTTCTCAGCGTTTCTAAGCGATTTTTCAAAATGACGCCATTTGCTGAGCTAATCCCTTGAAAAAGGCTGCAAACGCTTTTGCAGGCCTCTCTGAGCGTTTCGGCTGGATTTTGCTAAAGTCCGCTTTTTGGTGAGTCCAAGTGAAATTATGAGCTGAAATTTTTTTTCGTGAGCAAACGTCTTGAAAATGACTGCAAACGGTTTTCACTCTGGGAGAAAAAGGTTTAAAGGCCGTTTCTAAGCGATTTTTCAAAATGACGCCATTTGGTGAGCTAACCCCTTGAAAAAGGCTGCAAGTGGTTTTGCAGGCCTCTGTGAGCGTTTTCGCTCGATTTTGCTAAAGTCCGCTTTTTGGTGAGCCCAGGTCAAATTATGAGCTGAAATTTTTTTTGTTAGCAAACGTGTTGAAATTGGCTGAAAACGGTTTTCTCTTTGGGGGAAAAAGGTTTGCAGGCCGTTCTGAGCGTTTCTAAGCGATATTTCAACAGACCGCCATTTGGTGCGCTAATGCTTTGAAAAAGGTTGCAAACGGTTATACAGGCCTCTCTGAGCGTTTCGGCTGGATTTTGCTAAAGTCCGCTTTTTTGTGAGTCCAAGTGAAATTATGAGTTGAAATTTTTTTTGTGAGCAAACGTCTTGAAATTGGCTGCAAACGGTTTTCTCTTTGGGGAAAAAGGTTTGAAGGCCGTTCTCAGCGTTTCTAAGCGATTTTTTAAAATGACGCCATTTGGTGAGCTAACCCCTTGAAAAGGCTGGAAACGGTTTTGCAGGCCTCTCTGAACGTTTCGGCTCGATTTTGCTAAAGTCCGCTTTTTGGTGAGCCCAGGTCAAATTGTGAGCTGAAATTTTTTTTGTGAGCAAACGTCTTGAAATTGGCTGCAAACGGTTTTCACTTTGGGGGAAAAAGGTTTGCAGGCCGTTCTGAGCGTTTCTAAGCCATTTTTCAACAGGCCGCCATTTGGTGAGCTAACCCCTTGAAAAAGGTTGCAAACGGTTATATAGGCCTCTCTGAGCGTTTCGGCTGGATTTTGCTAAAGTCCGCTTTTTGTTGAGTCCAAGTGAAATTATGAGCTGAAATTTTTTTTGTGAGCAAACGTCTTGAAAATGACTGCAAACGGTTTTCACTCGGGGGAAAAAGGTTTCCAGGCCGTTCTGAGCGTTTCTAAGCTATATTTCAACAGGCCGCCATTTGGTGCGCTAATCCTTTGAAAAAGGTTGCAAACGGTTATACAGGCCTCTCTGAGCGTTTTCGCTCGATTTTGCTAAAGTCCGCTTTTTGGTGAGTCCAGGTCAAATTATGAGCTGAAATTTTTTTTGTGAGCAAACGTGTTGAAATTGGCTGCAAACGGTTTTCTCTTTGGGGAAAAAAGTTTGAAGGCCGTTCTCAGCGTTTCTAAGCGATTTTTCAAAATGACGCCATTTTGTGAGCTAACCCCTTGAAAAGGCTGGAAACGGTTTTGCAGGCCTCTCTGAACGTTTCGGCTGGATTTTGCTAAAGTCCGCTTTTTGGTGAGTCCAAGTGAAATTATGAGCTGAAATTTTTTTTGTGAGGAAACGTCTTGAAAATGACTGCAAACGGTTTTCACTCTGGGGGAAAAAGGTTAAAAGGCCGTTTCTAAGCGATTTTTCAAAATGACGCCATTTGGTGAGCTAACCCCTTTAAAAAGGCTGCAAGTGGTTTTGCAGGCCTCTCTGAGCGGTTTCGCTCGATTTTGCTAAAGTCCGCTTTTTGGTGAGTCCAAGTGAAATTATGAGCTGAAATTTTTTTGTGAGGAAACGTCTTGAAAATGACTGCAAACGGTTTTCACTGTGGGGGGAAAAGGTTTAAAGGCCGTTTCTAAGCGATTTTTCAAAATGACGCCATTTGGTGAGCTAACCCCTTTAAAAATGCTGCAAGTGGTTTTGCAGGCCTCTCTGAGCGTTTTCGCTCGATTTTGCTAAAGTCCGCTTTTTGGTGAGTCCAAGTGAAATTATGAGCTGAAATTTTTTTTGTGAGGAAACGTCTTGAAAATGACTGCAAACGGTTTTCACTCTGGGGGAAAAAGGTTTAAAGGCGCGTTTGTAAGCGATTTTTCAAAATGACGCCATTTGGTGAGCTAACCCCTTTAAAAAGGCTGCAAGTGGTTTTGCAGGCCTCTCTGAGCGTTTTCGCTCGATTTCGCTAAAGTCCGCTTTTTGGTGAGTCCAAGTGAAATTATGAGCTGAATTTTTTTGGGAGGAAACGTCTTGAAAATGACTGCAAACGGTTTTCACTCTGGGGGAAAAAGGTTTAAAGGCCGTTTCTAAGCGATTTTTCAAAATGACGCCATTTGGTGAGCTAACCCCTTTAAAAAGGCTGCAAGTGGTTTTGCAGGCCTCTCTGAGCGTTTTCGCTCGATTTTGCTAAAGTCCGCTTTTTGGTGAGTCCAAGTGAAATTATGAGCTGAAATTTTTTTTGTGAGCAAACGTCTCTAAATTGGCTGCAAACGGTTTTCTCTTTGGGGAAAAAGGTTTCAAGGCCGTTCTCAGCGTTTCTAAGCGATTTTTCAAAATGACGCCATTTGGTGAGCTAACCCCTTGAAAAGGCTGGAAACGGTTTTGCAGGCCTCTCTGAACGTTTCGGCTCGATTTTGCTAAAGTCCGCTTTTTGGTGAGCCCAGGTCAAATTGTGAGCTGAAATTTTTTTTGTGAGCAAACGTCTTGAAATTGGCTGCAAACGGTTTTCACTTTGGGGGAAAAAGGTTTGCAGGCCGTTCTGAGCATTTTTAAGCGATTTTTCAACAGGCCGCCATTTGTTGAGCTAACCACTTCAAAAGGGCTGGAAGCGGTTTTGCAGGCCTCTCTGAACGTTTCGGCTCGATTTTGCTAAAGTCCGCTTTTTGGTGAGCCCAGATCAAATTATGAGCTGAAATTTTTTTTTGAGCAAACGTGTTGAAAATGACTGCAAACGGTTTTCACTCAGGGGGAAAAAGGTTTGCAGGCCGTTCTGAGCGTTTCTAAGCCATTTTTCAACAGGCCGCCATTTGGTGAGCTAATCCCTTGAAAAAGGCTGCAAACAGTTTTGCAGGCCTCTCTGAACGTTTCGGCTGGATTTTGCTAAAGTCCGCTTTTTGGTGAGTCCAAGTGAAATTATGAGCTGAAATTTTTTTTGTGAGGAAACGTCTTGAAAATGACTGCAAACGGTTTTCACTCTGGGGGAAAAAGGTTTAAAGGCCGTTTCTAAGCGATTTTTCAAAATGACGCCATTTGGTGAGCTAACCCCTTTAAAAAGGCTGCAAGTGGTTTTGCAGGCCTCTCTGAGCGTTTTCGCTCGATTTTGCTAAAGTCCGCTTTTTGGTGAGTCCAAGTGAAATTATGAGCTGAAATTTTTTTGTGAGGAAACGTCTTGAAAATGACTGCAAACGGTTTTCACTGTGGGGGGAAAAGGTTTAAAGGCCGTTTGTAAGCGATTTTTCAAAATGACGCCATTTGGTGAGCTAACCCCTTTAAAAAGGCTGCAAGTGGTTTTGCAGGCCTCTCTGAGCGTTTTCGCTCGATTTCGCTAAAGTCCGCTTTTTGGTGAGTCCAAGTGAAATTATGAGCTGAATTTTTTTTTGTGAGGAAACGTCTTGAAAATGACTGCAAACGGTTTTCACTCTGGGGGAAAAAGGTTTAAAGGCCGTTTCTAAGCGATTTTTCAAAATGACGCCATTTGGTGAGCTAACCCCTTTAAAAAGGCTGCAAGTCGTTTTGCAGGCCTCTCTGAGCGTTTTCGCTCGATTTTGCTAAAGTCCGCTTTTTGGTGAGTCCAAGTGAAATTATGAGCTGAAATTTTTTTTGTGAGCAAACGTCTCTAAATTGGCTGCAAACGGTTTTCTCTTTGGGGAAAAAGGTTTTAAGGCCGTTCTCAGCGTTTCTAAGCGATTTTTCAAAATGACGCCATTTGGTGAGCTAACCCCTTGAAAAGGCTGGAAACGGTTTTGCAGGCCTCTCTGAACGTTTCGGCTCGATTTTGCTAAAGTCCGCTTTTTGGTGAGCCCAGGTCAAATTATGAGCTGAAATTTTTTTTGTGAACAAACGTCTTGAAATTGGCTGCAACGATTTTTTTCTATGGGGGAAAAAGGTTTGCAGGCCTTTCTGAGCGTTTCTAAGCCATTTTTCAACAGGCCGCCATTTGGTGAGCTAACCCCTTGAAAAAGGTTGCAAACGGTTATACAGGCCTCTCTGAGCGTCTCGGCTGGATTTTGCTAAAGTCCGCTTTTTGGTGAGTCCAAGTGAAATTATGAGCTGAAATTTTTTTTGTGAGCAAACGTCTTGAAATTGGCTGCAAACGGTTTACTCTTTGGGGGAAAAAGGTTTGAAGGCCGTTCTCAGCGTTTCTAAGCGATTTTTCAACAGGCCGCCATTTGGTGAGGTAACCCCTTGAAAATGGCTACAAGCGGTTTTGCAGGCCTCTCTGAGCGTTTTGGCTCGATTTTGCTAAAGTCCGCTTTTTGGTGAGCCCAGGTCAAATTGTGAGATGAAATTTTTTTTGTGAGCAAACGTCTTGAAATTGGCTGCAAACGTTTTTCTCTTTGGGGGAAAAAGGTTTGCAGGCCGTTCTGAGCGTTTCTAAGCGATATTTCAACAGGACGCCATTTGGTGAGCTAACCCCTTGAAAAAGGTTGCAATCGGTTTTCCAGGCCTCTCTGAGCGTTTCGGCTGGATTTTGCTAAAGTCCGCTTTTTGGTGAGTCCAGGTGAAATTATGAGTTGAAATTTTTTTGTGAGCAAACGTCTTGAAATTGGCTGCAAACGGTTTTCTCTTTGGGGGAAAAAGGTTTGCAGGCCGTTCTGAGCGTTTCTAACAATATTTCAACAGGCCGCCATTTGGTGAGCTAATCCCTTGAAAAAGGCTGCAAACAGTTTTGCAGGCCTCTCGGAACGTTTCGGCTCGATTTTGCTAAAGTCCGCTTTTTGGTGAGCCCAGGTCAAATTGTGAGCTGAAATTTTTTTTGTGAACAAACGTCTTGAAATTGGCTGCAACGATTTTTTTCTATGGGGGAAAAAGCTTTGCAGGCCGTTCTGAGCGTTTCTAAGCCATTTTTCAACAGGCCGCCATTTGGTGAGCTAATCCCTTGAAAAAGGCTGCAAACAGTTTTGCAGGCCTCTCTGAACGTTTCGGCTGGATTTTGCTAAAGTCCGCTTTTTGGTGATCCCAGGTCAAATTATGAGCTGAAATTTTTTTTGTGAACAAACGTCTCTAAATTGGCTGCAACGATTGTTTTCTATGGGGGAAAAAGGTTTGCAGGCCGTTCTGAGCGATTCTAAGCCATTTTTTAACAGGCCGCCATTTGGTGAGCTAACCCCTTTAAAAAGGTTGCAAACGGTTATACAGGCCTCTCTGAGCGTTTCGGCTGGATTTTGCTAAAGTCCGCTTTTTGGTGAGTCCAAGTGAAATTATGAGCTGAAATTTTTTTTGTGAGCAAACGTCTTGAAATTGGCTGCAAACGGTTTTCTCTTTAGGGGAAAAAGGTTTGAAGGCCGTTCTCAGCGTTTTTAAGCGATTTTTCAAAATGACGCCATTTGGTGAGCTAACCCGTTTAAAAAGGCTGCAAGCGGTTTTGCAGGCCTGTCTGAGCGTTTTGAACCGATTTTGCTAAAGTCCGCTTTTTGGTGGGCCCAGGTCAAATTATGAGCTGAAATTTTTTTTGTGAGCAAACGTCTTGAAATTGGCTGCAACGATTTTTTTCTATAGGGGAAAAAGGTTTGTAGGCCGTTCTCAGCGTTTCTAAGCGATTTTTCAAAATGACGCCATTTGGTGAGCTAATCCCTTGAAAAAGGCTGCAAACGCTTTTGCAGGCCTCTCTGAGCGTTTCGGCTGGATTTTGCTAAAGTCCGCTTTTTGGTGAGTCCAAGTGAAATTATGAGCTGAAATTTTTTTTGTGAGCAAACGTCTTGAAAATGACTGCAAACGGTTTTCACTCTGGGGGAAAAGGTTTAAAGGCCGTTTCTAAGCGATTTTTCAAAATGACGCCATTTGGTGAGCTAACCCCTTGAAAAAGGCTGCAAGTGGTTTTGCAGGCCTCTCTGAGCGTTTTCGCTCGATTTTGCTAAAGTCCGCTTTTCGGTGAGCCCAGGTCAAATTATGAGCTGAAATTTTTTTTGTGAGCAAACGTGTTGAAATTGGCTGAAAACGGTTTTCTCTTTGGGGGAAAAAGGTTTGCAGGCCGTTCTTAGCGTTTCTAAGCGATATTTCAACAGGCCGCCATTTGGTGAGCTAATCCCTTGAAAAAGGCTGCAAACGGTTTTGCAGGCCTCTCTTAACGTTTCGGCTCGATTTTGCTAAAGTCCGCTTTTTGGTGAGTCCAAGTGAAATTATGAGCTGAAATTTTTTTGTGAGGAAACGTCTTGAAAATGACTGCAAACGGTTTTCACTCTGGGGGGAAAAGGTTTAAAGGCCGTTTCTAAGCGATTTTTCAAAATGACGCCATTTGGTGAGCTAACCCCTTTAAAAAGGCTGCAAGTGGTTTTGCAGGCCTCTCTGAGCGTTTTCGCTCGATTTTGCTAAAGTCCGCTTTTTGGTGAGTCCAAGTGAAATTATGAGCTGAAATTTTTTTTGTGAGCAAACGTCTTGAAATTGGCTGCAAACGGTTTTCTCTTTGGGGAAAAAGATATGAAGGCCGTTCTCAGCGTTTCTAAGCGATTTTTCAAAATGACGCCATTTGGTGAGCTAACCCCTTGAAAAGGCTGGAAACGGTTTTGCAGGCCTCTCTGAACGTTTCGGCTCGATTTTGCTAAAGTCCGCTTTTTGGTGAGCCCAGTTCAAATTATGAGCTGAAATTTTTTTTGTTAGCAAACGTGTTGAAATTGGCTGAAAACGGTTTTCTCTTTGGGGGAAAAAGGTTTGCAGGCCGTTCTGAATGTTTCTAAGTGATATTTAAACAGGCCGCCATTTGGTGAGCTAATCCCTTGAAAAAGGCTGTAAACGGTTTTGCAGGCCTCTCTGAACGTTTCGGCTCGATTTTGCTAAAGTCCGCTTTTTGGTGAGCCCAGGTCAAATTGGAGCTGAATTTTTTTTGTGAGCAAACGTCTTGAAATTGGCTGCAACGATTTTTTTCTATGGGGGAAAAAGGTTTGAAGGCCGTTCTCAGCGTTTCTAAGCGATTTCATCGATTGTGAGCCCCAAGGCGCCGTTGCAGGCCCCGAGCGTTCGGCTGGATTTCAAGTCCGTTTGGTGAGCCAGTGAAATATGAGGAATTTCGGACTGAACGCACGGGGAGGCCAGCGACAAATGACGCCATTTGGTGAGCACCCCTTGTCTTCCCCCCCCCCCAAGTCGTTTTTGTGATTTTTTTTTAGCAACTGTTGAAATTGGCTGAAAACGGTTTTCTCTTTGGGGGAAAAAGGTTTGCAGGCCGTTCTGAATGTTTCTAAGTGATATTTAAACAGGCCGCCATTTGGTGAGCTAATCCCTTGAAAAAGGCTGTAAACGGTTTTGCAGGCCTCTCTGAACGTTTCGGCTCGATTTTGCTAAAGTCCGCTTTTTGGTGAGCCCAGGTCAAATTGGAGCTGAAATTTTTTTTGTGAGCAAACGTCTTGAAATTGGCTGCAACGATTTTTTTCTATGGGGGAAAAAGGTTTGAAGGCCGTTCTCAGCGTTTCTAAGCGATTTTTCAAAATGACGCCATTTGGTGAGCTAATCCCTTGAAAAAGGCTGCAAACGCTTTTGCAGGCCTCTCTGAGCGTTTCGGCTGGATTTTGCTAAAGTCCGCTTTTTGGTGAGTCCAAGTGAAATTATGAGCTGAAATTTTTTTTCGTGAGCAAACGTCTTGAAAATGACTGGAAACGGTTTTCACTCTGGGAGAAAAAGGTTTAAAGGCCTGCGTTTCTAAGCGATTTTTCAAAATGACGCCATTTGGTGAGCTAACCCCTTGAAAAAGGCTGCAAGTGGTTTTGCAGGCCTCTCTGAGCGTTTTCGCTCGATTTTGCTAAAGTCCGCTTTTTGGTGAGCCCAGGTCAAATTATGAGCTGAAATTTTTTTTGTTAGCAAACGTGTTGAAATTGGCTGAAAACGGTTTTCTCTTTGGGGGAAAAAGGTTTGCAGGCCGTTCTGAGCGTTTCTAAGCCATTTTTCAACAGGCCGCCATTTGGTGAGCTAACCCCTTGAAAAAGGTTGCAAACGGTTATATAGGCCTCTCCTAGCGTTTCGGCTGGATTTTGCTAAAGTCCGCTTTTTGTTGAGTCCAAGTGAAATTATGAGCTGAAATTTTTTTTGTGAGCAAACGTCTTGAAAATGACTGCAAACGGTTTTCACTCGGGGGAAAAAGGTTTGCAGGCCGTTCTGAGCGTTTCTAAGCTATATTTCAACAGGCCGCCATTTGGTGCGCTAATCCTTTGAAAAAGGTTGCAAACGGTTATACAGGCCTCTCTGAGCGTTTTCGCTCGATTTTGCTAAAGTCCGCTTTTTGGTGAGTCCAGGTCAAATTATGAGCTGAAATTTTTTTTGTGAGCAAACGTGTTGAAATTGGCTGCAAACGGTTTTCTCTTTGGGGAAAAAGGTTTGAAGGCCGTTCTCAGCGTTTCTAAGCCATTTTTCAACAGGCCGCCATTTGGTGAGCTAACCCCTTGAAAAAGGTTGCAAACGGTTGTACAGGCCTCTCTGAGCGTGTGGATTTTGCTAAAGTCCGCTTTTTGGTGAGTCCAAGTGAAATTATGAGCTGAAATTTTTTTTGTGAGCAAACGTCTTGAAATTGGCTGCAAACGGTTTTCTCTTTGGGGGAAAAAGGTTTGCAGGCCGTTCTGAGCGTTTCTAAGCGATATTTCAACAGGCCGCCATTTGGTGCGCTAATCCCTTGAAAAGGCTGGAAACGGTTTTGCAGGCCTCTCTGAACGTTTCGGCTCGATTTTGCTAAAGTCCGCTTTTTGGTGAGCCCAGGTCAAATTGTGAGCTGAAATTTTTTTTGTGAACAAACGTCTTGAAATTGGCTGCAACGATTTTTTTTCTATGGGGGAAAAAGCTTTGCAGGCCGTTCTGAGCGTTTCTAAGCCATTTTTCAACAGGCCGCCATTTGGTGAGCTAACCCCTTGAAAAAGGTTGCAAACGGTTTTCTCTTTGGGGAGAAAAGGTTTGAAGGCCGTTCTCAGCGTTTCTAAGCGATTTTTCAAAATGACGCCATTTGGTGAGCTAACCCGTTTAAAAAGGCTGCAAGCGGTTTTGCAGGCCTGTCTGAGCGTTTTGAACCGATTTTGCTAAAGTCCGCTTTTTGGTGAGCCCAGGTCAAATTATGAGCTGAAATTTTTTTTGTGAGCAAACGGCTTGAAATTGGCTGCAACGATTTTTTTCTATGGGGGAAAAAGGTTTAAAGGCCGTTCTCAGCGTTTCTAAGCGATTTTTCAAAATGACGCCATTTGGTGAGCTAACCCCTTGAAAAGGCTGGAAACGGTTTTGCAGGCCTCTCTGAACGTTTCGGCTCGATTTTCCTAACGTCCGCTTTTTGGTGAGCCCAGGTCAAATTGTGAGCTGAAATTGTTTTTGTGAGAAAACGTCTTGAAATTGGCTGCAAACGGTTTTCACTTTGGGGGAAAAAGGGTTGCAGGCCGTTCTGAGCGTTTTTAAGCGATTTTTCAACAAGCCGCTATTTGTTGAGCTAACCACTTTAAAAGGGCTGGAAGCGGTTTTGCAGGCCTCTCTGAGCGTTTCGGCTCGATTTTGCTAAAGTCCGCTTTTTGGTGAGCCCAGGTCAAATTATGAGCTGAAATTTTTTTTTGAGCAAACGTGTTGAAAATGACTGCAAACGGTTTTCACTCAGGGGGAAAAAGGTTTGCAGGCCGTTCTGAGCGTTTCTAAGCCATTTTTCAACAGGCCGCTTTTTGGTGAGCTAACCCCTTGAAAAAAGTTGCAAACGGTTATATAGGCCTCTCTGAGCGTTTCGGCTGGATTTTGCTAAAGTCCGCTTTTTGGTGAGTCCAAGTGAAATTATGAGCTGAAATTTTTTTGTGAGGAAACGTCTTGAAAATGACTGCAAACGGTTTTCACTCTGTGGGAAAAAGGTTTAAAGGCCGTTTCTAAGCGATTTTTCAAAATGACGCCATTTGGTGAGCTAACCCCTTTAAAAAGGCTACAAGTGGTTTTGCAGGCCTCTCTGAGCGTTTTCGCTCGATTTTGCTAAAGTCCGCTTTTTGGTGAGTCCAAGTGAAATTATGAGCTGAATTTTTTTTGTGAGGAAACGTCTTGAAAATGACTGCAAACGGTTTTGACTCTGGGGGAAAAAGGTTTAAAGGCCGTTTCTAAGCGATTTTTCAAAATGACGCCATTTGGTGAGCTAACCCCTTTAAAGAGGCTGCAAGTGGTTTTGCAGGCCTCTCTGAGCGTTTTCGCTCGATTTTGCTAAAGTCCGCTTTTTGGTGAGTCCAAGTGAAATTATGAGCTGAAATTTTTTTTGTGAGCAAACGTCTCTAAATTGGCTGCAAACGGTTTTCTCTTTGGGGAAAAAGGTTTGAAGGCCGTTCTCAGCGTTTCTAAGCGATTTTTCAAAATGACGCCATTTGGTGAGCTAACCCCTTGAAAAGGCTGGAAACGGTTTTGCAGGCCTCTCTGAACGTTTCGGCTCGATTTTGCTAAAGTCCGCTTTTTGGTGAGCCCAGGTCAAATTATGAGCTGAAATTTTTTTTGTTAGCAAACGTGTTCAAATTGGCTGAAAACGGTTTTCTCTTTGGGGGAAAAAGGTTTGCAGGCCGTTCTGAGCGTTTCTAAGCGATATTTCAACAGGCCGCCATTTGGTGAGCTAATCCCTTGAAAAAGGCTGCCAACAGTTTTGCAGGCCTCTCTGAGCGTTTCGGCTGGATTTTGCTAAAGTCCGCTTTTTGGTGAGTCCAAGTGAAATTATGAGCTGAAATTTTTTTGTGAGGAAACGTCTTGAAAATGACTGCAAACGGTTTTCACTCTGGGGGAAAAAGGTGTAAAGGCCGTTTCTAAGCGATTTTTCAAAATGACGCCATTTGGTGAGCTAACCCCTTTAAAAAGGCTACAAGTGGTTTTGCAGGCCTCTCTGAGCGTTTTCGCTCGATTTTGCTAAAGTCCGCTTTTTGGTGAGTCCAAGTGAAATTATGAGCTGAAATTTTTTTGTGAGGAAACGTCTTGAAAATGACTGCAAACGGTTTTCACTCTGGGGGAAAAAGGTTTAAAGGCCGTTTCTAAGCGATTTTTCAAAATGACGCCATTTGGTGAGCTAACCCCTTTAAAAAGGCTGCAAGTAGTTTTGCAGGCCTCTCTGAGCGTTTTCGCTCGATTTTGCTAAAGTCCGCTTTTTGGTGAGTCCAAGTGAAATTATGAGCTGAATTTTTTTTGTGAGGAAACGTCTTGAAAATGACTGCAAACGGTTTTGACTCTGGGGGAAAAAGGTTTAAAGGCCGTTTCTAAGCGATTTTTCAAAATGACGCCATTTGGTGAGCTAACCCCTTTAAAGAGGCTGCAAGTGGTTTTGCAGGCCTCTCTGAGCGTTTTCGCTCGATTTTGCTAAAGTCCGCTTTTTGGTGAGTCCAAGTGAAATTATGAGCTGAAATTTTTTTTGTGAGCAAACGTCTCTAAATTGGCTGCAAACGGTTTTCTCTTTGGGGAAAAAGGTTTGAAGGCCGTTCTGAGCGTTTCTAAGCGATATTTCAACAGGCCGCCATTTGGTGAGCTAATCCCTTGAAAAAGGCTGCCAACAGTTTTGCAGGCCTCTCTGAGCGTTTCGGCTGGATTTTGCTAAAGTCCGCTTTTTGGTGAGTCCAAGTGAAATTATGAGCTGAAATTTTTTTTGTGAGGAAACGTCTTGAAAATGACTGCAAACGGTTTTCACTCTGGGGGAAAAAGGTTTAAAGGCGCGTTTCTAAGCGATTTTTCAAAATGACGCCATTTGGTGAGCTAACCCCTTGAAAAAGGCTGCAAGTGGTTTTGCAGGCCTCTCTGAGCGTTTTCGCTCGATTTTGCTAAAGTCCGCTTTTTGGTGAGTCCAAGTGAAATTATGAGCTGAAATTTTTTTTGTGAGGAAACGTCTTGAAATTGGCTGCAAACGGTTTTCTCTTTGGGGAAAAAGGTTTGAAGGCCGTTCTCAGCGTTTTTAAGCGATTTTTCAAAATGACGCCATTTGGTGAGCTAACCCCTTGAAAAGGCTGGAAACGGTTTTGCAGGCCTCTCTGAACGTTTCGGCTCGATTTTGCTAAAGTCCGCTTTTTGGTGAGCCCAGGTCAAATTGTGAGCTGAAATTTTTTTTGTGAGCAAACGTCTTGAAATTGGCTGCAAACGGTTTTCACTTTGGGGGAAAAAGGTTTGCAGGCCGTTCTGAGCGTTTCTAAGCCATTTTTCAACAGGCCGCCATTTGGTGAGCTAATTATGAGCTGAAATTTTTTTTGTGAGCAAACGTGTTAAAATTGACTGAAAACGGTTTTCTCTTTGAAGGAAAAAGGTTTGCAGGCCGTTCTGAGCGTTTCTAAGCGATATTTCAACAGGCCGCCATTTGGTGAGCTAATCCCTTGAAAATGGCTGCCAACAGTTTTGCAGGCCTCTCTGAGCTTTTCGGCTGGATTTTGCTAAAGTCCGCTTTTTGGTGAGTCCAAGTGAAATTATGAGCTGAAATTTTTTTGTGAGGAAACGTCTTGAAAATGACTGCAAACGGTTTTCACTCTGGGGGAAAAAGGTGTAAAGGCCGCTTCTAAGCGATTTTTCAAAATGACGCCATTTGGTGAGCTAACCCCTTTAAAAAGGCTGCAAGTGGTTTTGCAGGCCTCTCTGAGCGTTTTCGCTCGATTTTGCTAAAGTCCGCTTTTTGGTGAGTCCAGGTCAAATTGTGAGCTGAAATTTTTTTTGTGAGCAAACGTCTTGAAATTGGCTGCAAACGGTTTTCACTTTGGGGGAAAAAGGTTTGCAGGCCGTTCTGAGCGTTTCTAAGCCATTTTTCAACAGGCCGCCATTTGGTGAGCTAATTATGAGCTGAAATTTTTTTTGTGAGCAAACGTGTTGAAATTGACTGAAAACGGTTTTTTCTTTGGGGGAAAAAGGTTTGCAGGCCGTTCTGAGCGTTTCTAAGCGATATTTCAACAGGCCGCCATTTGGTGAGCTAATCCCTTGAAAAAGGCTGCAAACAGTTTTGCAGGCCTCTCTGAGCGTTTCGGCTGGATTTTGCTAAAGTCCGCTTTTTGGTGAGTCCACGTGAAATTATGAGCTGAAATTTTTTTTGTGAGGAAACGTCTTGAAAATGACTGCAAACGGTTTTCACTCTGGGGGAAAAAGGTGTAAAGGCCGTTTCTAAGCGATTTTTCAAAATGACGCCATTTGGTGAGCTAACCCCTTTAAAAAGGCTGCAAGTGGTTTTGCAGGCCTCTCTGAGCGTTTTCGCTCGATTTTGCTAAAGTCCGCTTTTTGGTGAGTCCAAGTGAAATTATGAGCTGAAATTTTTTTTGTGAGCAAACGTCTTGAAAATGACTGCAAACGGTTTTCACTCTGGGGGAAAAAGGTGTAAAGGCGTCTGCGTTTCTAAGCGCTTTTTCAAAATGACGCCATTTGGTGAGCTAACCCCTTGAAAAAGGTTGCAAACGGTTATATAGGCCTCTCTGAGCGTTTCGGCTGGATTTTGCTAAAGTCCGCTTTTTGGTGAGTCCAAGTGAAATTATGAGCTGAAATTTTTTTTGTGAGCAAACGTGTTGAAAATGACTGCAAACGATTTTCACTCAGGGGGAAAAAGGTTTGCAGGCCGTTCTGAGCGTTTCTAAGCCATTTTTCAACAGGCCGCCATTTGGTGAGCTAACCCCTTGAAAAAGGTTGCAAACGGTTATACAGGCCTCTCTGAGCGTTTGGGCTGGATTTTGCTAAAGTCCGCTTTTTGGTGAGCCCAGGTCAAATTATGAGCTGAAATTTTTTTTGTTAGCAAACGTGTTTAAAATGACTGCAAATGGTTTTCACTCAGGGGGAAAAAGGTTTGCAGGCCGTTCTGAGCGTTTCTAAGCCATTTTTCAACAGGCCGCCATTTGGTGAGCTAATCCCTTGAAAAAGGCTGCAAACAGTTTTGCAGGCCTCTTTGAAAGTTTCGGCTCGATTTTGCTAAAGTCCGCTTTTTGGTGAGCCCAGGTCAAATTATGAGCTGAAATTTTTTTTGTGAACAAACGTCTTGAAATTGGCTGCAACGATTTTTTTCTATGGGGGAAAAAGGTTTGCAGGCCGTTCTGAGCGTTTCTAAGCGATATTTCAACAGGCCGCCATTTGGTGCGCTAATCCCTTGAAAAGGCTGGAAACGGTTTTGCAGGCCTCTCTGAACGTTTCGGCTCGATTTTGCTAAAGTCCGCTTTTTGGTGAGCCCAGGTCAAATTGTGAGCTGAAATTTTTTTTGTGAACAAACGTCTTGAAATTGGCTGCAACGATTTTTTTCTATGGGGGAAAAAGCTTTGCAGTCCGTTCTGAGCGTTTCTAAGCCATTTTTCAACAGGCCGCCATTTGGTGAGCTAACCCCTTGAAAAAGGTTGCAAACGGTTGTACAGGTCTCTCTGAGCGTTTCGGCTGGATTTTGCTAAAGTCCGCTTTTTGGTGAGTCCAAGTGAAATTATGAGTTGAAATTTTTTTTGTGAGCAAACGTCTTGAAATTGGCTGCAAACGGTTTTCTCTTTGGGGAGAAAAGGTTTGAAGGCCGTTCTCAGCGTTTCTAAGCGATTTTTCAAAATGACGCCATTTGGTGAGCTAACCCGTTTAAAAAGGCTGCAAGCGGTTTTGCAGGCCTGTCTGAGCGTTTTGAACCGATTTTGCTAAAGTCCGCTTTTTGGTGAGCCCAGGTCAAATTATGAGCTGAAATTTTTTTTGTGAGCAAACGTCTTGAAATTGGCTGCAACGATTTTTTTCTATAGGGGAAAAAGGTTTAAAGGCCGTTCTCAGCATTTCTAAGCGATTTTTCAAAATGACGCCATTTGGTGAGCTAACCCCTTGAAAAGGCTGGAAACGGTTTTGCAGGCCTCTCTGAACGTTTCGGCTCGATTTTCCTAAAGTCCGCTTTTTGGTGAGCCCAGGTCAAATTGTGAGCTGAAATTGTTTTTGTGAGCAAACGTCTTGAAATTGGCTGCAAACGGTTTTCACTTTGGGGGAAAAAGGTTTGCAGGCCGTTCTGAGCGTTTTTAAGCGATTTTTCAACAAGCCGCCATTTGTTGAGCTAACCACTTTAAAAGGGCTGGAAGCGGTTTTGCAGGCCTCTCTGAGCGTTTCGGCTCGATTTTGCTAAAGTCCGCTTTTTGGTGAGTCCAAGTGAAATTATGAGCTGAAATTTTTTAGTGAGGAAACGTCTTGAAAATGACTGCAAACGGTTTTCACTCTGGGGGGAAAAGGTTTAAAGGCCGTTTCTAAGCGATTTTTCAAAATGACGCCATTTGGTGAGCTAACCCCTTTAAAAATGCTACAAGTGGTTTTGCAGGCCTCTCTGAGCGTTTTCGCTCGATTTTGCTAAAGTCCGCTTTTTGGTGAGTCCAAGTGAAATTATGAGCTGAAATTTTTTTTGTGAGCAAACGTGTTGAAAATGACTGCAAACGATTTTCACTCAGGGGGAAAAAGGTTTGCAGGCCGTTCTGAGCGTTTCTAAGCCATTTTTCAACAGGCCGCCATTTGGTGAGCTAACCCCTTGAAAAAGGTTGCAAACGGTTATACAGGCCTCTCTGAGCGTTTCGGCTGGATTTTGCTAAAGTCCGCTTTTTGGTGAGTCCAAGTGAAATTATGAGTTGAAATTTTTTTTGTGAGCAAACGTCTTGAAATTGGCTGCAAACGGTTTTCTCTTTGGGGGAAAAAGGTTTCAAGGCCGTTCTCAGCGTTTGTAAGCGTTTTTTCAAAATGACGCCATTTGGTGAGCTAACCCCTTGAAAAAGGCTGCAAGTGGTTTTGCAGGCCTCTCTGAGCGTTTTGACTCGATTTTGCTAAAGTCCGCTTTTAGGTGAGCCCAGGTCAAATTATGAGCTGATATTTTTTTTGTGAGCAAACGTGTTGAAATTGACTGAAAACGGTTTTCTCTTTGGAGGAAAAAGGTTTGCAGGCCGTTCTGAGCGTTTCTAAGCGATATTTCAACAGGCCGCCATTTGTCGAGCTAACCCCTTCAAAAGGGCTGGAAGCGGTTTTGCAGGCCTCTCTAAGCGTTTCGGCTGGATTTTGCTAAAGTCCGCTTTTTGGTGAGTCCAAGTGAAATTATGATTTGAAATTTTTTTTGTTAGCAAACGTGTTGAAAATGACTGCAAACGGTTTCCACTCAGGGGGAAAAAGATTTGCAGGCCGTTCTGAGCGTTTCTAAGCCATTTTTCAACAGGCCGCCATTTGTTGAGCTAATCCCTTGAAAAAGGCTGCCAACAGTTTTCCAGGCCTCTCTGAGCGTTTCGGCTGGATTTTGCTAAAGTCCGCTTTTTGGTGAGTCCAAGTGAAATTATGAGCTGAAATTTTTTTTCGTGAGCAAACGTCTTGAAAATGACTGCAAACGGTTTTCACTCTGGGAGAAAAAGGTTTAAAGGCCGTTTCTAAGCGATTTTTCAAAATGACGCCATTTGGTGAGCTAACCCCTTGAAAAAGGCTGCAAGTGGTTTTGCAGGCCTCTCTGAGCGTTTTCGCTCGATTTTGCTAAAGTCCGCTTTTTGGTGAGCCCAGGTCAAATTATGAGCTGAAATTTTTTTTGTTAGCAAACGTGTTGAAATTGGCTGAAAACGGTTTTCTCTTTGGGGGAAAAAGGTTTGCAGGCCGTTCTGAGCGTTTCTAAGCGATATTTCAACAGACCGCCATTTGGTGCGCTAATGCTTTGAAAAAGGTTGCAAACGGTTATACAGGCCTCTCTGAGCGTTTCGGCTGGATTTTGCTAAAGTCCGCTTTTTTGTGAGTCCAAGTGAAATTATGAGTTGAAATTTTTTTTGTGAGCAAACGTCTTGAAATTGGCTGCAAACGGTTTTCTCTTTGGGGAAAAAGGTTTGAAGGCCGTTCTCAGCGTTTCTAAGCGATTTTTTAAAATGACGCCATTTGGTGAGCTAACCCCTTGAAAAGGCTGGAAACGGTTTTGCAGGCCTCTCTGAACGTTTCGGCTCGATTTTGCTAAAGTCCGCTTTTTGGTGAGCCCAGGTCAAATTGTGAGCTGAAATTTCTTTTGTGAGCAAACGTCTTGAAATTGGCTGCAAACGGTTTTCACTTTGGGGGAAAAAGGTTTGCAGGCCGTTCTGAGCGTTTTTAAGCGATTTTTCAACAGGCCGCCATTTGTTGAGCTAACCACTTCAAAAGGGCTGGAAGCGGTTTTGCAGGCCTCTCTGAATGTTTCGGCTCGATTTTGCTAAAGTCCGCTTTTTGGTGAGCCCAGATCAAATTATGAGCTGAAATTTTTTTTGTGAGCAAACGTGTTGAAAATGACTGCAAACGGTTTTCACTCAGGGGGAAAAAGGTTTGCAGGCCGTTCTGAGCGTTTCTAAGCCATTTTTCAACAGGCCGCCATTTGGTGAGCTAATCCCTTGAAAAAGGCTGCAAACAGTTTTGCAGGCCTCTCTGAACGTTTCGGCTGGATTTTGCTAAAGTCCGCTTTTTGGTGAGTCCAAGTGAAATTATGAGCTGAAATTTTTTTTGTGAGGAAACGTCTTGAAAATGACTGCAAACGGTTTTCACTCTGGGGGAAAAAGGTTTAAAGGCCGCGTTTCTAAGCGATTTTTCAAACTGACGCCATTTGGTGAGCTAACCCCTTTAAAAAGGCTGCAAGTGGTTTTGCAGGCCTCTCTGAGCGTTTTCGCTCGATTTTGCTAAAGTCCGCTTTTTGGTGAGTCCAAGTGAAATTATGAGCTGAAATTTTTTTTTGTGAGCAAACGTCTTGAAATTGGCTGCAAACGGTTTTTTCGTTGGGGAAAAAGGTTTGAAGGCCGTTCTCAGCGTTTCTAAGCGATTTTTCAAAATGACGCCATTTGGTGAGCTAACCCCTTGAAAAGGCTGGAAACGGTTTTGCAGGCCTCTCTGAACGTTTCGGCTCGATTTTGCTAAAGTCCGCTTTTTGGTGAGCCCAGGTCAAATTGTGAGCTGAAATTTTTTTGTGAGCAAACGTCTTGAAATTGGCTGCAAACGGTTTTCACTTTGGGGGAAAAAGGTTTGCAGGCCGTTCTGAGCGTTTTTAAGCGATTTTTCAACAGGCCGCCATTTGTTGAGCTAACCACTTCAAAAGGGCTGGAAGCGGTTTTGCAGGCCTCTCTGAATGTTTCGGCTCGATTTTGCTAAAGTCCGCTTTTTGGTGAGCCCAGATCAAATTATGAGCTGAAATTTTTTTTGTGAGCAAACGTGTTGAAAATGACTGCAAACGGTTTTCACTCAGGGGGAAAAAGGTTTGCAGGCCGTTCTGAGCGTTTCTAAGCCATTTTTCAACAGGCCGCCATTTGGTGAGCTAATCCCTTGAAAAAGGCTGCAAACAGTTTTGCAGGCCTCTCTGAACGTTTTGGCTGGATTTTGCTAAAGTCCGCTTTTTGGTGAGTCCAAGTGAAATTATGAGCTGAAATTTTTTTTGTGAGGAAACGTCTTGAAAATGACTGCAAACGGTTTTCACTCTGGGGGAAAAAGGTTTAAAGGCCGTTTCTAAGCGATTTTTCAAAATGACGCCATTTGGTGAGCTAACCCCTTTAAAAAGGCTGCAAGTGGTTTTGCAGGCCTCTCTGAGCGTTTTCGCTCGATTTTGCTAAAGTACGCTTTTTGGTGAGTCCAAGTGAAATTATGAGCTGAAATTTTTTTTGTGAGGAAACGTCTTGAAAATGACTGCAAACGGTTTTCACTCTGGGGGAAAAAGGTTTAAAGGCCGTTTCTAAGCGATTTTTCAAAATGACGCCATTTGGTGAGCTAACCCCTTTAAAAAGGCTGCAAGTGGTTTTGCAGGCCTCTCTGAGCGCTTTCGCTCGATTTTGCTAAAGTCCGCTTTTTGGTGAGTCCAAGTGAAATTATGAGCTGAAATTTTTTTTGTGAGCAAACGTCTTGAAATTGGCTGCAAACGGTTTTCTCTTTGGGGAAAAAGGTTTGAAGGCCGTTCTCAGCGTTTCTAAGCGATTTTTCAAAATGACGCCATTTGGTGAGCTAACCCGTTGAAAAGGCTGGAAACGGTTTTGCAGGCCTCTCTGAACGTTTCGGCTCGATTTTGCTAAAGTCCGCTTTTTGGTGAGCCCAGGTCAAATTGTGAGCTGAAATTTTTTTTGTGAGCAAACGTCTTGAAATTGGCTGCAAACGGTTTTCACTTTGGGGGAAAAAGGTTTGCAGGCCGTTCTGAGCGTTTCTAAGCCATTTTTCAACAGGCCGCCATTTGGTGAGCTCCTTAAAGTTTGTTGGGTTCTTGCAATTATGAGCTGAAATTTTCTTTGTGAGCAAACGTTTTGAAATTGACTGAAAACGGTTTTCTCTTTGGGGGAAAAAGGTTTGCAGGCCATTCTGAGTGTTTCTAAGCGATATTTCAACAGGCCACCATTTGGTGAGCTAATCCCTTGAAAAAGGCTGCAAACAGTTTTGCAGACCTCTCTGAGCGTTTCGGCTGGATTTTGCTAAAGTCCGCTTTTTGGTGAGTCCAAGTGAAATTATGAGCTGAAATTTTTTTTGTTAGCAAACGTGTTGAAAATGACTGCA
>NC_135771.1:14799918-14828136 GCF_052425735.1 Oculina patagonica
GACTTTAGCAAAATCCAGCCGAAACACTCAGAGAGGCCTGTATAACCGTTTGCAACCTTTTTCAAAGGATTAGCGCACCAAATGGCGGCCTGTTGAAATATCGCTTAGAAACGCTCAGAACGGCCTGCAAACCTTTTTCTCCCAAAGTGAAAACCGTTTGCAGCCAATTTCAAGACGTTTGCTCACAAAAAAAATTTCAGCTCATAATTTCACTTGGACTCACCAAAAAGCGGACTTTAGCAAAATCCAGCCGAAACGCTCAGAGAGGCCTGCAAAACCGTTTGCAGCCTTTTTTAAGGGGTTAGCTCACCAAATGGCGTCATTTTGAAAAATCGCTTAGAAACGGCCTTTAAACCTTTTCCCCCAGAGTGAAAACCGTTTGCAGTCATTTTCAAGACGTTTGCTCACAAAAAAATTTCAGCTCATAATTTCACTTGGACTCACCAAAAAGCGGACTTTAGCAAAATCCAGCCGAAACGCTCAGAGAGGCCTGTATAACCGTTTGCAACCTTTTTCAAGGGGTTAGCTCACCAAATGGCGGCCTGTTGAAAAATGGCTTAGAAACGCTCAGAAAAGCCTGCAAAGCTTTTTCCCCCAAAGTGAAAACCGTTTGCAGCCAATTTCAAGACGTTTGCTCACAAAAAAAATTTCAGCTCGTAATTTGACCTGGACTCACTAAAAAGCGGACTTTAGCAAAATCGAGCCAAAACGCTCAGAGAGGCCTGCAAAACCACTTGCAGCCTTTTTCAAGGGGTTAGCTCACCAAATGGCGTCATTTTCAAAAATCGCTTAGAAACGCTGAGAACGGCCTTAAAACCTTTTTCCCCCAAAGAGAAAACCGTTTGCAGCCAATTTCAAGGCGTTTGCTCACAAAAAAAAATTTCAGCTCATAATTTGACTTGGACTCACCAAAAAGCGGACTTTAGCAAAATCCAGCCGAAACGCTCAGAGAGGCCTATATAACCGTTTGCAACCTTTTTCAAGGGGTTAGCTCACCAAATGGCGGCCTGTTGAAAAATGGCTTAGAAACGCTCAGAAAAGCCTGCAAAGCTTTTTCCCCCAAAGTGAAAACCGTTTGCAGCCAATTTCAAGACGTTTGCTCACAAAAAAAATTTCAGCTCGTAATTTGACCTGGACTCACTAAAAAGCGGACTTTAGCAAAATCGAGCGAAAACGCTCAGAGAGGCCTGCAAAACCACTTGCAGCCTTTTTCAAGGGGTTAGCTCACCAAATGGCGTCATTTTCAAAAATCGCTTAGAAACGCTGAGAACGGCCTTAAAACCTTTTTTTCCCAAAGAGAAAACCGTTTGCAGCCAATTTCAAGGCGTTTGCTCACAAAAAAAAATTTCAGCTCATAATTTGACTTGGACTCACCAAAAAGCGGACTTTAGCAAAATCCAGCCGAAACGCTCAGAGAGACCTGTATAACCGTTTGCAACCTTTTTCAAGGGGTTAGCTCACCAAATGGCGGCCTGTTGAAAAATGGCTTAGAAACGCTCAGAACGGCCTGCAAACCTTTTTGCCCCAAAGAGAAAACCGTTTTCAGCTAATTTCAACACGTTTGCTCACAAAAAAAATTTCAGCTCATAATTTGACCTGGGCTCACCAAAAAGCGGACTTGAGCAGAATCGAGCGAAAACGCTCAGAGAGGCCTGCAAAACCACTTGCAGCCTTTTTCAAGGGGTTAGCTCACCAAATGGCGTCATTTTGAAAAATCGCTTAGAAACGTCCTTCAAACCTTTTTCCCCCAGAGTGAAAACCGTTTGCAGCCAATTTCAAGACGTTTGCTCAAAAAAAAATTTCAGCTCATAATTTGACCTGGACTCACCAAAAAGCGGACTTTAGCAAAATCGAGCCGAAACGTTCAGAGAGGCCTGCAAAACCGTTTGCAGCCTTTTTCAAGGGATTAGCTCACCAAATGGCGGCCTGTTGAAATATCGCTTAGAAACGCTCAGAACGGCCTGCAAACCTTTTTCCCCCAAAGAGAAAACCGTTTTCAGCCAATTTCAACACGTTTGCTCACAAAAAAAATTTCAGCTCATAATTTGACCTGGACTCACCAAAAAGCGGACTTTAGCAAAATCGAGCCGAAACGCTCAGAGAGGCCTATATAACCGTTTGCAACCTTTTTCAAGGGGTTAGCTCACCAAATGGCGTCATTTTGAAAAATCGCTTAGAAACGCTGAGAACGGCCTTCAAACCTTTTCCCCCAAAGAGAAAACCGTTTCAGCCAATTTCAAGACGTTTGCTCACAAAAAAAATTTCACCTCATAATTTGACCTTAGCTCACCAAATGGCGGCCTGTTGAAATATCGCTTAGAAACGCTCAGAACGGCCTGCAAACCTTTTTCCCCCAAAGAGAAAAACATTTGCAGCCAATTTCAACACGTTTGCTCACAAAAAAATTTGAGCTCATAATTTGACCTGGGCTCATCAAAAAGCGGACTTTAGCAAAATCGAGCCGAAACGCTCAGAGAGGCCTGCAAACCGTTTGCAGCCTTTTTCAAGGGGTTAGCTCACCAAATGGCGGCCTGTTGAAAAATCGCTTAGAAACGCTCAGAACGGCCTGCAAACCTTTTTCCCCCTGAGTGAAAACCGTTTGCAGCCAATTTCAAGACGTTTGCTCACAAAAAAATTTTGAGGTCATAATTTGACCTGGCTCACCAAAAAGGGCTGCCAAAACGCTCAGAGAGGCCTGCAAAACCGCTTGCGGCCTTTTTCAAGGGGTTAGCTCACCAAATGGCGTCATTTTGAAAAATCGCTTAGAAAGGCTGAGAACGGCCTTCAAACCTTTTTCCCCCAAAGAGAAAACCGTTTGCAGCCAATTTCAAGACGTTTGCTCACAAAAAAAATTTCAGCTCATAATTTGACCTGGACTCACCAAAAAGCGGACTTTAGCAAAATCGAGCCAAAACGCTCAGAGAGGCCTGCAAAACCACTTGCAGCCTTTTTCAAGGGGTTAGCTCACCAAATGGCGTCATTTTGAAAAATCGCTTAGAAAACGGCCTTTAAACCTTTTTCCCCCAGAGTGAAAACCGTTTGCAGCCAATTTCAAGAAGTTTTGATCACAAAAAAAATTTCAGCTCATAATTTGTCCTGGGCTCACCAAAAAGCGGACTTTAGCAAAATCGAGCCAAACCGCTCAGAGAGGCCTGCAAAACCGCTTGCAGCCTTTTTCAAGGGCTTAGCTCACCAAATGGCGTCATTTTGAAAAATCGCTTAGAAACGCTGAGAACGGCCTTCAAACCTTTTTCCCCAAAGAGAAAACCGTTTGCAGCCAATTTCAAGACGTTTGCTCACAAAAAAAATTTCAGCTCATAATTTCACTTGGACTCACCAAAAAGCGGACTTTAGCAAAATCCAGCCGAATCGCTCAGAGAGGCCTATATAACCGTTTGCAACCTTTTTCAAGGGGTTAGGTCACCAAATGGCGGCCTGTTGAAAAATGGCTTAGAAACGCTCAGAACGGCCTGCAAAGCTTTTTCCCTCATAGAAAAAAATCGTTGCAGCCAATTTCAAGAAGTTTGCTCACAAAAAAAATTTAGGCTCATAATTTGACCTGGACTCACCAAAAAGCGGCTTTTATCAAAATCCAGCCGAAACGCTGAGAGAGGCCTGTATAACCGTTTGCAACCTTTTTCAAGGGGTTAGCTCAACAAATGGCGGCCTGTTGAAAAATCGCTTAAAAACGCTCAGAACGGCCTGCAAACCTTTTTCCCCCTGAGTGAAAACCGTTTGCACTCATTTTCAAGACGTTTGCTCACAAAAAAAATTTCAGCTCATAATTTCACTTGGACTCACCAAAAAGCGGACTTTAGCAAAATCCAGCCGAAACGCTCAGAGAGGCCTGTATAACCGTTTGCAACCTTTTTCAAAGCATTAGCGCACCAAATGGCGGTCTGTTGAAATATCGCTTAGAAACGCTCAGAACGGCCTGCAAACCTTTTTCCCCCAAAGAGAAAACCGTTTTCAGCCAATTTCAACACGTTTGCTAACAAAAAAAATTTCAGCTCATAATTTGACCTGGGCTCACCAAAAAGCGGACTTTAGCAAAATCAAGCCGAAACGCTCAGAGAGGCCTGCAAAACCGCTTGCAGCCCTTTTGAAGGGGTTAGCTCAACAAATGGCGGCCTGTTGAAAAATCGCTTAAAAACGCTCAGAACGGCCTGCAAATTTTTTTCCCCCTGAGTGAAAACCGTTTGCAGTCATTTTCAAGACGTTTGCTCACAAAAAAAATTTCAGGTCATAATTTCACTTGGACTCACCAAAAAGCGGACTTTAGCAAAATCCAGCCGAAACACTCAGAGAGGCCTATATAACCGTTTGCAACCTTTTTCAAGGGGTTAGCTCACCAAATGGCGGCCTGTTGAAATATCGCTTAGAAACGCTGAAAACGGCCTTAAAACCTTTTTCCCCCAAAGTGGAAACCGTTTGCAGCCAATTTAAAGACGTTTGCTCACCAAAAAATTTCAGCTCATAATTTCACCTGGACTCACCAAATAGCGGACTTTAGCAAAATCGAGCCAAAACGCTCAGAGAGGCCTGCAAAACCACTTGCAGCCTTTTTCAAGGGGTTAGCTCACCAAATGGCGTCATTTTGAAAAATCGCTTAGAAACGGCCTTCAAACCTTTTTCCCCCAGAGTGAAAACCGTTTGCAGCCAATTTCAAGACGTTTGCTCAAAAAAAAATTTCAGCTCATAATTTGACTTGGACTCACCAAAAAGCGGACTTTAGCAAAATCGAGCCGAAACGTTCAGAGAGGCCTGCAAAACCGTTTGCAGCCTTTTTCAAGGGATTAGCTCACCAAATGGCGGCCTGTTGAAATATCGCTTAGAAACGCTCAGAACGGCCTGCAAACCTTTTTCCCCCAAAGAGAAAACCGTTTTCAGCCAATTTCAACACGTTTGCTAACAAAAAAAATTTCAGCTCATAATTTGACCTGGGCTCACCAAAAAGCGGACTTTAGCAAAATCGAGCCGAGACGCTCAGAGAGGCCTGCAAAACCGCTTCCAGCCCTTTTAAAGGGGTTAGCTCAACAAATGGCGGCCTGTTGAAAAATCGCTTAGAAACGCTCAGAACGGCCTTCAAACCTTCTTCCCCCAAAGTGAAAACGGTTTGCAGCCAATTTCTAGACGTTTCCTCACAAAAAAAATTTCAGCTCACAATTTGACCTGGGCTCACCAAAAAGCGGACTTTAGCAAAATCCAGCCGAAACACTCAGAGAGGCCTGTATAACCGTTTGCAACCTTTTTCAAAGGATTAGCGCACCAAATGGCGGCCTGTTGAAATATCGCTTAGAAACGCTCAGAACGGCCTGCAAACCTTTTTCTCCCAAAGTGAAAACCGTTTGCAGCCAATTTCAAGACGTTTGCTCACAAAAAAAATTTCAGCTCATAATTTTACTTGGACTCACCAAAAAGCGGACTTTAGCAAAATCCAGCCGAAACGCTCAGAGAGGCCTGCAAAACCGTTTGCAGCCTTTTTTAAGGGGTTAGCTCACCAAATGGCGGCCTGTTGAAAAATGGCTTAGAAACGCTCAGAAAAGCCTGCAAAGCTTTTTCCCCCAGAGTGAAAACCGTTTGCAGTGATTTTCAAGACGTTTGCTCACAAAAAAAATTTCAGCTCATAATTTCACTTGGACTCACCAAAAAGCGGACTTTAGCAAAATCCAGCCGAAACGCTCAGAGAGGCCTATATAACCGTTTGCAACCTTTTTCAAGGGGTTAGCTCACCAAATGGCGGCCTGTTGAAAAATGGCTTAGAAACGCTCAGAAAAGCCTGCAAAGCTTTTTCCCCCAAAGTGAAAACCGTTTGCAGCCAATTTCAAGACGTTTGCTCACAAAAAAAATTTCAGCTCGTAATTTGACCTGGAGTCACTAAAAAGCGGACTTTAGCAAAATCGAGCGAAAACGCTCAGAGAGGCCTGCAAAACCACTTGCAGCCTTTTTCAAGGGGTTAGCTCACCAAATGGCGTCATTTTCAAAAATCGCTTAGAAACGCTGAGAACGGCCTTAAAACCTTTTTCCCCCAAAGAGAAAACCGTTTGCAGCCAATTTCAAGGCGTTTGCTCACAAAAAAAAATTTCAGCTCATAATTTGACTTGGACTCACCAAAAAGCGGACTTTAGCAAAATCCAGCCGAAACGCTCAGAGAGACCTGTATAACCGTTTGCAACCTTTTTCAAGGGGTTAGCTCACCAAATGGCGGCCTGTTGAAAAATGGCTTAGAAACGCTCAGAACGGCCTGCAAACCTTTTTGCCCCAAAGAGAAAACCGTTTTCAGCTAATTTCAACACGTTTGCTCACAAAAAAAATTTCAGCTCATAATTTGACCTGGGCTCACCAAAAAGCGGACTTGAGCAAAATCGAGCGAAAACGCTCAGAGAGGCCTGCAAAACCACTTGCAGCCTTTTTCAAGGGGTTAGCTCACCAAATGGCGTCATTTTGAAAAATCGCTTAGAAACGGCGTTCAAACCTTTTTCCCCCAGAGTGAAAACCGTTTGCAGCCAATTTCAAGACGTTTGCTCAAAAAAAAATTTCAGCTCATAATTTGACCTGGACTCACCAAAAAGCGGACTTTAGCAAAATCGAGCCGAAACGTTCAGAGAGGCCTGCAAAACCGTTTGCAGCCTTTTTCAAGGGATTAGCTCACCAAATGGCGGCCTGTTGAAATATCGCTTAGAAACGCTCAGAACGGCCTGCAAACCTTTTTCCCCCAAAGAGAAAACCGTTTTCAGCCAATTTCAACACGTTTGCTAACAAAAAAAATTTCAGCTCATAATTTGACCTGGGCTCACCAAAAAGCGGACTTTAGCAAAATCGAGCCGAAACGCTCAGAGAGGCCTGCAAAACCGCTTCCAGCCCTTTTGAAGGGGTTAGCTCAACAAATGGCGGCCTGTTGAAAAATCGCTTAAAAACGCTCAGAACGGCCTGCAAACCTTTTTCCCCCTGAGTGAAAACCGTTTGCAGTCATTTTCAAGACGTTTGCTCACAAAAAAAATTTCAGGTCATAATTTCACTTCGACTCACCAAAAAGCGGACTTTAGCAAAATCCAGCCGAAACACTCAGAGAGGCCTATATAACCGTTTGCAACCTTTTTCAAGGGGTTAGCTCACCAAATGGCGGCCTGTTGAAATATCGCTTAGAAACGCTGAGAACGGCCTTAAAACCTTTTTCCCCCAAAGTGAAAACCGTTTGCAGCCAATTTAAAGACGTTTGCTCACAAAAAAATTTCAGCTCATAATTTCACCTGGACTCACCAAATAGCGGACTTTAGCAAAATCGAGCCAAAACGCTCAGAGAGGCCTGCAAAACCACTTGCAGCCTTTTTCAAGGGGTTAGCTCACCAAATGGCGTCATTTTGAAAAATCGCTTAGAAAACGGCCTTCAAACCTTTTTCTTCCAGAGTGAAAACCGTTTGCAGCCAATTTCAAGACGTTTGCTCACAAAAAAAATTTCAGCTCATAATTTGACCTGGACTCACCAAAAAGCGGACTTTAGCAAAATCGAGCCGAAACGTTCAGAGAGGCCTGCAAAACCGTTTGCAGCCTTTTTCAAGGGATTAGCTCACCAAATGGCGGCCTGTTGAAATATCGCTTAGAAACGCTCAGAACGGCCTGCAAACCTTTTTCCCCCAAAGAGAAAACCGTTTTCAGCCAATTTCAACACGTTTGCTAACAAAAAAAATTTCAGCTCATAATTTGACCTGGGCTCACCAAAAAGCGGACTTTAGCAAAATCGAGCCGAAACGCTCAGAGAGGCCTGCAAAACCGCTTCCAGCCCTTTTGAAGGGGTTAGCTCAACAAATGGCGGCCTGTTGAAAAATCGCTTAAAAACGCTCAGAACGGCCTGCAAACCTTCTTCCCCCAAAGTGAAAACGGTTTGCAGCCAATTTCAAGACGTTTGCTCACAAAAAAAATTTCAGCTCACAATTTGACCTGGGCTCACCAAAAAGCGGACTTTAGCAAAATCGAGCCGAAACGTTCAGAGAGGCCTGCAAAACCGTTTGCAGCCTTTTTCAAGGGGTTAGCTCACCAAATGGCGTCATTTTGAAAAATCGCTTAGAAACGGCCTTTAAACCTTTTCCCCCAGAGTGAAAACCGTTTGCAGTCATTTTCAAGACGTTTGCTCACAAAAAAATTTCAGCTCATAATTTCACTTGGACTCACCAAAAAGCGGACTTTAGCAAAATCCAGCCGAAACGCTCAGAGAGGCCTATATAACCGTTTGCAACCTTTTTCAAGGGGTTAGCTCACCAAATGGCGGCCTGTTGAAAAATGGCTTAGAAACGCTCAGAACGGCCTGCAAAGCTTTTTCCCCCATACAAAAAAATCGTTGCAGCCAATTTCAAGACGTTTGTTCACAAAAAAAATTTCAGCTCACAATTTGACCTGGGCTCACCAAAAAGCGGACTTTAGCAAAATCGAGCCGAAACGTTCAGAGAGGCCTGCAAAACCGTTTGCAGCCTTTTTCAAGGGGTTAGCTCACCAAATGGCGTCATTTTGAAAAATCGCTTAGAAACGGCCTTTAAACCTTTTCCCCCAGAGTGAAAACCGTTTGCAGTCATTTTCAAGACGTTTGCTCACAAAAAAATTTCAGCTCATAATTTCACTTGGACTCACCAAAAAGCGGACTTTAGCAAAATCCAGCCGAAACGCTCAGAGAGGCCTATATAACCGTTTGCAACCTTTTTCAAGGGGTTAGCTCACCAAATGGCGGCCTGTTGAAAAATGGCTTAGAAACGCTCAGAACGGCCTGCAAAGCTTTTTCCCCCATAGAAAAAAATCGTTGCAGCCAATTTCAAGACGTTTGTTCACAAAAAAAATTTCAGCTCACAATTTGACCTGGGCTCACCAAAAAGGGGACTTTAGCAAAATCGAGCCGAAACGTTCAGAGAGGCCCGCAAAACCGTTTGCAGCCTTTTTCAAGGGATTAGCTCACCAAATGGCGGCCTGTTGAAATATCGCTTAGAAACGCTCAGAACGGCCTGCAAACCTTTTTCCCCCAAAGAGAAAACCGTTTACAGCCAATTTCAACACGTTTGCTCACAAAAAAAATTTCAGCTCATAATTTCACTTGGACTCACCAAAAAGCGGACTTTAGCAAAATCCAGCCGAAACGCTCAGAGAGGCCTGTATAACCGTTTGCAACCTTTTTCAAAGGATTAGCGCACCAAATGGCGGCCTGTTGAAATATCGCTTAGAAACGCTCAGAACGGCCTGCAAACCTTTTTCCCCCAAAGTGAAAACCGTTTGCAGCCAATTTCAAGACGTTTGCTCACAAAAAAAATTTCAGCTCATAATTTCACTTGGACTCACCAAAAAGCGGACTTTAGCAAAATCCAGCCGAAACGCTCAGAGAGGCCTGTATAACCGTTTGCAACCTTTTTCAAGGGGTTAGCTCACCAAATGGCGGCCTGTTGAAAAATGGCTTAGAAACGCTCAGAACGGCCTGCAAAGCTTTTTCCCCCATAGAAAAAAATCGTTGCAGCCAATTTCAAGACGTTTGTTCACAAAAAATTTCAGCTCACAATTTGACCTGGGCTCACCAAAAAGCGGACTTTAGCAAAATCGAGCCGAAACGTTCAGAGAGGCCTGCAAAACCGTTTGCAGCCTTTTTAAAGGGGTTAGCTCACCAAATGGCGTCATTTTGAAAAATCGCTTAGAAACGGCCTTTAAACCTTTTCCCCCAAAGTGAAAACCGTTTGCAGTCATTTTCAAGACGTTTGCTCACAAAAAAATTTCAGCTCATAATTTCACTTGGACTCACCAAAAAGCGGACTTTAGCAAAATCCAGCCGAAACGCTCAGAGAGGCCTATATAACCGTTTCCAACCTTTTTCAAGGGGTTAGCTCACCAAATGGCGGCCTGTTGAAAAATGGCTTAGAAACGCTCAGAACGGCCTGCAAAGCTTTTTCCCCCATAGAAAAAAATCGTTGCAGCCAATTTCAAGACGTTTGTTCACAAAAAAAATTTCAGCTCACAATTTGACCTGGGCTCACCAAAAAGCGGACTTTAGCAAAATCGAGCCGAAACGTTCAGAGAGGCCTGCAAAACCGTTTGCAGCCTTTTTCAAGGGGTTAGCTCACCAAATGGCGTCATTTTGAAAAATCGCTTAGAAACGGCCTTTAAACCTTTTCCCCCAGAGTGAAAACCGTTTGCAGTCATTTTCAAGACGTTTGCTCACAAAAAAAATTTCAGCTCATAATTTCACTTGGACTCACCAAAAAGCGGACTTTAGCAAAATCCAGCCGAAACGCTCAGAGAGGCCTATATAACCGTTTGCAACCTTTTTCAAGGGGTTAGCTCACCAAATGGCGGCCTGTTGAAAAATGGCTTAGAAACGCTCAGAACGGCCTGCAAAGCTTTTTCCCCCATACAAAAAAATCGTTGCAGCCAATTTCAAGACGTTTGTTCACAAAAAAAATTTCAGCTCACAATTTGACCTGGGCTCACCAAAAAGCGGACTTTAGCAAAATCGAGCCGAAACGTTCAGAGAGGCCTGCAAAACCGTTTGCAGCCTTTTTCAAGGGATTAGCTCACCAAATGGCGGCCTGTTGAAATATCGCTTAGAAACGCTCAGAACGGCCTGCAAACCTTTTTCCCCCAAAGAGAAAACCGTTTACAGCCAATTTCAACACGTTTGCTCACAAAAAAAATTTCAGCTCACAATTTGACCTGGGCTCACCAAAAAGCGGACTTTAGCAAAATCCAGCCGAAACGCTCAGAGAGGCCTGCAAAACCGTTTGCAGCCTTTTTAAAGGGGTTAGCTCACCAAATGGCGTCATTTTGAAAAATTGCTTAGAAAACGGCCTTTAAACCTTTTTCCCCCAGAGTGAAAACCGTTTGCAGTCATTTTCAAGACGTTTGCTCACAAAAAAATTTCAGCTCATAATTTCACTTGGACTCTCCAAAAAGCGGACTTTAGCAAAATCCAGCCGAAACGCTCAGAGAGGCCTATATAACCGTTTGCAACCTTTTTCAAGGGGTTAGCTCACCAAATGGCGGCCTGTTGAAAAATGGCTTAGAAACGCTCAGAAAAGCCTGCAAAGCTTTTTCCCCCAAAGTGAAAACCGTTTGCAGCCAATTTCAAGACGTTTGCTCACAAAAAAAATTTCAGCTCGTAATTTGACCTGGACTCACTAAAAAGCGGACTTTAGCAAAATCGAGCGAAAACGCTCAGAGAGGCCTGCAAAACCACTTGCAGCCTTTTTCAAGGGGTTAGCTCACCAAATGGCGTCATTTTGAAAAATCGCTTAGAAACGCTGAGAACGGCCTTAAAACCTTTTTCCCCCAAAGAGAAAACCGTTTGCAGCCAATTTCAAGGCGTTTGCTCACAAAAAAAAATTTCAGCTCATAATTTGACCTGGGCTCACCAAAAAGCGGACTTTAGCAAAATCGAGCCGAAACGCTCAGAGAGGCCTGCAAAACCGCTTCCAGCCCTTTTGAAGGGGTTAGCTCAACAAATGGCGGCCTGTTGAAAAATCGCTTAAAAACGCTCAGAACGGCCTTCAAACCTTCTTCCCCCAAAGTGAAAACGGTTTGCAGCCAATTTCAAGACGTTTGCTCACAAAAAAAATTTCAGCTCACAATTTGACCTGGGCTCACCAAAAAGCGGACTTTAGCAAAATCGAGCCGAAACGTTCAGAGAGGCCTGCAAAACCGTTTGCAGCCTTTTTCAAGGGGTTAGCTCACCAAATGGCTTTATTTTGAAAAATCGCTTAGAAACGGCCTTTAAACCTTTTCCCCCAGAGTGAAAACTGTTTGCAGTCATTTTCAAGACGTTTGCTCACAAAAAAATTTCAGCTCATAATTTCACTTGGACTCACCAAAAAGCGGACTTTAGCAAAATCCAGCCGAAACGCTCAGAGAGGCCTATAAAACCGTTTGCAACCTTTTTCAAGGGGTTAGCTCACCAAATGGCGGCCTGTTGAAAAATGGCTTAGAAACGCTCAGAACGGCCTGCAAAGCTTTTTCCCCCATAGAAAAAAATCGTTGCAGCCAATTTCAAGACGTTTGTTCACAAAAAAAATTTCAGCTCACAATTTGACCTGGGCTCACCAAAAAGCGGACTTTAGCAAAATCGAGCCGAAACGTTCAGAGAGGCCTGCAAAACCGTTTGCAGCCTTTTTCAAGGGGTTAGCTCACCAAATGGCGTCATTTTGAAAAATCGCTTAGAAACGGCCTTTAAACCTTTTCCCCCAGAGTGAAAACCGTTTGCAGTCATTTTCAAGACGTTTGCTCACAAAAAAAATTTCAGCTCATAATTTCACTTGGACTCACCAAAAAGCGGACTTTAGCAAAATCCAGCCGAAACGCTCAGAGAGGCCTATATAACCGTTTGCAACCTTTTTCAAGGGGTTAGCTCACCAAATGGCGGCCTGTTGAAAAATGGCTTAGAAACGCTCAGAACGGCCTGCAAAGCTTTTTCCCCCATAGAAAAAAATCGTTGCAGCCAATTTCAAGACGTTTGTTCACAAAAAAAATTTCAGCTCACAATTTGACCTGGGCTCACCAAAAAGGGGACTTTAGCAAAATCGAGCCGAAACGTTCAGAGAGGCCCGCAAAACCGTTTGCAGCCTTTTTCAAGGGATTAGCTCACCAAATGGCGGCCTGTTGAAATATCGCTTAGAAACGCTCAGAACGGCCTGCAAACCTTTTTCCCCCAAAGAGAAAACCGTTTACAGCCAATTTCAACACGTTTGCTCACAAAAAAAATTTCAGCTCATAATTTCACTTGGACTCACCAAAAAGCGGACTTTAGCAAAATCCAGCCGAAACGCTCAGAGAGTTCAAATGGCGGCCTGTTGAAATATCGCTTAGAAACACTCAGAACGGCCTGCAAACCTTTTTCCCCCAAAGTGAAAACCGTTTGCAGCCAATTTCAAGACGTTTGCTCACAAAAAAAATTTCAGCTCATAATTTCACTTGGACTCACCAAAAAGCGGACTTTAGCAAAATCCAGCCGAAACGCTCAGAGAGGCCTGTATAACCGTTTGCAACCTTTTTCAAGGGGTTAGCTCACCAAATGGCGGCCTGTTGAAAAATGGCTTAGAAACGCTCAGAACGGCCTGCAAAGCTTTTTCCCCCATAGAAAAAAATCGTTGCAGCCAATTTCAAGACGTTTGTTCACAAAAAAAATTTCAGCTCACAATTTGACCTGGGCTCACCAAAAAGCGGACTTTAGCAAAATCGAGCCGAAACGTTCAGAGAGGCCTGCAAAACCGTTTGCAGCCTTTTTAAAGGGGTTAGCTCACCAAATGGCGTCATTTTGAAAAATCGCTTAGAAACGGCCTTTAAACCTTTTCCCCCAGAGTGAAAACCGTTTGCAGTCATTTTTCAAGACGTTTGCTCACAAAAAAATTTCAGCTCATAATTTCACTTGGACTCACCAAAAAGCGGACTTTAGCAAAATCCAGCCGAAACGCTCAGAGAGGCCTATATAACCGTTTGCAACCTTTTTCAAGGGGTTAGCTCACCAAATGGCGGCCTGTTGAAAAATGGCTTAGAAACGCTCAGAACGGCCTGCAAAGCTTTTTCCCCCATAGAAAAAAATCGTTGCAGCCAATATCAAGACGTTTGTTCACAAAAAAAATTTCAGCTCACAATTTGACCTGGGCTCACCAAAAAGGGGACTTTAGCAAAATCGAGCCGAAACGTTCAGAGAGGCCCGCAAAACCGTTTGCAGCCTTTTTCCAGGGATTAGCTCACCAAATGGCGGCCTGTTGAAATATCGCTTAGAAACGCTCAGAACGGCCTGCAAACCTTTTTCCCCCAAAGAGAAAACCGTTTACAGCCAATTTCAACACGTTTGCTCACAAAAAAAATTTCAGCTCATAATTTCACTTGGACTCACCAAAAAGCGGACTTTAGCAAAATCCAGCCGAAACGCTCAGAGAGGCCTGTATAACCGTTTGCAACCTTTTTCAAAGGATTAGCGCACCAAATGGCGGCCTGTTGAAATATCGCTTAGAAACGCTCAGAACGGCCTGCAAACCTTTTTCCCCCAAAGTGAAAACCGTTTGCAGCCAATTTCAACACGTTTGCTCACAAAAAAAATTTCAGCTCATAATTTCACTTGGACTCACCAAAAAGCGGACTTAAGCAAAATCCAGCCGAAACGCTCAGAGAGGCCTGTATAACCGTTTGCAACCTTTTTCAAGGGGTTAGCTCACCAAATGGCGGCCTGTTGAAAAATGGCTTAGAAACGCTCAGAACGGCCTGCAAAGCTTTTTCCCCCATAGAAAAAAATCGTTGCAGCCAATTTCAAGACGTTTGTTCACAAAAAAAATTTCAGCTCACAATTTGACCTGGGCTCACCAAAAAGCGGACTTTAGCAAAATCGAGCCGAAACGTTCAGAGAGGCCTGCAAAACCGTTTGCAGCCTTTTTAAAGGGATTAGCTCACCAAATGGCGGCCTGTTGAAATATCGCTTAGAAACGCTCAGAACGGCCTGCAAACCTTTTTGCCCCAAAGAGAAAACCGTTTTCAGCTAATTTCAACACGTTTGCTCACAGAAAAAAATTTCAGCTCATAATTTGACCTGGGCTCACCAAAAAGCGGACTTTAGCAAAATCGAGCCGAAACGCTCAGAGAGGCCTGCAAAACCGCTTGCAGCCCTTTTGAAGGGGTTAGCCCAACAAATGGCGGCCTGTTGAAAAATCGCTTAAAAACGCTCAGAACGGCCTGCAAACCTTTTTCCCCCTGAGTGAAAACCGTTTGCAGTCATTTTCAAGACGTTTGCTCACCAAAAAAATTTCAGGTCATAATTTCACTTGGACTCGCCAAAAAGCGGACTTTAGCAAAATCCAGCCGAAACGCTCAGAGAGGCCTATATAACAGTTTGCAACCTTTTTCAAGGGGTTAGCTCACCAAATGGCGGCCTGTTGAAAAATGGCTTCGAAACGCTCAGAACGGCCTGCAAAGCTTCTTCCCCCAAAGTGAAAACCGTTTGCAGCCAATTTCAAGACGTTTGCTCACAAAAAAAATTTCAGCTCACAATTTGACCTGGGCTCACCAAAAAGCGGACTTTAGCAAAATCGAGCCGAAACGTTCAGAGAGGCCTGCAAAACCGTTTGCAGCCTTTTTCAAGGGGTTAGCTCACCAAATGGCGTCATTTTGAAAAATCGCTTAGAAACGGCCTTTAAACCTTTTCCCCCAGAGTGAAAACCGTTTGCAGTCATTTTCAAGACGTTTGCTCACAAAAAAATTTCAGCTCATAATTTCACTTGGACTCACCAAAAAGCGGACTTTAGCAAAATCCAGCCGAAACGCTCAGAGAGGCCTATATAACCGTTTGCAACCTTTTTCAAGGGGTTAGCTCACCAAATGGCGGCCTGTTGAAAAATGGCTTCGAAACGCTCAGAACGGCCTGCAAAGCTTTTTCCCCCATAGAAAAAAATCGTTGCAGCCAATTTCAAGACGTTTGTTCACAAAAAAAATTTCAGCTCACAATTTGACCTGGGCTCACCAAAAAGGGGACTTTAGCAAAATCGAGCCGAAACGTTCAGAGAGGCCCGCAAAACCGTTTGCAGCCTTTTTCAAGGGATTAGCTCACCAAATGGCGGCCTGTTGAAATATCGCTTAGAAACGCTCAGAACGGCCTGCAAACCTTTTTCCCCCAAAGAGAAAACCGTTTGCAGCCAATTTCAACACGTTTGCTCACAAAAAAAATTTCAGCTCATAATTTGACCTGGGCTCACCAAAAAGCGGACTTTAGCAAAATCGAGCCGAAACGCTCAGAGAGGTCTGCAAAACCGCTTGCAGCCCTTTTGAAGGGGTTAGCTCAACAAATGGCGGCCTGTTGAAAAATCGCTTAAAAACGCTCAGAACGGCCTGCAAACCTTTTTCCCCCTGAGTGAAAACCGTTTGCAGTCATTTTCAAGACGTTTGCTCACCAAAAAAATTTCAGGTCATAATTTCACTTGGACTCACCAAAAAGCGGACTTTAGCAAAATCCAGCCGAAACGCTCAGAGAGGCCTGTATAACCGTTTGCAACCTTTTTCAAAGGATTAGCGCACCAAATGGCGGCCTGTTGAAATATCGCTTAGAAACGCTCAGAACGGCCTGCAAACCTTTTTCCCCCAAAGTGAAAACCGTTTGCAGCCAATTTCAACACGTTTGCTCACAAAAAAAATTTCAGCTCATAATTTCACTTGGACTCACCAAAAAGCGGACTTAAGCAAAATCCAGCCGAAACGCTCAGAGAGGCCTGTATAACCGTTTGCAACCTTTTTCAAGGGGTTAGCTCACCAAATGGCGGCCTGTTGAAAAATGGCTTAGAAACGCTCAGAACGGCCTGCAAAGCTTTTTCCCCCATAGAAAAAAATCGTTGCAGCCAATTTCAAGACGTTTGTTCACAAAAAAAATTTCAGCTCACAATTTGACCTGGGCTCACCAAAAAGCGGACTTTAGCAAAATCGAGCCGAAACGTTCAGAGAGGCCTGCAAAACCGTTTGCAGCCTTTTTCAAGGGATTAGCTCACCAAATGGCGGCCTGTTGAAATATCGCTTAGAAACGCTCAGAACGGCCTGCAAACCTTTTTGCCCCAAAGAGAAAACCGTTTTCAGCTAATTTCAACACGTTTGCTCACAGAAAAAAATTTCAGCTCACAATTTGACCTGGGCTCACCAAAAAGCGGACTTTAGCAAAATCGAGCCGAAACGCTCAGAGAGGCCTGCAAAACCGCTTCCAGCCCTTTTGAAGGGGTTAGCTCAACAAATGGCGGCCTGTTGAAAAATCGCTTAAAAACGCTCAGAACGGCCTTCAAACCTTCTTCCCCCAAAGTGAAAACGGTTTGCAGCCAATTTCAAGACGTTTGCTCACAAAAAAAATTTCAGCTCACAATTTGACCTGGGCTCACCAAAAAGCGGACTTTAGCAAAATCGAGCCGAAACGTTCAGAGAGGCCTGCAAAACCGTTTGCAGCCTTTTTCAAGGGGTTAGCTCACCAAATGGCTTTATTTTGAAAAATCGCTTAGAAACGGCCTTTAAACCTTTTCCCCCAGAGTGAAAACTGTTTGCAGTCATTTTCAAGACGTTTGCTCACAAAAAAATTTCAGCTCATAATTTCACTTGGACTCACCAAAAAGCGGACTTTAGCAAAATCCAGCCGAAACGCTCAGAGAGGCCTATATAACCGTTTGCAACCTTTTTCAAGGGGTTAGCTCACCAAATGGCGGCCTGTTGAAAAATGGCTTAGAAACGCTCAGAACGGCCTGCAAAGCTTTTTCCCCCATAGAAAAAAATCGTTGCAGCCAATTTCAAGACGTTTGTTCACAAAAAAAATTTCAGCTCACAATTTGACCTGGGCTCACCAAAAAGCGGACTTTAGCAAAATCGAGCCGAAACGTTCAGAGAGGCCTGCAAAACCGTTTGCAGCCTTTTTCAAGGGGTTAGCTCACCAAATGGCGTCATTTTGAAAAATCGCTTAGAAACGGCCTTTAAACCTTTTCCCCCAGAGTGAAAACCGTTTGCAGTCATTTTCAAGACGTTTGCTCACAAAAAAATTTCAGCTCATAATTTCACTTGGACTCACCAAAAAGCGGACTTTAGCAAAATCCAGCCGAAACGCTCAGAGAGGCCTATATAACCGTTTGCAACCTTTTTCAAGGGGTTAGCTCACCAAATGGCGGCCTGTTGAAAAATGGCTTAGAAACGCTCAGAACGGCCTGCAAAGCTTTTTCCCCCATAGAAAAAAATCGTTGCAGCCAATTTCAAGACGTTTGTTCACAAAAAAAATTTCAGCTCACAATTTGACCTGGGCTCACCAAAAAGGGGACTTTAGCAAAATCGAGCCGAAACGTTCAGAGAGGCCCGCAAAACCGTTTGCAGCCTTTTTCAAGGGATTAGCTCACCAAATGGCGGCCTGTTGAAATATCGCTTAGAAACGCTCAGAACGGCCTGCAAACCTTTTTCCCCCAAAGAGAAAACCGTTTACAGCCAATTTCAACACGTTTGCTCACAAAAAAAATTTCAGCTCATAATTTCACTTGGACTCACCAAAAAGCGGACTTTAGCAAAATCCAGCCGAAACGCTCAGAGAGTTCAAATGGCGGCCTGTTGAAATATCGCTTAGAAACGCTCAGAACGGCCTGCAAACCTTTTTCCCCCAAAGTGAAAACCGTTTGCAGCCAATTTCAAGACGTTTGCTCACAAAAAAAAATTTCAGCTCATAATTTCACTTGGACTCACCAAAAAGCGGACTTTAGCAAAATCCAGCCGAAACGCTCAGAGAGGCCTGTATAACCGTTTGCAACCTTTTTCAAGGGGTTAGCTCACCAAATGGCGGCCTGTTGAAAAATGGCTTAGAAACGCTCAGAACGGCCTGCAAAGCTTTTTCCCCCATAGAAAAAAATCGTTGCAGCCAATTTCAAGACGTTTGTTCACAAAAAAAATTTCAGCTCACAATTTGACCTGGGCTCACCAAAAAGCGGACTTTAGCAAAATCGAGCCGAAACGTTCAGAGAGGCCTGCAAAACCGTTTGCAGCCTTTTTAAAGGGGTTAGCTCACCAAATGGCGTCATTTTGAAAAATCGCTTAGAAACGGCCTTTAAACCTTTTCCCCCAGAGTGAAAACCGTTTGCAGTCATTTTTCAAGACGTTTGCTCACAAAAAAATTTCAGCTCATAATTTCACTTGGACTCACCAAAAAGCGGACTTTAGCAAAATCCAGCCGAAACGCTCAGAGAGGCCTATATAACCGTTTGCAACCTTTTTCAAGGGGTTAGCTCACCAAATGGCGGCCTGTTGAAAAATGGCTTAGAAACGCTCAGAACGGCCTGCAAAGCTTTTTCCCCCATAGAAAAAAATCGTTGCAGCCAATTTCAAGACGTTTGTTCACAAAAAAAATTTCAGCTCACAATTTGACCTGGGCTCACCAAAAAGGGGACTTTAGCAAAATCGAGCCGAAACGTTCAGAGAGGCCCGCAAAACCGTTTGCAGCCTTTTTCAAGGGATTAGCTCACCAAATGGCGGCCTGTTGAAATATCGCTTAGAAACGCTCAGAACGGCCTGCAAACCTTTTTCCCCCAAAGAGAAAACCGTTTACAGCCAATTTCAACACGTTTGCTCACAAAAAAAATTTCAGCTCATAATTTGACCTGGGCTCACCAAAAAGCGGACTTTAGCAAAATCGAGCCGAAACGCTCAGAGAGGTCTGCAAAACCGCTTGCAGCCCTTTTGAAGGGGTTAGCTCAACAAATGGCGGCCTGTTGAAAAATCGCTTAAAAACGCTCAGAACGGCCTGCAAACCTTTTTCCCCCTGAGTGAAAACCGTTTGCAGTCATTTTCAAGACGTTTGCTCACCAAAAAAAATTTCAGGTCATAATTTCACTTGGACTCACCAAAAAGCGGACTTTAGCAAAATCCAGCCGAAACGCTCAGAGAGGCCTGTATAACCGTTTGCAACCTTTTTCAAAGGATTAGCGCACCAAATGGCGGCCTGTTGAAATATCGCTTAGAAACGCTCAGAACGGCCTGCAAACCTTTTTCCCCCAAAGTGAAAACCGTTTGCAGCCAATTTCAACACGTTTGCTCACAAAAAAAATTTCAGCTCATAATTTCACTTGGACTCACCAAAAAGCGGACTTAAGCAAAATCCAGCCGAAACGCTCAGAGAGGCCTGTATAACCGTTTGCAACCTTTTTCAAGGGGTTAGCTCACCAAATGGCGGCCTGTTGAAAAATGGCTTAGAAACGCTCAGAACGGCCTGCAAAGCTTTTTCCCCCATAGAAAAAAATCGTTGCAGCCAATTTCAAGACGTTTGTTCACAAAAAAAATTTCAGCTCACAATTTGACCTGGGCTCACCAAAAAGCGGACTTTAGCAAAATCGAGCCGAAACGTTCAGAGAGGCCTGCAAAACCGTTTGCAGCCTTTTTCAAGGGATTAGCTCACCAAATGGCGGCCTGTTGAAATATCGCTTAGAAACGCTCAGAACGGCCTGCAAACCTTTTTGCCCCAAAGAGAAAACCGTTTTCAGCTAATTTCAACACGTTTGCTCACAGAAAAAAATTTCAGCTCACAATTTGACCTGGGCTCACCAAAAAGCGGACTTTAGCAAAATCGAGCCGAAACGCTCAGAGAGGCCTGCAAAACCGCTTGCAGCCCTTTTGAAGGGGTTAGCTCAACAAATGGCGGCCTGTTGAAAAATCGCTTAAAAACGCTCAGAACGGCCTTCAAACCTTCTTCCCCCAAAGTGAAAACGGTTTGCAGCCAATTTCAAGACGTTTGCTCACAAAAAAAATTTCAGCTCACAATTTGACCTGGGCTCACCAAAAAGCGGACTTTAGCAAAATCGAGCCGAAACGTTCAGAGAGGCCTGCAAAACCGTTTGCAGCCTTTTTCAAGGGGTTAGCTCACCAAATGGCTTCATTTTGAAAAATCGCTTAGAAACGGCCTTTAAACCTTTTCCCCCAGAGTGAAAACCGTTTGCAGTCATTTTCAAGACGTTTGCTCACAAAAAAAATTTCAGCTCATAATTTCACTTGGACTCACCAAAAAGCGGACTTTAGCAAAATCCAGCCGAAACGCTCAGAGAGGCCTATATAACCGTTTGCAACCTTTTTCAAGGGGTTAGCTCACCAAATGGCGGCCTGTTGAAAAATGGCTTAGAAACGCTCAGAACGGCCTGCAAAGCTTTTTCCCCCATAGAAAAAAATCGTTGCAGCCAATTTCAAGACGTTTGTTCACAAAAAAAATCAGCTCACAATTTGACCTGGGCTCACCAAAAAGCGGACTTTAGCAAAATCGAGCCGAAACGTTCAGAGAGGCCCGCAAAACCGTTTGCAGCCTTTTTCAAGGGATTAGCTCACCAAATGGCGGCCTGTTGAAATATCGCTTAGAAACGCTCAGAACGGCCTGCAAACCTTTTTCCCCCAAAGAGAAAACCGTTTACAGCCAATTTCAACACGTTTGCTCACAAAAAAAATTTCAGCTCATAATTTCACCTGGACTCACCAAAAAGCGGACTTTAGCAAAATCCAGCCGAAACGCTCAGAGAGTTCAAATGGCGGCCTGTTGAAATATCGCTTAGAAACGCTCAGAACGGCCTGCAAACCTTTTTCCCCCAAAGTGAAAACCGTTTGCAGCCAATTTCAAGACGTTTGCTCACAAAAAAAATTTCAGCTCATAATTTCACTTGGACTCACCAAAAAGCGGACTTTAGCAAAATCCAGCCGAAACGCTCAGAGAGGCCTGTATAACCGTTTGCAACCTTTTTCAAGGGGTTAGCTCACCAAATGGCGGCCTGTTGAAAAATGGCTTAGAAACGCTCAGAACGGCCTGCAAAGCTTTTTCCCCCATAGAAAAAAATCGTTGCAGCCAATTTCAAGACGTTTGTTCACAAAAAAAATTTCAGCTCACAATTTGACCTGGGCTCACCAAAAAGCGGACTTTAGCAAAATCGAGCCGAAACGTTCAGAGAGGCCTGCAAAACCGTTTGCAGCCTTTTTAAAGGGGTTAGCTCACCAAATGGCGTCATTTTGAAAAATCGCTTAGAAACGGCCTTTAAACCTTTTCCCCCAGAGTGAAAACCGTTTGCAGTCATTTTTCAAGACGTTTGCTCACAAAAAAATTTCAGCTCATAATTTCACTTGGACTCACCAAAAAGCGGACTTTAGCAAAATCCAGCCGAAACGCTCAGAGAGGCCTATATAACCGTTTGCAACCTTTTTCAAGGGGTTAGCTCACCAAATGGCGGCCTGTTGAAAAATGGCTTAGAAACGCTCAGAACGGCCTGCAAAGCTTTTTCCCCCATAGAAAAAAATCGTTGCAGCCAATTTCAAGACGTTTGTTCACAAAAAAAATTTCAGCTCACAATTTGACCTGGGCTCACCAAAAAGGGGACTTTAGCAAAATCGAGCCGAAACGTTCAGAGAGGCCCGCAAAACCGTTTGCAGCCTTTTTCAAGGGATTAGCTCACCAAATGGCGGCCTGTTGAAATATCGCTTAGAAACGCTCAGAACGGCCTGCAAACCTTTTTCCCCCAAAGAGAAAACCGTTTACAGCCAATTTCAACACGTTTGCTCACAAAAAAAATTTCAGCTCATAATTTGACCTGGGCTCACCAAAAAGCGGACTTTAGCAAAATCGAGCCGAAACGCTCAGAGAGGTCTGCAAAACCGCTTGCAGCCCTTTTGAAGGGGTTAGCTCAACAAATGGCGGCCTGTTGAAAAATCGCTTAAAAACGCTCAGAACGGCCTGCAAACCTTTTTCCCCCTGAGTGAAAACCGTTTGCAGTCATTTTCAAGACGTTTGCTCACCAAAAAAATTTCAGGTCATAATTTCACTTGGACTCACCAAAAAGCGGACTTTAGCAAAATCCAGCCGAAACGCTCAGAGAGGCCTGTATAACCGTTTGCAACCTTTTTCAAAGGATTAGCGCACCAAATGGCGGCCTGTTGAAATATCGCTTAGAAACGCTCAGAACGGCCTGCAAACCTTTTTCCCCCAAAGTGAAAACCGTTTGCAGCCAATTTCAACACGTTTGCTCACAAAAAAAATTTCAGCTCATAATTTCACTTGGACTCACCAAAAAGCGGACTTAAGCAAAATCCAGCCGAAACGCTCAGAGAGGCCTGTATAACCGTTTGCAACCTTTTTCAAGGGGTTAGCTCACCAAATGGCGGCCTGTTGAAAAATGGCTTAGAAACGCTCAGAACGGCCTGCAAAGCTTTTTCCCCCATAGAAAAAAATCGTTGCAGCCAATTTCAAGACGTTTGTTCACAAAAAAAATTTCAGCTCACAATTTGACCTGGGCTCACCAAAAAGCGGACTTTAGCAAAATCGAGCCGAAACGTTCAGAGAGGCCTGCAAAACCGTTTGCAGCCTTTTTCAAGGGATTAGCTCACCAAATGGCGGCCTGTTGAAATATCGCTTAGAAACGCTCAGAACGGCCTGCAAACCTTTTTGCCCCAAAGAGAAAACCGTTTTCAGCTAATTTCAACACGTTTGCTCACAGAAAAAAATTTCAGCTCACAATTTGACCTGGGCTCACCAAAAAGCGGACTTTAGCAAAATCGAGCCGAAACGCTCAGAGAGGCCTGCAAAACCGCTTCCAGCCCTTTTGAAGGGGTTAGCTCAACAAATGGCGGCCTGTTGAAAAATCGCTTAAAAACGCTCAGAACGGCCTTCAAACCTTCTTCCCCCAAAGTGAAAACGGTTTGCAGCCAATTTCAAGACGTTTGCTCACAAAAAAAATTTCAGCTCACAATTTGACCTGGGCTCACCAAAAAGCGGACTTTAGCAAAATCGAGCCGAAACGTTCAGAGAGGCCTGCAAAACCGTTTGCAGCCTTTTTCAAGGGGTTAGCTCACCAAATGGCTTTATTTTTGAAAAATCGCTTAGAAACGGCCTTTAAACCTTTTCCCCCAGAGTGAAAACCGTTTGCAGTCATTTTCAAGACGTTTGCTCACAAAAAAATTTCAGCTCATAATTTCACTTGGACTCACCAAAAAGCGGACTTTAGCAAAATCCAGCCGAAACGCTCAGAGAGGCCTATATAACCGTTTGCAACCTTTTTCAAGGGGTTAGCTCACCAAATGGCGGCCTGTTGAAAAATGGCTTAGAAACGCTCAGAACGGCCTGCAAAGCTTTTTCCCCCATAGAAAAAAATCGTTGCAGCCAATTTCAAGACGTTTGTTCACAAAAAAAATTTCAGCTCACAATTTGACCTGGGCTCACCAAAAAGCGGACTTTAGCAAAATCGAGCCGAAACGTTCAGAGAGGCCTGCAAAACCGTTTGCAGCCTTTTTCAAGGGGTTAGCTCACCAAATGGCGTCATTTTGAAAAATCGCTTAGAAACGGCCTTTAAACCTTTTCCCCCAGAGTGAAAACCGTTTGCAGTCATTTTCAAGACGTTTGCTCACAAAAAAAATTTCAGCTCATAATTTCACTTGGACTCACCAAAAAGCGGACTTTAGCAAAATCCAGCCGAAACGCTCAGAGAGGCCTATATAACCGTTTGCAACCTTTTTCAAGGGGTTAGCTCACCAAATGGCGGCCTGTTGAAAAATGGCTTAGAAACGCTCAGAACGGCCTGCAAAGCTTTTTCCCCCATAGAAAAAAATCGTTGCAGCCAATTTCAAGACGTTTGTTCACAAAAAAAATTTCAGCTCACAATTTGACCTGGGCTCACCAAAAAGGGGACTTTAGCAAAATCGAGCCGAAACGTTCAGAGAGGCCCGCAAAACCGTTTGCAGCCTTTTTCAAGGGATTAGCTCACCAAATGGCGGCCTGTTGAAATATCGCTTAGAAACGCTCAGAACGGCCTGCAAACCTTTTTCCCCCAAAGAGAAAACCGTTTACAGCCAATTTCAACACGTTTGCTCACAAAAAAAATTTCAGCTCATAATTTCACTTGGACTCACCAAAAAGCGGACTTTAGCAAAATCCAGCCGAAACGCTCAGAGAGTTCAAATGGCGGCCTGTTGAAATATCGCTTAGAAACGCTCAGAACGGCCTGCAAACCTTTTTCCCCCAAAGTGAAAACCGTTTGCAGCCAATTTCAAGACGTTTGCTCACAAAAAAAATTTCAGCTCATAATTTCACTTGGACTCACCAAAAAGCGGACTTTAGCAAAATCCAGCCGAAACGCTCAGAGAGGCCTGTATAACCGTTTGCAACCTTTTTCAAGGGGTTAGCTCACCAAATGGCGGCCTGTTGAAAAATGGCTTAGAAACGCTCAGAACGGCCTGCAAAGCTTTTTCCCCCATAGAAAAAAATCGTTGCAGCCAATTTCAAGACGTTTGTTCACAAAAAAAATTTCAGCTCACAATTTGACCTGGGCTCACCAAAAAGCGGACTTTAGCAAAATCGAGCCGAAACGTTCAGAGAGGCCTGCAAAACCGTTTGCAGCCTTTTTAAAGGGGTTAGCTCACCAAATGGCGTCATTTTGAAAAATCGCTTAGAAACGGCCTTTAAACCTTTTCCCCCAGAGTGAAAACCGTTTGCAGTCATTTTTCAAGACGTTTGCTCACAAAAAAAATTTCAGCTCATAATTTCACTTGGACTCACCAAAAAGCGGACTTTAGCAAAATCCAGCCGAAACGCTCAGAGAGGCCTATATAACCGTTTGCAACCTTTTTCAAGGGGTTAGCTCACCAAATGGCGGCCTGTTGAAAAATGGCTTAGAAACGCTCAGAACGGCCTGCAAAGCTTTTTCCCCCATAGAAAAAAATCGTTGCAGCCAATTTCAAGACGTTTGTTCACAAAAAAAATTTCAGCTCACAATTTGACCTGGGCTCACCAAAAAGGGGACTTTAGCAAAATCGAGCCGAAACGTTCAGAGAGGCCCGCAAAACCGTTTGCAGCCTTTTTCAAGGGATTAGCTCACCAAATGGCGGCCTGTTGAAATATCGCTTAGAAACGCTCAGAACGGCCTGCAAACCTTTTTCCCCCAAAGAGAAAACCGTTTACAGCCAATTTCAACACGTTTGCTCACAAAAAAAATTTCAGCTCATAATTTGACCTGGGCTCACCAAAAAGCGGACTTTAGCAAAATCGAGCCGAAACGCTCAGAGAGGTCTGCAAAACCGCTTGCAGCCCTTTTGAAGGGGTTAGCTCAACAAATGGCGGCCTGTTGAAAAATCGCTTAAAAACGCTCAGAACGGCCTGCAAACCTTTTTCCCCCTGAGTGAAAACCGTTTGCAGTCATTTTCAAGACGTTTGCTCACCAAAAAAATTTCAGGTCATAATTTCACTTGGACTCACCAAAAAGCGGACTTTAGCAAAATCCAGCCGAAACGCTCAGAGAGGCCTGTATAACCGTTTGCAACCTTTTTCAAAGGATTAGCGCACCAAATGGCGGCCTGTTGAAATATCGCTTAGAAACGCTCAGAACGGCCTGCAAACCTTTTTCCCCCAAAGTGAAAACCGTTTGCAGCCAATTTCAACACGTTTGCTCACAAAAAAAATTTCAGCTCATAATTTCACTTGGACTCACCAAAAAGCGGACTTAAGCAAAATCCAGCCGAAACGCTCAGAGAGGCCTGTATAACCGTTTGCAACCTTTTTCAAGGGGTTAGCTCACCAAATGGCGGCCTGTTGAAAAATGGCTTAGAAACGCTCAGAACGGCCTGCAAAGCTTTTTCCCCCATAGAAAAAAATCGTTGCAGCCAATTTCAAGACGTTTGTTCACAAAAAAAATTTCAGCTCACAATTTGACCTGGGCTCACCAAAAAGCGGACTTTAGCAAAATCGAGCCGAAACGTTCAGAGAGGCCTGCAAAACCGTTTGCAGCCTTTTTCAAGGGATTAGCTCACCAAATGGCGGCCTGTTGAAATATCGCTTAGAAACGCTCAGAACGGCCTGCAAACCTTTTTGCCCCAAAGAGAAAACCGTTTTCAGCTAATTTCAACACGTTTGCTCACAGAAAAAAATTTCAGCTCATAATTTGACCTGGGCTCACCAAAAAGCGGACTTTAGCAAAATCGAGCCGAAACGCTCAGAGAGGCCTGCAAAACCGCTTGCAGCCCTTTTGAAGGGGTTAGCTCAACAAATGGCGGCCTGTTGAAAAATCGCTTAAAAACGCTCAGAACGGCCTTCAAACCTTCTTCCCCCAAAGTGAAAACGGTTTGCAGCCAATTTCAAGACGTTTGCTCACAAAAAAAAATTTCAGCTCACAATTTGACCTGGGCTCACCAAAAAGCGGACTTTAGCAAAATCGAGCCGAAACGTTCAGAGAGGCCTGCAAAACCGTTTGCAGCCTTTTTCAAGGGGTTAGCTCACCAAATGGCTTTATTTTGAAAAATCGCTTAGAAACGGCCTTTAAACCTTTTCCCCCAGAGTGAAAACTGTTTGCAGTCATTTTCAAGACGTTTGCTCACAAAAAAATTTCAGCTCATAATTTCACTTGGACTCACCAAAAAGCGGACTTTAGCAAAATCCAGCCGAAACGCTCAGAGAGGCCTATATAACCGTTTGCAACCTTTTTCAAGGGGTTAGCTCACCAAATGGCGGCCTGTTGAAAAATGGCTTAGAAACGCTCAGAACGGCCTGCAAAGCTTTTTCCCCCATAGAAAAAAATCGTTTGCAGCCAATTTCAAGACGTTTGCTCACAAAAAAAATTTCAGCTCACAATTTCACTTGGGCTCACCAAAAAGCGGACTTTAGCAAAATCGAGCCGAAACGTTCAGAGAGGCCTGCAAAACCGTTTGCAGCCTTTTTAAAGGGGTTAGCTCACCAAATGGCGTCATTTTAAAAAATCGCTTAGAAACGGCCTTTAAACCTTTTCCCCCAGAGTGAAAACCGTTTGCAGTCATTTTTCAAGACGTTTGCTCACAAAAAAATTTCAGCTCATAATTTCACTTGGACTCACCAAAAAGCGGACTTTAGCAAAATCCAGCCGAAACGCTCAGAGAGGCCTATATAACCGTTTGCAACCTTTTTCAAGGGGTTAGCTCACCAAATGGCGGCCTGTTGAAAAATGGCTTAGAAACGCTCAGAACGGCCTGCAAAGCTTTTTCCCCCCCTAGAAAAAAATCGTTGCAGCCAATTTCAAGACGTTTGTTCACAAAAAAAATTTCAGCTCACAATTTGACCTGGGCTCACCAAAAAGGGGACTTTAGCAAAATCGAGCCGAAACGTTCAGAGAGGCCCGCAAAACCGTTTGCAGCCTTTTTCAAGGGATTAGCTCACCAAATGGCGGCCTGTTGAAATATCGCTTAGAAACGCTCAGAACGGCCTGCAAACCTTTTTCCCCCAAAGAGAAAACCGTTTACAGCCAATTTCAACACGTTTGCTCACAAAAAAAATTTCAGCTCATAATTTCACTTGGACTCACCAAAAAGCGGACTTTAGCAAAATCCAGCCGAAACGCTCAGAGAGGCCTGTATAACCGTTTGCAACCTTTTTCAAAGGATTAGCGCACCAAATGGCGGCCTGTTGAAATATCGCTTAGAAACGCTCAGAACGGCCTGCAAACCTTTTTCCCCCAAAGTGAAAACCGTTTGCAGCCAATTTCAACACGTTTGCTCACAAAAAAAATTTCAGCTCATAATTTCACTTGGACTCACCAAAAAGCGGACTTTAGCAAAATCCAGCCGAAACGCTCAGAGAGGCCTGTATAACCGTTTGCAACCTTTTTCAAGGGGTTAGCTCACCAAATGGCGGCCTGTTGAAAAATGGCTTAGAAACGCTCAGAACGGCCTGCAAAGCTTTTTCCCCCATAGAAAAAAATCGTTGCAGCCAATTTCAAGACGTTTGCTCACAAAAAAAATTTC
>NC_135771.1:14828636-14878636 GCF_052425735.1 Oculina patagonica
GGCAAGATGGCGTCCGTAATAAAAGATGTTTTAAAGCTTAAACTTTGTACATTTTCGCTTGAATTTCATCATAGCCAGCTAACCTTGGCCATGTAATAAAACTTTTGATGATATTTTATATTTCAAAACGTCAAAACGACTTCCAGACTTAAGCCAATATACATAATTGGCATCGAGCGGATTTTTGAGCGTTTTACACGGGCACCGTTTTCAGTTCATTCAAGACGAACTACGGTCATAATGTGAGAAATAATTAATAGTTGATTCATCTTTGAACCTTTTTGTCAAGAGCAAAAAGGAATCTCTAAAGGGTTTTCTTCAAAGACTAAAAAACCTTGCGAACTTGAGCAAAATGTATGATTTCAACTTTTCAAAGCTCGGAGTTTGCGATGCAATATACCAGTCAAAAACCGACGTTTGCAAGCGTAATTTGTCACCTATGATATTAAAATGTAATCAAATGGTATACTTGTGAAATTAGGAAATAATTTCACTTGCATTTTGTCAAAATGCTAATAATTTCCCTCGCCTAAAGGCTCGGGAAATTATAAGCGTTTTGACAAAATGCGCGTGAAATTATTTCCTAATTTTACTCGTCACCATTTGATTACTAATACCAATGACGTAACCCTTGCAAGGGATGCTACTAAAAGTGGTAACGGGGAACCGGGAACCGGGAACGCCGGGAACCGGGAACCGCAGTCTGGGAACGAGTGTACAGCGGTAATCCGTATAAGAGTTCAAAATGGCGGACGAAAACACGGAAAAGGGTCTGGAAACTAGTGTTCGAACACGATCGTCGGAGAAAACAGCATGATTTTAAGTCGACTTTTCGTGTGTTTTTTTCGCTATGAAGGTGCTGTTTAGGCGGAATTTTGGGACGAGTTGCAAGGTAGGTGAATGATCATTAATATTTTCTTATATTCAAAGATTTTTCCTGGAGTTGTAATTATTTTCCACGATTGTTACATCCATAAACGTGTGCAAAAGGCAAGGTAGACAACCTGGATTTTTGGTAGACTGACTTTTTTAGATGTTTGATGATCATGACGCGGCAATACTATGCGTACCAAACCAACTGTTCCACGAACAACCAAAATTTCTTTATAGATGGTCGGTTCTTCTCTTTTCCTGGGCTAAGTTCTGTTCATGTGATACATCTTGGCGCACTGTGTATAATTTGCGCTGACGAAATGCCGAAGGCGAAAATGATCGAATCTGGAATGTTCAATTCTGGTGGATTAACCGAACTTCGATCCGCTGTGCATCTAAAATGCATGCTGATATCAGCTGCTGTTGTTAAGCAACAATAATAGAGATAATAGAGAATTTCTGTCATTCACACTGACAAGGTTGTAAACCTCATGTCAGCAGGACATGCAACTGTGTATAAGAAATTACTTAGACAGTTTGGCAATGGGAGAATTTGTGTGTTTTTTTATTTATACTATGGCAAGTGCAATTGTGAACCACATTGAATCTTAAGGAATGCTTAACACAAAGTTCAAGCACAATTCCTCACTTGGAAATCACCAATTTGCTTGTTGAAATACTTTTACAATGTCAATGTTTACCTTGTGGCCAGTAATAGAAAAGACAAAACTTCTAATGAGGCCATGCAATAATTTCTGAAAATTTCCCAGCTCAGGCTTGATGGGCCACTGGGCTCAAACACAGACTTGATGACATGATGCTGTAACCCCTATTGCAATCATGATACAAAGTGATCATGTACTTCTCACAACAGATGGTATCTTAGACTTTGCATGTCAATTTGTTCCATTATTGAAAAGAAAATAACTATTTGGTGATGGCTTTTCACCAGTTTATTGTATGCTGTTATATTTCAGCACACTGATCATAGCTGAATTTCATTTTTGCAGGTTTTCGGCAGTTGGCTAAAGGACAACAAATAGATACCAGTGTTTATCTACTGCAAAATGAAAATAAATTGGAAATTCTCCTTTTCTCATTCTGTCTGCTGATCATTTTGTGTTTTGTACAAGTGACTGGGGATGTTCTTTCCAGCCCACACCTTTTGACGGCCTCGTGCAAAGCTCAGTGTGTTGCATTACAATATATTTCTGTGTCATAATATGTTTTTGTGAATCTGTAAATGAATTCAAAACACTATGTGTCTTGTAAAAATGACCATGCAGTAGGACAACACAACACATCATTGGTAAGCAGTTTGTTATTTATGGCAGGCATCCAGTTTTATTTTTTTCACTGTGATATGAATTCGGAATGAATGCATGCAGTTGGGGAAAGACATACAGAAAATCAATATTCACAACATTGCAAAGTTGTCTTTATTTCAATGTCCATCCTAACACTCCGTGGATGTTGCAAAAAGGGTTAATCAGTACAATTAGACACCCCTGGAGAACCGTACTTTATAATTTACAGTACAGCTTTGATAGCACATGTTAAATTTAAATTTTTCTTTTTATGCAATACCATGTGTTCGAAGAAAAAGTGATTTTCAGGGACAATGATGAACACTGTATTATACTGAATAGCATCTTGGAAATGCTACAAATATTCAGTGTGGCCTACAAAAATTGTTTGGCTCAAAAGCAAAACAAAACTCACCATTCATATTACTATCTAACAACCTACAAATGCCAGAAAAAACTGTTTTTAAGTCAAGAGATAGATGTACTTGGGAACTTTGTTAACGAGAGTTGGACAATGCATAAATATGACTCAACAATTTACGAACGTATGATCGATCGGATAACAAACCAAGCCAATATATATCTGCTAATGTTACGCAACGCATAGGTTCCATCCTGTCAAATGAAACCAATCCCGCAGCTGTAGTGGAAAATACAGCATATTATGACTTACCCTACTATTCGACTGCATTTCAATAAAACAATTTGATTTTCGAAATGTGCTATTTCGATCGAAGCTATTGATCACCGTGCAAGCTCCTTGCTCCCACAGCCGTCCTTTGCGTTGCGTCGTGTGTAAATGTAGATTCGAATACTGGCCTTGCTTGAAAGATTCCTTCTAGAAAGAAACAAACATTCGTATTCTTCTAATACACGTCCATAAGTTCGCATTACAACTCGAAAACCATCGCTCTGTCTGCGTGTTTTTATACACGATCGGTGAACCAAAAGGCGGCTTCCCATTTGTTGAAAGGACAGTTGGCCCTGTCCAAATATATTGGGATTATCTGGTCTGGTAACACAATAAAGCATTTGTTTCTGTCCTTTCGTCCGCCATTTTGAACTCTTATACGGATTACCGCTGTACACTCGTTCCCAGACTCCGGTTCCCGGTTCCCGGTCGTTCCCGGTTACTGGTTCCCCGTTACCACTTTTAGTAGCATCCCCCTTGCAAGTCAGGACATGTTTGTCTCAGTGGCTTTCCATCAGATTTCAGAAATCCTATAGATGACACAGCTCCAAAAATAAATAACGCTAAAAAGTCGAATATTTCACACTTAACATGCTAAGTTTAGACCAGAGGATTTGTTTAGTTTCCGTTTGTAGAGCAGGAGGGCATTTTGCGTACGCATGCGTCGATATGGGCTAGTGCGCACGACAGAGAAGTTCTGCTATCGATTGTTAACATATTTTTTACAATTTATGGCCTAATTTTCAGCTCAAAATAAAAGGTGTTTTAAGTTTTATTTGCTGTATACGATACTAAGAGTCCTTGCTTTATCTTCTGACAACAACAAGCATACTTTGGTGTCGGCGTGCCGTTTATCTGATCGACTTTGGCTATGTGTATTAAACATTGCGCGTGGACATTATGGCGACCGAATGTCGAGAACCTAAATACCTTGCCCATGTTTTTAATAGCTGGGAGATCTAAACGGACAAAGCGCTACGGCTACTTAGTACAAAACTATAAAACAGCAGTTTTAACTATACGATGTTATAATCAAGTATCCCAGGTTTGAGCGAGTGGTCATGATTTTGTTCAGATTTTTCATAAAATTGCAATTTCATCGTTCTCACGATGCAAAAATCTCAAAATCTAACCTTGATCTCCAGCGTCTACCGATGATATATGGAGCCTGAAGTACTCGAACTATCGTCTAATGCTGCGAAGGTAGCGTTAAAAAATGGTCTATTGTGGTAATTTTTAGCTTTCTTTAACGTACGTTCTCGCTGGTTTATTCTAACAAAGAAACTATCGTTTGTGATTATTTCCTTAAACTTAAGCATTGGTCAAAATAACTTCACATTTCGATGTATCACAATTATTCCGTTGAACAAGAAAAGAATTACTGAGATCGGTCTTAATTTTAAAGTGTTATGGTAATTATTTGCTGGTAGACTATTTGTTTACATTTTACTATGTTAATTAGTACATTTTTGGCTCCTTTATCAAAATCTAGCCTTGATCACCAGTCAAAAAATAGCATGAAACGAACAAGCGATATATATATATTTCAGAAACATTCTAATAACTGCTGCATAAAATGTCTTAAGAAATAATTTTTAACTATAAACAATGTTATTTTCAAATTTTCAGTCAACGTTTGTTTCTTAAAGATTGATGTTCGTTCTGTTATAACGACTGTTTTACTTCTGTGTCGCCTAAATGTGATTTAAAGAACTGCAGTTCTTGTTCCAGGAAACCCTGTTTGCCAGTCGAGGGCAAGTTGGATTTGCTTTAGAGTCATCAGTGGGCTGCATTATCATGTGCAGAACACCCAAACATGTCTTTCCCCTCAGGGAAAACCCTTTTCTATGGTGGCCGTCCCTTTAGGCAAAAAATCTCCCGACAAGCTATAATATTGCTCGCACTCTGCCTGTATTACAGCAATTGATTTGATGTGAAGTTTTGATACTAATATATCACACTCCAGCACACGAATAAATGTTTTCCTCTTTATACGGCCTGTTTGATTTTTGTCGGTGAAGGCTTTCCTACCTGTCCCACATATTTTCCCATTATTTGCAACAACGATCCCGAAGCAGGCCAGAAAATCTGCTTTATAAGAGACTTGCCACACACAAAACACTTTTTCTTAGCGAAATTTACGTCTATATTAAATTATGTGACGATAAACAGTACCAAAAACAAAGTTTGAATCTTCCGCGCCATTTTTATTCCCAAGATCACGCGGTCTTTGTACAGCGGTTGCACGCATGCGCCCGCAAAATGCCCTCCTGCTCGTTTGTAGCAGATTTAAACCTTTCAGAGCATTGCGTGATTCTTGCCGATCAGTGCCTTGTGAAAGTAAAAATTTGTTAACGCCAGCACATTCCAGGACACAAACGTAATGTGAATAAATGTAAATTCTTGCCCGCTATAGCGTATTTATTTAAAGCGTGAAATTTTAGGATTTTCTTCGATTCAAACGCTTCAAAATACTTCACACTGAATTTTGTAAGTAAAGATTAATGGATTTGCAAAGATTTGAAAGGTAGCTGATAATAGCTTTGAAAAATTACGTGACTCGAGGTCTAGCCGATCGAAAGTGAAACTTGTCATGTCAGCACATTCTTTTACACCAACGTAATGGTATTTATTCACAGATTCTGTCCCGCTGAAATATATTATTCTTTAGACGCATGAAAATTTAGAATTTCCTTTGAATAAAACGCTTCAAAATCGAATATTTCACACTAAACATTCTTTGTAAAGACAAAAAATAAGAAAATGTTTCCATTTGTTACTGATTTGTAGCTTCTAAACGTCGCGTGACATGAGCTTGACCGAGTGGAGGTTTGGTACAGGTCACCGACAAAACGAAAAATAATAAACCCCGTGCAGAGCAAGAACGCGCAGCGCAGTAATAATAAAATAATAATAATAATAACAAGAGCTCTTAGAGCTTACAACTGCGCTGGTCTCGTGAGCACTTTAGGGGAGCCATGTGGGGGGAACAAAAAATGCACCCCCCCCCCCTTATCCCTCTTTACCTGCGTCGAGCAATGTTGCGACTGACAAACAAGATGGTAGGAAAACACCTTGCGTGACATTTCATGGTTGACTAGTTCCATCCGAAATTAAATATTTTTCTTATATGCTAATGCTGGCCAAATTTAATAGCCGTTATGCATGTTTAAGTCAGACGTGCTTGTTTACCACCAAGCCCCGCTGAAATGAAACGCAAATTTATCACGAATGAATCCCAAGCAGCAAGTAAAAAGGAATACCCACGTGAAAACTGGAAGATGGCAGAACTAAGAATATCGTGTAACGAGGCTTGGTGGTGAATTTTGAGCATATGACGTTATCACGCATTAGGCCTATTCCCACGATCCTGATCCGTGAAACAAAAAAATCTTTTAAATCAGCATCCAGTGCTGTCTTGAATTACCGTTTAAAGATTGAATAACCAGCTCCGAAAATGGAATATTGGAGCAAATAATTAAATCAAATTTGAGAAGAACACTAGACCTGTGTTTTGCTGAATGGGAATTCCCCGGAGAATTAATTTAGCAATGACGTAACCCTTGCAAGTCAGGGCATGTTTGTCTCAGTGGTTTTCCATCAGATTTCAGAAATCCTCTAGATGACACAGCTCCAAAAATAAATAACTCTAAAACGTCGAACGGTTCACACTTAACATGCTAAGTTTAGACCAGAGGATTTGTTTAGTTTCCGTTTGTGGCAGATTTAAACCTTTCAGAGCATTGCGTGATTCTTGCCGATCAGTGCCTTGTGAAAGTAAAAATTTGCTAACGCCAGCACATTCCAGGACACAAACGTAATGTAAATAAATGTAAATTCTTGCCCGCTAAAGCGTATCTTATTTAAAGCGTGAAATTTTAGTATTTTCTTCGATTCAAACGCTTCAAAATACTTCACACTGAATTTTGTACTGAAGTAAAGATTAATGGCTTCGCAAAGATTTGAAAGGTAGCTGATAATAGCTTTGAAAAATTACGTGACTCGAGGTCTAGCCGATCGAAAGTGAAACTTGTCATGTCAGCACATTCTTTTACACCAACGTAATGGTATTTATTCACAGATTCTGGCCCGCTGAAATATATTCTTCTCTCGACGCATAGAAAATTTAGAATTTTCTTTGAATAAAACGCTTCAAAATTGTATATTTCACACTAAACATTTTTTGTAAAGACAAAAAATAAGAAAATTTATCCATTTGTTACTAATTTGTAGCTTCTAAACATCGCGTGACATTAAGCATGACCGAGTGGAAGTTTGGGACAGGTCACCGACAAAACGAAAAATAATAATAAACCCCGTGCAGAGCAAGAACTGCGCAGCGCAGTTAATAAACCCCGTGCAGAGCAAGAACTGCGCAGCGCAGTTAATAATAATAATAATAATAATAATAACAAGAGCTCTTAGAGCTTACAACTGCGCTGGTCTCGTGAGCACTTTAGGGGAGCCATGTGGGGGGAACAAAAAATTCACCCCCCTCCCCTTATCCGACTTATCCCCTTTACCTGCGTCGAACAATGTTGCGACTGACAAACAAGATGGTAAGAAAACACCTTGCGTGACATTTCATGGTTGACTAGTTCCATCCGAAATTAAACATTTTTCTTATATGCTAATGGTGGCCAAATTTAATTCCCACGATCTTGATCCGTGAAACAAAAAAATCTTTTAAATCAGCATCCAGTGCTGTCTTGAATTACCGTTTAAAGATTGAATAACCAGCTCCGAAAATGGAATATTGGAGCAAATAATTAAATCAAATTTGAGAAGAACACTAGACCTGTGTTTTGCTGAATGGGAATTCCCCGGGGAATTAATTTACCAATGACGTAACCCTTGCAAGTCAGGGCATGTTTGTCTCAGTGGTTTTCCATCAGATTTCAGAAATCCTATTGATGACACAGCTCCAAAAATAAATAACGCTAAAAATCCATATATTTCACACTTAACATGCTAAGTTTAGACCAGAGGATTTGTTTAGTTTCCGTTTGTAGCAGATTTAAACCTTTCAGAGCATTGCGTGATTCTTGCCGATCAGTGCCTTGTGAAAGTAAAAATTTGTTAACGCCAGCACATTCCAGGACACAAACGTAATGTAAATAAATGTAAATTCTTGCCCGCTAAAGCGTCTTTATTTAAAGCGTGAAATTTTAGTATTTTCTTCGATTCAAACGCTTCAAAATACTTCACACTGAATGTTGTACTGAAGTAAAGATTAATGGATTCGCAAAGATTTGAAAAGTAGCTGATAATAGCTTTGAAAAATTACGTGACTCGAGGTCTAGCCGATCGAAAGTGAAACTTGTCATGTCAGCACATTCTTTTACACCAACGTAATGGTATTTATTCACATATTCTGGCCCGCTGAAATATATTTTTCTTTCGACGCATGAAAATTTAGAATTTCCTTTGAATAAAACGCTTCAAAATCGAATATTTTACACTAAACATTCTTTGTAAAGACAAAAAATAAGAAAATGTTTCCATTTGTTACTGATTTGTAGCTTCTAAACGTCGCGTGACATGAGCCTGACCGAGTGGAGGTTTGGTGCAGGTCACCGACAAAACGAAAAATAATATGCACAGAGAGCTCTTAGAGCTTACAACTGCGCTGGTCCCGTGAGCACTTTAGGGGAGCCATGTGGGGGGAACAAAAAATGCACCCCCCTCCCCTTATCCGACTTATCCCCTTAACCTGCGTCGAGCAATGTAGCGACTGACAAACAAGATGGTAAGAAAACACCTTGCGTGACATTTCATGGTTGACTAGTTCCATCCGAAAAATTTTTTCTTATATGCTAATGATGGCCAAATTAATTCCCACGATACTGATCCGTGAAACAAAAAAATCTTTTAAATCAGCATGCAGTGTTGTCTTGAATTACCGTTTAAAGATTGAATAACCAGCTCCGAAAATGGAATATTGGAGCAGATAATTAAATCAAATTTAAGAAGAACACTAGACCTGTGTTTTGCTGAATGGGAATTCCCCGGGGAATTAATTTACCAATGACGTAACCCTTGCAAGTCAGGGCATGTTTGTCTCAGTGATTTTCCATCAGATTTCAGAAATCCTCTAGATGACACAGCCAAAAAAAATAACGCTAAAAAGTCGAATATTTCACACTTAACATGCTAAGTTTAGACCAGAGGATTTGTTTAGTTTCCGTTTGTAGCAGATTTAAACCTTTCAGAGCATTGCGTGATTCTTGCCGATCAGTGCCTTGTGAAAGTAAAAATTTGTTAACGCCAGCACATTCCAGGGCACAAACGTAATGTAAATAAATGTAAATTCTTGCCCGCTAAAGCGTATTTATTTAAAGCGTGAAATTTTAGTATTTTCTTCGATTCAAAGCTTCAAAATACTTCACACTGAATTTGTAAGTAAAGATTAATGGATTCGCAGAGATTTGAAAGGTAGAAGATAATAGCTTTGAAAAATTATGTGACTCGAGGTCTAGCCGATCGAAAGTGAAACTTGTCATGTCAGCACATTCTTTTACACCAACGTAATGGTATTTATTCACAGATTCTGGCCCGCTGAAATATATTTTTCTTTCGACGCATGAAAATTTAGAATTTCCTTTGAATAAAACGCTTCAAAATCGAATATTTCACACTAAACATTCTTTGTAAAGACGAAAATAAGAAAATGTTTCCATTTGTTACTGATTTGTAGCTTCTAAACATCGCGTGACATGAGCCTGACCGAGTGGAGGTTTGGTGCAGGTCACCGACAAAACGAAAAATAATAATAATAAACCCCGTGCAGAGCAAGAACTGCGCAGCGCAGTTAACAAGAGCTCTTAGAGCTTACAACTGCGCTGGTCTCGTGAGCACTTTAGGGGAGCCATGTGGGGGGAACAAAAAATGCGCCCCTCCCACTTATCCCCTTCACCTGCGTCGAACAATGTTGCGACTGACAAACAAGATGGTAAGAAAACACCTTGCGTGACATTTCATGGTTGACTAGTTCCATCCGAATTAAATATTTTTCTTATATGCTAATGGTGGCCAAATTTAATTCCCACGATCCTGATCCGTGAAACAAAAAAATCTTTTAAATCAGCATCCAGTGTTGTATTGAATTACCGTTTAAAGATTGAATAACCAGCTCCGAAAATGGAATATTGGAGCAAATAATTAAATCAAATTTGAGAAGAACACAAGACCTGTGTTTTGCTGAATGGGAATTCCCCGGGAAATTAATTTATCAATGATGTAACCCTTGCAAGTCAGGGCATGTTTGTCTCAGTGGTTTTCCATCAGATTTCAGAAATCCTCTAGATGACACAGCTCCAAAAATAAATAACGCTAAAAAGTCGAACATTTTACACCTAACATGCTAAGTTTAGTCCAGAGGATTTGTTTAGTTTCCGTTTGTAGCAGATTTAAACCTTTCAGAGCATTGCGTGATTCTTGCCGATCAGTGCCTTGTGAAAGTAAAAATTTGCTAACGCCAGCACATTCCAGGACACAAACGTAAAGTAAATAAATGTAAATTCTTGCCCGCTAAAGCGTATTTTTTAAAGCGTGAAATTTTAGGATTTTCTTTTATTCAAACGCTTCAAAATACTTCACACTGAATTTTGTAAGTAAAGATTAATGGATTCGCAAAGATTTGAAAGGTAGCTGATAATAGCTTTGAAAAATTAAGTGACTCGAGGTCTAGCCGATCGAAAGTGAAACTTGTCATGTCAGCACATTCTTTTACACCAACGTAATGGTATTTATTCACAGATTCTGGCCCGCTGAAATATATTCTTCTCTCGACGCATGAAAATTTAGAATTTCCTTTGAATAAAACGCTTCAAAATCGAATATTTCACACTAAACATTCTTTGTAAAGACAAAAAATAAGAAAATGTTTCCATTTGTTACTGATTTGTAGCTTCTAAACATCGCGTGACATGGGCCTGACCGAGTGGAGGTTTGGTACAGGTCACTGACAAAACGAAAAATAATAAACCCCGTGCAGAGCAAGAACTGCGCAGCGCAGTTAATAATAATAATAAACCCCGTGCAGAGCAAGAACTGCGCAGCGCAGTATAATAATAAACCCCGTGCAGAGCAAGAACTGCGCAGCGCAGTTAACAAGAGCTCTTAGAGCTTATAACTGCGCTGGTCTCGTGAGCACTTTAGGGAAGCCATGTGGGGGGAACAAAAAATGCACCCTCCTCCCCTTATCCCCTTTACCTGCGTCGAACAATGTTGCGACTGACAAACAAGATGGTAAGAAAACACCTTGCGTGACATTTCATGGTTGACTAGTTCCATCCGAAATTAAACATTTTTCTTATATGCTTATGGTGGCCAAATTTAATTCCCACGATCCTGATCCGTGAAACAAAAAAAATCTTTTAAATCAGCATCCAGTGTTGTATTGAATTACCGTTGAAAGATTGAATAACCAGCTCCGAAAATGGAATATTGGAGCAAATAATTAAATCAAATTTGAGAAGAACACTAGACCTGTGTTTTGCTGAATGGGAATTCCCCGGGGAATTAATTTACCAATGACGTAACCCTTGCAAGTTAGGGCATGTTTGTCTCAGTGGTTTTCCATCAGATTTCAGAAATCCTCTAGATGACACAGCTCCAAAAATAAATAACGCTAAAAAGTCGAACATTTCACACTTAACATGCTAAGTTTAGACCAGAGGATTTGTTTAGTTTTCATTTGTAGCAGATTTAAACCTTTCAGAGCATTGTGTGATTGTTGCCGATCGGTGCCTTGTGAAAGTAGAAATTTGTTAACGCCAGCAAATTCCAGGACACAGACGTAATGTAAATAAAATAAATGTAAGTTCTTTCCCGCTATAGCGAATTTTTCTTTAAAGCATCAAATCTTAGTTTTTTCTTTGATTCAAACGCTTCAAAATACTTCACACTGAATTTTTTAAGTAAAGACCAAAGGATTCGCAAAGATTTCAAAGGTGGCTGGATAGCTTTGAAAAATTACGTGATTCGAGGTCTAGCCGATCGAAAGTAAAACTTGTCATGTCAGCACATTCTTTTTCACCAACGTAATGGTATTTATTCATAGATTCTGGCCCGCTAAATTATATTTCTCTTTGAAAGCGTGGAAATTTAGTATTTTCCATGAACCAAACGCTTCAAAATCGAATAGTTCACACTAAACAGTCTTTGTAAAGACAAAAAAGGAGAAAAAGATCAGAGAATACGCAAAGTTGTCAAAGTGAGAGTTATCATGTCAGCTAGCACATTCTTTGACAACAACGTAATGGTATTGGGAATTTCCCTAGCATACCGAATGACGTAAGCGTTACAAGTCAGGGCATGTTTGTGAAGGGAATTTTTCTTCATATCTCTAAAATCCTTTCAATGGTACAGCCAAAAAAAAGATAACACTTAAGAGAGAAATACTTCACAATATATTTGTTAAGTAAAGACCAAAGGATTCCCTTTACATTACGTGACTCGATGTCTAGCCGATCGAAAGTGAAACTTGTCATGTCAGCACATTCTGTAACACCAACGTAATGGTATTTATTCACAGATTCTGGCCCGCTGAAATATATTTTTCTTTCGAGGCATGAAAATTTAGAATTTTGTTTGAATAAAACGCTTCAAAATCGGACATCTCACGCTAAACATGCTTATTAAGACCAAAGCATTTGAAAATTTCCCATTAGTAAGTGTTTTCTAGCTTTTAAACCTTGCGTGACCCCAGCCTGGCCGAGCGGGGGTATCAGTCTGGTCACTGAGAAAAAAAAAAAAAAAAAAAAAAAAAAAAGGACGTGCAGAGCAAGAACTGCGCAGCGCAGTTAATAAACCCCGTGCAGAGCAAGAACTGCGCAGAGCAGTTAATAAAGGAATTGGAAGATTCTGACAAGAGCGTTCCAGTTCATTGGGTCGGAAACAAGTTCAATTCAAGGCGTCCAAAACCGCCGCGTCCTAAATTACCGTTCAACTGTTCGAAGTGTGGCACTAAGCATCTACCAAAGTCATGTCCTGCGTTTGGAAAGCTTTGTCTCGTCTGTAAAGGAAAAGATCACTTCGCCAGAGTTTGTCCGCAAATGAAATCTCCCGTACACGTAGTCACTCCGAGCGATCAAGGCGCCATTGGTGGAGTCGAATTAGAAGTTCAATCAGATAATGGAGGTCAAGAATTATTTATCGGAACAGTGACTAGTGCACCGCCTGTCGAAGACTCGGCTTGGTTTACGAATTTACGTGTCGGCGGAACACCGATTAAATTCAAACTGGACACAGGAGCCGAAGCGAATGTGTTGCCACCCAGTGGAAACCAGCGTCATTCTCTCATCTTATGGAGACTTCAAGGTTAAACCTGAAGGAACACTAAACTTACACTGTGAAGCTCGTGGAATGAAACAAACAAAACCTGCCATTTTTTTGTCGCCGCTGTTGAGTCACCACCGATTTTGGGACTTTCAGCTTGCCAAAAATTAAATTTGGTCAGAAGAGTAGAGAGTGTTGCCCAGGCCCCAGTCACAAAGGAAGAAATTTTAGATGAGTTTCCTGACGTCTTTACTGGACTGGGCTGTATGGAAGGCAGTTATCACATTGAATTGGATGATACAGTTGAGCCTGTCATTCACCCACCACGGCAAGTGCCATATAGTCTGCTTGAGAAGCTGAAAGAAAAACTCCAGGAGCTAGAAGAGAAAGATGTTATTCAGAAAGTGGACAGACCCACTCCGTGGGTTAACAGTCTCGTCATTGTAGAGAAACGTGATGGGTCCCTGCGCCTGTGTTTAGATCCCAGAGATCTTAACAAGGCAATTCGCCGAGGCAAATTTCCCTTTCGTAAACGGTCGTTGCCATTTGAAACGGTCGATGCCATTTCTCAGAACGGTCGTTGCCATTTGAAACGGTCGATGCCATTTATACTTTAGACCAAATCGCATGAAAGGTTCTTTCAAACTTCTTGAGAGTGTCAGATGTTTGTTTAGAAATGTCAAGCGATTCCAAAAATTATTTTGGTTTTCTAGTTGCGAAATATCCGAGCTTCGGTATACCATAAGATCGCTATGTTCTCGACACTTGTAAAAAATTTGGCTCAGCCCGGAAGTAAGAAATATTGAAACAGAAAACTGCAGAAAACCTCACGCAAACGAATGAATGGATGAATATCTCCATTTACTTTAGTAATCTAATAAGAATATTCTATGCCTGTTTAGAAATGCCAAGCGCTTCTTAAAATTATTTTGGTTTCGAAGTGGACGAATTCAGGGCGAATTCTTCGAGCTTGTGCATACCGGCATGCCGAATGTCGAGAACGTAGCGATTTAATAGTATGCACAAGCTCGAAGAATTCGTCCACTTCGAAACCAAAATAATTTTAAGAAGCGCTTGGCATTTCTAAACAGGCATAGAATATTCTTATTAGATTACTAAAGTAAATGGAGATATTCATCCATTCATTCGTTTGCGTGAGGTTTTCTGCAGTTTTCTGTTTCAATATTTCTTACTTCCGGGCTGAGCCAAATTTTTTACAAGTGTCGAGAACATAGCGATCTTATGGTATACCGAAGCTCGGATATTTCGTCAACTAGAAAACCAAAATAATTTTTGGAATCGCTTGACATTTCTAAACAAACATCTGATACTCTCAAGAAGTTTAAAAGATCCTTTCATGCGATTTGGTCCAAAGTATAAATGGCATCGACCGTTTCATATGGCAACGACCGTTCTGAGAAATGGCATCGACCGTTTCAAATGGCAACGACCGTTTACGAAAGGGAAATTTGCTTCGCCGAGAGCACCACAGGATTCCAACTGCAGAAGATATAGCAAGTCGTCTAAGTGGCAAGAAAGTTTTCTCCATAGTGGATGAAAAGGATGGCTTCTGGCAAGTGTGTCTAGATGATGAAAGTTCTCACCTCTGCACGTTCAACACTCCGTATGGCCGTTATCGCTTTAAAAGAATGCCATTTGGTATAAGTTCAGCACCAGAGGTTTTTCAGAAAAAGAATGAATCCATATTTGGAGACATTGATGGTGTGGAAGTCATATTTGATGACATAATTATCGCTGCTAAAGATGAGTGTGAGCATGATGCAATCATGAGAAAGCTTTTGCTAAGGGCACGAGAAGCGAAAGTTAAGTTCAATCCAGCAAAGCTCCAGTACAAAGTCAGTGAAGTCAAGTACATGGGGAACATTGTGTCTGAATCAGGATTGAAGCCAGATGTTGAGAAAGTGCGAGCCATAATTCAAATGCCATTACCCCAGAACAAAGAAGAGCTGCGGAGATTCTTGGGAATAGTGAACTATTTTTCTCAGTTTATTCCTAATCAGTCAGAAGCTACTGCCCCCTTGCGAAGCCTGTTGAAGAAAGATGTAGTTTGGATCTGGTCACATGAGCACACACAGGCAGTGGAGCATCTAAAGGAGATCCTGTCAAGTCAGCCTGTTTTAAAGTTCTTTGATCCTTCCAAGCCAGTCAATTTACAAGTGGATGCCTCTAAGTCAGGTCTAGGAGCATGCATTCTCCAGGATGGCCACCCAATTGCCTACGCATCAAGATCTCTCACCCAAGCAGAAGTTAACTACGCCCAAATAGAGAAAGAATTTCTTGCAGTGGTATTTGGCTGCGAGAGATTCAATCATTATGTTTATGGTAGACCAGTAGATGTTATGTCAGACCATAAACCACTGGTATCAATCACAAAGAAGCCACTGGTTAATTCTTCTCCAAGGCTTCAACGCCTGCTTCTGAGACTTCAGAAGTATGAAGTCAACATCTCCTATGTTCCAGGCAAATACATGTATGTAGCAGATACACTCTCAAGAGCCTTTCTGAATGAGCAGCCTACAGATGATGATTTGAACGATGACATGGAGGTGATGGTCCATAGCCTCATTACAAATCTTCCCATGACCCAGGAGAAATTGTTGCAAATGAAGTCTGCAACAGCACAAGATGAAGACCTTCAGAAATTATGTAAAGTTGTTAAGAATGGTTGGCCTTCCCACAGAAGCCAACTGCCTGCATCAGTTGCCCATTACTGGAGTCTTCGTAGTGAAATTCATGAAGTAGAAGGCCTGTTGTTCCTTGGCCAGAGGCTCATAATCCCACAAGATATGAGACAAGATGTCCTGAATTGTATCCATGAGAGTCACCTTGGTATTGAAAAGTGTAAGTCAAGGGCCAGAGCTGTAGTCTATTGGCCAGGCATGTCTACTGCAATTTAGAGACTGGTGGCTAAATGCCCAGTATGTCTCAAGTATCAAAGAGAGAACCAGAAAGAGCCTCTCCTGCCTCATGAAGTCCCCCAGAGACCATGGCAGAAGCTTGGTGCAGACATATTTGAACTGAACACTAACTCTTATTAAGTTGTGGTTGACTACTACTCTAAGTATCCTGAACTTTGTCTTATGAAAGACAAGACAGCTAGCTCTGTTATAACTAGCATGAAATCAATCTATGCCAGACATGGTATTCCAGATGAAGTTGTTGCCGACAACATGCCCTTCTCAAGCAAGGCTTTCCGTAATTTTGCAAGTGAGTGGGGATTTGAAATCTCCACATCAAGTCCCAGATACCCACAGTCCAATGGGATGAGTGAAAGAGCAATCCAGACCATCAAGAATTTACTTAGAAAAGCTTGTGCAGACGGAAATGACCCCTACATTGCTCTACTGGAGTACAGGAACACACCTATCTCTGGACTTAAGGAGTCACCTGCTCAGCTGTTAATGAGTCGCATGTTGATGTCCAAACTACCTACTGTGGAGTCTCTCTTGAAACCTCAAGTGGTTGATAGCCCCCAACAGAAGCTGCAACAGCGGAGTGATAAGCAGAAGATGTACTATGATCGGAATGCTAAGCAGCTGCCAAGTATTAAGGAGGGTGAAACAGCTAGAATAAGAAAAGGAAAGACTTGGGAGCCTGCCATTGTTACTGCACAACATAGTGCTCCAAGATCCTACATAGTTGCAACACCTGATGGTACCACCTACCGACGAAACCGTCATCACCTGCTCCCAACAGTTGAGTCGCCTCCACTGATCGCAGGACCAGCTATTGATGGGCCAGGCGTGCCTGTAGTAGCCGAACCGCCAGTTGCCGTCCCACCACCTGATGCTGCCACGCCCTCCCTAAACTCATCCAGCCATTGCAGTCCTCAACAGACACAGCGTACTTCCAGCGGCCGGACTGTCAGATTACCAGCAAGATTCAGAGAGGACTATGTTATGAACTGAACTGTCCACACTCAGTAACCAGACATTGAATCAGACTGTTTTTGATTTTATTGACTGTGTTAGCCTTTGTATTTGCTTACTACTAGGCTGTGTTATTGTTGGTTATGGGCAAGTTCCAGTTAATAGTGACAACAGTGTGGAACAGACATTTCTAGTAATTTTCTGTGGATTGTTGTCACATAACTTGTTGACCTACCTTGTTTTTCTTTTGTTTTCTTTTTTTGTTTTCGGTTTTGTTTATTTATTTATTTTATTGGAAAGGAAGATGTCATGTTTAAGCTTGCATAAATTAGAATACATTATGTTGCACGTGACCAGTTGTGTTGTTGAATAAAGAATTCAAGATGTCGCTGTGTGCGTCCGAGTCTTAGTGACAAACATTACAACTATCAAGTAACCAGTGCCATCTCCAATCATTTACTAGCAAAAGCAAAGAATACAAAACTCTCTTTTGGAGATCACGCGAATTTAAATCTTGACATAGCCAATTTTTCGCTTGACGATAATACGAGTATAGATCTTTATAAGATAAAATCAAAACAATTTTATTGGCTCTTAATTAATAAAATGTACAATAATTTGCCGGCTGGTCCTACACGTTGGACTAAGTCAATAAATCCCATTAACTCGACGTGGAAAGAGATATTTTTGTCAGGTCGGAGGTCGTGTAAAGAAAATAAACTACGAGAATTTAATTTCAAATTTATTCACAGAATCATCGTAACTAGAAAAGAACTATACCGATTTAAAATCAAAGATGATGGTAATTGTATTTATTGTGGTGAAGCAGACTCCATTGATCACAGCTTTATAAATTGCCAGTTCACTCGGTCCTTCTATCAGAAGGTATTGCAGTGGTTTAACACAACTCACAATTCTACGTTCAGTCTTACCACTGAGGAATCTCTGTTTGGTATTCCAACCACATCCACTACACTTCGTAAAAAAATAAACTATACTATCATATTTCTACGTTATTACATTTACAAAAGAAAACTCCAGAATGATTCATTGTTACTACCGGACTTTATTAATAAAATTATCTATAAATACAAAATAGAGAAATTAATGTAATGAATTATTTCGCTTATTACCCTATTCTCTTCCCCTTCCCTGCCCACTCCATTGTAATTGTAACATTTCTTTATTTTGGCTTCATTTAAGTAAAGTAATTAATAAATAAGTTAATTTAAGTAATGCATTGTAATTCGAGGAATTATATTAGTTAATTTCAACTTTCTGTAGAGGGAGCGCACTGACATTTATTTTTTTTTCTTATTTGTTATTTGTTAATCGTATTTATGTAGTGCCTTTGTTGTAAATAAAGTATTCATTAAATGCAAAAAAAAAAAAAAAACACTAAATAGCAGCGAACCAAACGGGTTTCATAAGAACAGGCAAAATTGGCCTCTTTGCATCCGAGACAAGAGAAAACAGATAGGGGCGGATTTAGAAATCTCCCCCCTCCCTCCAAATCTCTCATTATAACAGATACAAGCAAATAGTCTTCGTTGTCAACCATACATCATTTTTTGTCACCCACAATCTTCATGCAATTAACACAGGCCCGTAGGGAGGGGGGTGCGATGGGTGCGTCCGCACCCCCCCCCCCACGAGCCTTGGAAGTAAGATAAGATAAGATAAGATAAGATAACTTTATTTATACACGGTTTTTCCATCAGTCAATTAAGTTACTGGACTATCTACCTATCTAACTAACTACAAAAATTTAATAACAACAAATTCAAAATAACAAAAGAAAAGTCTGCTTTTTATGGAGGCCGTGTCTAAAATTTACTTAAAATTTAGATATTACTTTAAACTGTGCCGACTTAATTTAGATTTGAAATCGGCCAGTGAAGATGCTTGTCTTAGGTCTACAGGTAAGTTGTTCCACAACTGAGCTCCACTGTACGAAAAACTTTTCTTGAGATAATCAGTTCGAGGTTGTGGAAGAACTAATTTGTTTTCGGTATTCCTTAAACGATAAGCACTATCATCGTCACGATATACGAATCTTGATCTCAGATAATCAGGAGTCATACCATGTAATGTTTTATACATTAGGATAGACTTCTGTTCCAATCTTTGATAATAGAGTCTTCTCCACCCCAGTGTCCGGAACAAATCATCTAAATTACTATCATAGCTCGCAGACATTAGGGTACGAGCTGCGCGGTTTTGAAGCCTTTGCAGTTTTTCAGCAAGGCCCTTGTTACAGCTTCCCCACACTCGTTGTGAAAAAAAATATGAAAATAAATAAATAAAGGGAAATGGTATTTATGTACTTCGACTATTTACATTCGATATGGTCCTTTGGGTTGAAGGTCCACCATTTTTAGATTCGTGTGGTATATTTTGGACCAAATTGTGTGATTATAGGTTAATTTCAACGATACATTCTACTTTATGTCCTTCATAGTCGAACCGTTGGAAGTTCCATTAATATTCCCAGGCGGGCTCGGAAGCACCCAAAAAGGTTGGAGCTTACCACAGTGCTAAAAGATCAACAAACCGATTCTGGCTGATTTATGTAATAACCATTTGACACTGAAATGAAGAAACCTGTCTTTTTCCAGTCTTCCTTCTATGTACTGCCATCATCGTTAGCTAAATAAATTGTAAATTACGTTTTCAAGGTCCTGTTTCGAAAAATATGATTTGAATTTAAAAATGTACCAGAATTATTGTCGTTGTTACTTTCACTTTTGCCTGCCTTTTTTCCAAACAAACTGTCTTCAAAACGCACGAAATGCTGTCTCAGATAACCTATTTTTTTCAAAATTTCCTGGGGGAGACCACACCCCCCTACGTTATATCGCGCCTGCGGCGCTCATACGCCCCCCCTCCCCCCTGCAAAATCCTGGTTACGGGCCTGTAACACTTCCTCACATATTCGTGTCAATGGTATATGAGCTCATATACCATTGCCTGTTAACCAATCAAAACGCAGGAATTGCAATATACCATTGCTAGTTTTTAATAAGAACTAATAGAGATGTTTGCATGGCCACTCCTTATGCTTATTATCGACTATAAGTGGATTTGATAGAATTACCCAGGAGACCAGTTTCGATTGCAAAGGAAAATGCACAAGCCTTTGTTTTCGTTCAAGACGATCATTTTGTCAATTAAAATGGAAGCGTTCTATTTAAAAGAAAAGCAACAACTAACGGCTGGGCCGTGACTCCCGGACTTTGATAAAAATTTATTGCAAACCGTGTTGATATAGACGCTCATCCTATAGTCCATGAATCGTTCTCTTTTTTTTTATAAACTGTTTCGTGTTACCTCATTCAAAATTATCTTTACTTCCAAATTCTTTGTCATATTCCCACTGGAATCACAGTTAATTTTAGCGAAAAATACTTTCAAAACATCTTACGCCTTTTTAAATTCACTCAACTTCACTTCAGCGGGAACACGGTTTAAATAGTGTCTGAATAGCACAGCGTGCCTCTGCTGGCCGAAACCACCTAGGATGGCGCCATAAGTTTTCAACTGCTAGCTAGTTGATTTTTTTAAACGATGATTTAATATTCGGCCCAACAATGTTCTGTTTTCGTCCTTTAAACAAAAGGAAGGCTAGTCTCCTGGGTATCTCTGCTAAATCCACTAATAGTGGATCATTAGCACATGAAGTGGCCTTATGCGAAACATCTCTAATACGAATTAGCATAACCACACTGACCTACTATTGGTAATCGCGCGATCTGATTGGCTACACAGGTGCCTACTATCGATCCGTAGAAGGCTCTCGGAGCGCGCGCGTAGTCTTCGCTGAATTTTATCAATCAAAACCTTCAATAAATCAATTCTAGCGATATTCTGAGTTTAATAGATCGGTAAGTGGGTTATGCTAACACAATTAGACGGCTCGCTCTCGGTTTCTACCGGCTTTTGATAGTTGGCTCGGGGCTTCGCCCCTCGCCAACTATCAGCCGCTAGAAACCTCGAGCTTGCCGTCTAATTGTTAAATAGTAGCGCCTACTATCCCACTATCTATTTCACGGGTTAAGTAAAACCACTCTATTGTACGATATCATATCACAAAACTTTATTTATTAAATAATGAAAAAATGGCAAAATTAGGCTTAATAATTTTTTTTACAAACGGCACCCCAGAAAGCGACAGCGGACATCGGAGGAGGCCTACAAGGCGCACACGGAAATGTGTGGCAAGGCTTTGAAAATGATGAGTAAAATAGATCGCATCCTAGATAAAATCAAGAGCGACAGTAGCGACGAGGACTGAACATGCAAAATATTGAACTGCAAATGTCCTTTTGTCCATTTTTTTTTTCAGTTGATAGTATTTGTAAACGGAAACGATGAAAATAAAATGCTTGTTGTCACCCAATTCGTGTTTTATTTGATGGTTCTATTCGTGCGTGCCGCAAATAGAGGAAAAGTTGCCCATGGAAAAAGAAACCGTGTATTTTACATATTTCGAGGACTTTTGAACCACAGTGGCTCTTGTTTGTAAAAGCGGTCCATCGTATTTTCTGGAAACGTTTCCGCGGGTTTTTGATTTCTGAAATCGCGTATCAATGCAAACGGTGGTAAGGTGAGACGGAAATATATGTCCACGAAATATATTAACGTCTCTTTTGTATTATGCAAAACGATAAGAGGATCGCGAAACTATTTTCCATTCTAAGAAAGCAGAGAATAAACTTTTAAAGGAGCAGTATCATGAGAATTCTTCTAAGTTTTTGTGTAAACTATGATCAAAGAATTATGTCGAGGGTGCACTCAGTAATCAACAAAATAACCTTTGAACAATAAAGAAAGGCATAAATTCATTCTACAAGGTGTGAATAAATGTAATCAATGGTTTGTAAGTGATTTTCTTCCAAGTAACATTGTCAAACTTGATCGAAATTTGAAGCCGTGAGCGATTTTAATCTGTCTTGCACGTATGGGCCAGCGTTTACATTTAAGCTTTAGCCGCATATTTATCAGAATGGACACATTTTAGACTTCAGTGAAAGATAAATAAATAGGGAACGCCGCTTTTAGGCTTGCCTAAATCTATATATTATTACTTGATGATTGTCTGATGATAAATCTTGAGTTCAGTATTCGTCTTTGCTACAGAGTTTGGAGACTTTGGATAATGGCAAGCCGTTCAGTGAATCGTTCACAATTGACTTGGAGCGGACAAAGCAGTGCTACCGATATTTTGCTGGATGGGCTGACAAAATCCATGGCAAGACAATTCCAATTGGTTAGTGCAAATTTTTGAGATGTTAACACAATGTTTACGTTATAAATGTGTCCGTCCTGATAAAGAAATTTGACATAGCACCGTTGTTCTTCTGGCTGATCCACTGTTTTTGTAGAGAGCTATCAAACCCACGCATGCTTCGTTTTAAAGGAATTCGGGGCTAAACCGAAGAATTGTTATCAACAGCTAAGCAACAAGTTTCGCATGCGTTTCACGTCATTCGCGACCGGAAACTCACGCCAACGAACTGAACAAATAACAGATAAGAATGATCAACGACAAAATCCTAATAAAACAACACATTCTATTCACATTAAAGGATCTGAAGTGATTTCTTGGATTTCGATCAGCCATTACAATACCCAGGATGTGACAGAATGTTTTCGCACCGACTCGGCGCAGGCTCCCTTCGCATTTGCCGTTAGAGTCTAGTTCCGAGTCCTAACTGATGTGGTTAAAGATCAAGGCTTTCTACAGCAAGCACTCTATTATCTGTCCCTCGCCCAGTGTATCAGAAAAAAAATTAATTCACGGTTTGCCACTCGCGCGAAAACATTGCATAACTAGTATGTAGTTAACATACCGGCAATACATAATCACTAAAAACTTTTGTCAGTATGACTTTTTTTTTGTACTGGGTTCCCATCGCAACATAATAACAAAAACCCAACACGAAATTCTGTGCTTAAAATTTACCATCAATTTACGTACTTAAAATTTACCATCTTTCATTTCTTATTACACACATGATGCTTTCGACATTGCAGATCCTACCAGTATGCAGGACGCGTGTCACATACTGAACCTAGTAAATGGCCTAGCTCGCCAAGTCTCTCGTAGCTCAGTAATTAGAGCGACCAACCAACTGGAGGCCATGGCTTCGATTCCTGTCGGGGACTCATATTTTTTGTCTTTGTCCGACGCTCGTGACAAATGTACATTTCATCTTTATCATGGCAATGCGGTTGCCCAGAACATACTGTCATGACTGATTGGTTCTCAGCAGTTCGTTAAGATCATATTATAAATGGTTTCTTTTAGATGGTGATTTTTTTATGTTATACTCGCCACGAACCCATTGGCATTGTTGGGCAAGTCATTCCTTGGAACGTCCCCCTCGTCATGCAGGCGTGGAAATTGGCCCCGCTCTGGCAGCAGGAAACGTGGTTGTAATGAAACCTGCAGAACAGACAACGCTGACCGCCTTATATGTGGCGTCTCTCATTGCTGAGGTAAACTGTAAATTTCAGAATAAATATTAACGCTATAAAAACATGACGTTTCGGCGACGACATGTCACCATTATCAAATGCAAATTTTACAATTCTGTGCCTTGTAAAATTTGCATTTGATAATGGTGGCCGTATCCCTAGGAGGGGGAGGATGGACTTCCGTAAGCTATGTAGGCTGTTTTGTCTGAAAAAGAGTATACAGGAGGACAGAATGGAGCTGTTTCAAAGGGAAGCGGTTTTTCATGAACTTCCCAGCTGACTGAGAAAAGAAACTTTTCAACCCACCTGGCTGGCTGATTTTTTGTAATCAGCAGTTTTCTTGTAAAATTTCATAAAAATCTAATGACTAGAAATCGTGCCTTTTCTCAGCCAGCTGGGAACAGCTTTTCTGTGGAACCGCTCCGTTTTGTCCTCCTGAGTACAGAATTTGACTATTTTGGTCCAAAATAAGATATGGTTTCTGCATTCATGTCAGGAGTTATATATAATTTTTGGGAGAAACTGCTTTCGTGATCGTTATTTATCTCGTGAGAACTATGATTTAAGGAGGCTCACAACGGTTTCCCCAGCTCTTATACTTTATTGGGTCAGTACTACAAATCTTTAACAGTTGCTGCTACAATAATGATATCAAACAAATGCCCAATCATTGCTGAACAAGTTGTGGTCTTTGTCATGACGTCACTGTTACCATAGCAACAGTATAATCTGTCAAAACACCCTTAATTTTTCCTTTAAGCGCTTCTAACTAAAAAATGAGCTTGGTGAACTCCATTTTTTTATTGAGTAATGAACAGCATTGTTAAGGTTGCTCAACTGGAATTTTTAGGGGTAACACCGCTCAAGATTGAGAATTAACTACGTTGCCATTAACAACGCTATCGAAAAACGATCACCACAGTTGTATTAGATAAAGATGAAATTTTTTCATGACCAGTGTTATATTGACATCGGAGTTGCCATAGCGACGTCATTACGTTTTTTACTTTCGCTCGTATTCCTCGGCACCAGGAGATTTTTTTTCGAAAATCGTTCAAAGGAGCTTGTACCATACATAGCTGTCTCGATGTTGGCAAAGTTTGAACAAATTCTATGAGAGCGTTTTTTCGAAATATTTGGGGATGAAGTTTTCGGGGCTATAAATACAGTCAAAAACATACTAACGAAAAAATGGGGTAATATCTAAATGAAACGACGCGCCTGTGAATTGCATTTTCATCTTAAAGTAGTTTAATTCCATTTATAATCGTGTTTAAAACAGTGGTGGGGATATGCCATTTCCAAGTTACCATTTGCCTCTGTTTCTAAACGAGTCTACGTGCGAAACCATTCATGTAAAAATGAGTTTCACCTACAGGTCCATTTTCATGCAAATCAAACTCATTTTCATTTGAATGGTTTCGCACGTAAACTCGTTTTGAAACTGAGGCAAAGCGTAACTCGGAGCTTTGGTCGATTGCGAGAAAAAAATTTGATGAGCGTGCGTTCTGGTGCTCTTGTTGCCATTTTTGTTTATAATTTGGTCTATGCCTACAAAAGTGATAATAAATTAAAACGGCTTGATGAATTTTTTTTTTTAAATTTGACAAACCCGAGGTTTTCGGAAAATTGTTCGGAAAGCAGTCGAGCGTCCTATTTAATGCAAATGAATTTTTTGCTGAAGTCGTGCACGTGGATATGAAACTTAAAAACAATACCCGTGAATAATGAGTACAATCGCTTGAAAACACGAAACCTGCGAGAAATAATCCGTACATTGGAGGCCCAATTTTATTGCCTTAAATGTTTTCAATGAGCTTGAAACTTGCAAGCTATATCAATTGATGACAAACCTCGTGTTTGTCAAATTTTAAAAAAAAAATCATCAAGCGGTTTTTAATTAAGAATTTGTTCAAACTTTGCCAACATCGAGACAGCTATGTGTAGTACAAGCTCCTTTGAGCGATTTTCGAAAAAATCTGCTCCCGGTGCCGAGGAATACTAGCGAAAGTAAAAAAGTAATGACGTCATTTCGTCGCTATGGCAACTCCGATGTCAATATAACACTGGTCATGAAAAAACTTCATCTTTATCTAATACAGCTGTGGTGATCGTTTTTCGATAGCATTTTTAATGGCGACGTTAATAATTTTCCTAATTTGAGCGGTGTTACCCCGGTGTTACCCGGTGTTACAGTTGAGCCACCTTAAGATACAATTTTTTTGCAAAGTCAAGAAAAAATTCTCCGGAGCGGTTTCAGTGCCACCTTAAGGTATGGGCCAGGCAAGGCACACAACTTATCTGATAAGATTGATAGACAAAGCCGTTAGGAAGTGCATAAGGCACAGGGGACCCAGGCTCACGCTTTGACAACTCGGTCAAAATGGCAAGTAATGTCCAGAATTGAACGAAGTGACGAAAATCATAAGTGAAAATGGCGGCTTCAAAATTCTAAGGATTTGTATGAAACTTTATAGGAAAAATCATATCGAAGGAAAATAAAATAAACCGCTAGTAAAGTTCACATTTCACATCATATGTTGTATATGTGATGTTTCTTGACTGTTCTAAAGCATTTAAACCCCATTTAACCAATATTTTTAATTCTAGTTTACTCTTCTTACCAAAATTAATGCAAGAGTGAACACTTCCGACGTTTGATAAACACTACTGTTCGATAAAAAGAGGCCAAAAATTGCTTCTAATTTGATCCGCTTGCACCAAAACTTCGCATGGGCATAGTTCGAAGACCATTCTTTTACTGCAGCAAATTTTTGATCCGCCTGCCTCTCTCCACCTTTTAAGAATACGAAAAAAATAACCATGGTTTACAAACGTTTGGTTTTCTCCAACACCTTGATCCAGAGGGAGTGGACGCATTTTTAATTAGCCTTGCTTTACACGTGCAGCCTGACGCTGCACCATTACGGTTCATTTCGTTCAAGAATTCCTGATGAGCTGAAACTAAACGTCGATTTGAAATAGCGTCGAGAATCTTCTACTCGTGGTCATTGTTCTGCAAGAACATCTGGCGTTAATAATGAAGAAAAAAGTAAGTTTGTCACGGAATTTAAATTTTTGCTTGTAAACATTTCTTCTGGTGAGACTCACATAAACATTGTATCCGGGAATTGTGCAGTATACGGACTGGAAATCATCTTCAAATTTTGGAATAAGACTATTATTCTGCGTGCAGGAAGATTACAGTGTCAGTGAAATGGCACATCATTGGGATTGAGAAATAAGGTTTTTAGTAATTTTTAAAAACAATTATCTAGTTATAATGTAACATACATGCTAGTGTCATGGTTTCATTTAATGAAACATTGATTGCATGTTAATTAAACCTCTCAGTAATGTATACTTGATTGAAGAAACGTTGACCCATGAAAAGCATAAACCATAAACGATGCGACCTAAATGTTTACTGGTAAATCAGAAAAAAGTAATCGTCGTCGGTGACAGAATGAACATAATAATAAGACAGGTTGTGTAAATCATGCTCATAAAGCTCTCAAAGAAAGAAAATATCTTGATTATAAAAAATGGAATATTTCCAAGCTTACCAATGCTGTCTACCCAGAATCTCATTCGGTCTTATCCTTCATGGTTTATGCTTTTCATAGGGTAAACGTTTCTTCAATTTGGTATATACTGTACATTATTTCCAAAACAATTTTAAGACCTTCTTCAGGCTAATTTCTCACTAAGCACCTGATATATAAGAAACACATCAGACTGAAACCCAAAATATGGGTTCTTATATGCGGGTTTTAATTAAAAACTACAAAATTAAGACTCAAGGGTGGGGACTCGATACCTTTATCTCTTTGGTAGGATGGTGGGTCCTGTCCTTGAACAATAGTTTTGACTATTTTCATGACCTTAAGGAGAAATGGTATAATTGACTTGGATCGTCTTAATGAGCAGAGTTGTTAACTTCTAAAAAAACTGTTGTGCTGCGTCGGCGGGCCAGTGATACACTCAGATGATTATCAACTAGAACTAAAAACTTCCGTCTACTTGCGACTTCGTTTGGCCAACGACGATGGGCTTGCACCCATATTGAAAAAACAGCCTGCAAACAGGCTCCCTAGTAGGTTTTTTTTACCAAGAGAACGAAATTCTTGCTGCTTTTTAATTTTAATTTTCGCCTTACACTCCTCTAGGGAGCCTGGTCGCGGGGAGGTGTAATTACGGCTGGAAATCAAAGGTTTTCTCTTAACTAAACCGATCCAAGTTCTCTTCTGAAGAGAATTTGAATTAGACGTTAAGGAAAACAGACACCTTACCTTGGCAATATTTGCTTTTTTTTCCTGTTCCAGGCTGATTTTCCTCCGGGTGTTGTAAACATCGTGCCAGGTTATGGACCTACGGCAGGAATGGCAGTCGCGGAACACATGGAAGTTGACAAGATTGCTTTTACTGGCTCCACTGATGTAGTTTTAAAGTTCTTTAAGAGTTCTTTAGCAATTGACATGTCACACGCAGCAACATGTCTCGCAACGTTGCGAAAAGTTTAAGATAGTTCTATTTTTCTTGCAACACGAAACGCTGCATTTTGTTCCATTGTAGTCTGGTAAACTTGATAAAATACGGTGTTACAATAAAATTGGGGTGTAATAATACAACACTTGTTGCATTGCATGTTTCAAGGAAAGTTGCAACACGAACTCAGAGACTCAAAGCTTAGTGCAGAATACAATGGAGCCGGTTAATTTAAAGTATGATGTTTTATTTTTCACCTTCATTCATTGTTTGTAACATGATACTCTTGTTTTTCTTGCAACTCTGTAACAAAAACGGTGACATCGATGGTAATTGTTTTGCTTTCAATAATAAAACATATTTTAACACAGAAAATATCGATTAATCATAGAAACGGTTTTACAGTTCAAAAAATGTAAGGTCACATTTTCTGAGAGAATGGCGCTGCTAAACCAAGAATTTATTTCATGTGAACCGCTGTGACGCCTCAAAGTCTAAATCAATTAATTTGCAGTTTTAACTTGGCGCCACGGAGTCTGCATGAATCCTGCCGCAAACAGGCGATGTCCGTGAGAGTTCAGTTTAAAACGTAGACTAATCTGCGCATGCGTTTAGTGCAAAGTACTTTTAATAGTACCACAAGAAGCTTAGCACTTCCTAAAACAAAAATTTTCCTTTGTGATCTTCATATGAAAAGTACGTTGATATACTTCACGTTTTACCAAGGGCATATCGTCCGGTTCTCCGCACCGCCTACTTCCCTCAAAGGAATAATTCATTAATATCAATAACTAATATTAATTAATTAATTGACTATTAAAGTTTACACTATAGCGCTAGGCGGTCTAGCGCTAGCGGGTTTGCAGACGACATCCTACTAAGCCATCACTAAAGTGCATTCTGCACTAAAAAGGGCCTTAAAGCATCAAAAACTATTTATATTTTAAGCTTTTACATGCCGTTTATGACGACTTACCACGCCAAATTTGACGACCTATATTTTAAAATTCCGCCATCTTGGATCCATTATCTTAGATTTTAAAAACTTTCAAAAACTTTGTTAACAAAACTCCGAAACTGTTTTGAAACTAAAGCGAGAAAAAGATAAAGATGCAAAACCTTAATGGTGTTGGAATTAACGCTTCGTAAAAAACAGATTTTTTTCTAAAACAGAGAAATAAACTTCAAAAACACCAAAGTTTGGTGAAACACCTTTTGAAAACTTATTTCTTTACAGGTAAGCGGATAAGCGAGTTAAGGCTTAGCAGAGGTCAATCCATTGTACCTTCACAATTATAGTGCATTCTGTACTTAAAATGGAAATAGAACAAAAATTTAAGAGGTTGTGTCTGTAATACCGGTCTGGTCAATCTGGTTTGCAAAATAGAATTCGCTCATTTCTTGTGTGTTGCAAGACTTTCATGCACTTATACTAAAAAACACAATTCGCTTGACCGGATCATTGATTTTTTTCGAGTTTTTAAGGATTTTCAGTTCACCCGAACGAGCGCTTGTAACGACCACTGTCAAGGCTTAAATTTACCACAACTTTGAAAATTAATTAAAAAAGAACTAACATTTTCTGTACCAAACAAACACCACAGCCTGTTAAATTATGTCTTTTTAATTTATCACACCAACTTTCATGAACATTGAGCTCGAATCAAGCCAGCAGCAAAACATTAAGGACACCCCTATCACACACCTTGATCAAACACTTGAAAACGGCTCAGATTCAAACTTTATTTTTGAAAAAGTGAGGCGGTCTACTTCAATCGAACCAACGCAGCCGAAAAGTAGATGAAATAGAAAATTTTCGTACAGAAAAAGACCTTTTGGTATCGTCTTAATGAAATATTTACAGCTGTGTAAACTTGCCCAATTTCGAAGATCTTCATGTTTGCAGCCATTTTAAAGGGACTCGTCAGGACGAGAAGTTTCATCAACTGGCCTCGCAAATTAAACATACCTAACACCATCAGAAATAAACAAAAAATAGAAAAAAATTAAAAGTGGAAGCTCGACTTACATTTCAACGATTTCTACGGGCGTAAGGTCATTCTTGTTCGAATTTCGCTCGATTATTCCACAACAAATAACAATATTTGATACGCAGACTTTGACTCAATGTAACGTTTGAATCAGTTAAAGGTAGTAACCTCGTGCTTTCCCTTCCTTACTGGCGTACAGCGAAGTTGTTTTCACGACAAAACAGCGAGCATCGGGTAAAGAAGACCAAACTGACTTGTTTATCGATTGGTCGGTACATACTTCATGTATGGAGTACCGTTGTGTACCGTATGTGTACCGTATAGTGCCTCATACATGAGGTAGTGACCGACAGGCCGTTTCTTCGGCTGTTTCTTCGACGTTCAACGTTTTGCTATGGAAAATCTTTGCTGTACGCCATCAAGGAAGAAAAAGCACGAAGTTACTGCCTTGAGCTGATTCATAGGCTACATCAAGTCGAAGTTTGTATGTCAAATATTGCTATTTTTAGTGGAATCATCGAGCGAAATTCGAATAGTAACAACCGTACGTCCGTAACAATCAAAATGTAAGTCAAGCTTCCATTTTTAAACACGATTTATTCCTTTCAATTGAACTGCAATGCATTTATATCTATTTTTTGTTTATTTCTGATGGTGTTAGGTATGTCTGCGAGGCCAGTTGATAAAACTCCTCGTCCTGACGAGTCCCTCAAAATGGCTGCGTTGGTTCGATTGAAGTAGACCGCCTCACTTTTTCAAAAATAAAGTTTGAATCTGAGCCTCTCTCCTCCGCAGAGGCTCCTCAGAGAGGTTTTCGGTGGAGAGAGTCCGCTGTACGAAAAGAGTGCAGGCGAAATAAAACGGCGAGGGCGGCCGCGGGAGCCTCTGCCAGATGTCACACCCAATATGGCCGCCATCCGGGGGAGGTAACCTTTCTATTAGTGTTCCTCACCGGGGGTGGTGTATATGTTACTACCATATGTCAGTAAAATGACTGCTAATATCATGTCTAGAATCGGTTCTGAAGTTAATTACGCGATGCACGACAAGCAGAGTCAACAAGAACGCATTCAGATGCCGGTGTGGAAATGTGGAAAAGTTTTATTTTGCACAAAGATTGTAGTTTTTAATATTAAATCTGTTTTGTTGTGTGGCGAACAAATTCAACAAGCAAAGGATTCGATTTGGAAACTTCTGGCAGCTGAAACTTCTATAAACGGATTAATTCTTTCCTGAAAGAGAAGAGAAGAAGTAGGTTTGTTTTGAAGAATGTTAAATTCAGATACGTATAAACAGATTCTCAGGTGGGCATTCGATTGCGAAGTTTCAACATCAATTCTTTGCCGTACGAACTAATTAAACCAATCGAAATATAAGCTTAAATTCTGTTTCTTCGTAAACAGCTGCTTAAACTTGTGTAGAAACTATGCACACACTCATCTCACTCGCATTTTTCTGTACGAAATAATGCTTGCTTTGTGGTTGTTGTGTTACTCGATCAAACGATCAAAGGCATTAAACTGGTAAATATTAAAAGCGAACTGCAACATGTAGGAAATTAAACACGGAAGGCATGAAATACAAGAAATACAAGAAGTATATTTACCATCAACAGATATCTCCTCGAGTGGGAAGTCGAGCTAATTGAAGTTTTTCCCAACTCACGCTTAACCTCCATAGAACAACAAACTTCCCACACGACTCCCCACAAGTTTCAGGGGGGACTTCGGATACAAAGATTTTTGCTTTTCTTCAGAAAAAATGAAACTTTTCGGAGAAATAACGGTCCCTACTTGAAGTAACAAACTTTCCGCTGATTTTTGCCAAGTTTCAAGCTGCCAAAGTCGGCGAGGGCTTAGAAATTCATCAATGTACCAGAAAACGATAAGGATGTTCGAGAAAACGACAAGCTTCTGGCAGAGGTTCCCCGCGAAGTGGATCTCGATCTCGAGTGCGCCTGCACTCACCTTGCCCAGCGGATTTTTACAACGACCGCCCCATCGGGAACCTCTGCGGAGGAGAGAGAATCTGAGCCGTTTTCAAGTGTTTCATCAAGGTGTGTGATAGGGGTGTCCTTAATGTTTTGCTGCTGGCTTGATTCGAGCTCAATGTTCATGAAAGTTGGTGTGATAAATTAAAAAGCCATAGTATAACTACCTGTTGTGTTTGTTTGGTACAGAAGTTGTTAAATTTTTTTTAAATTAATTTTTCAAAGTTGTTGTAAATTTAAGCCTTGACAGTGGTCGTTACAAGCGCTCGTTCGGGTGAACTGAAAATCCTTAAAAACTCAAAAAAAATTAATGATCCGGTCAAGTGAATTATGTTTTTAGTATAAGTACATGAAAGTCTTGCAACACACACGAAATGAGCGAAATCTATTTTATAAGCCAGATCGACCAGACCGGTATTACAGACACATTTTCTTAAAGCCATGAAAGAAAAAGCCAGCATCTTGTGGATCGGTGCTATATGGCGTCCCCCACCCCAGGCTCTTGACATTTAACGATGTACCCACGCGTTGTACCTTATTCTCACTTAATTTCGCGAGTACTAAATTTCGCGATTTTCGCGTTTTTGAAAAAATCGCGAAATTTAATACTCGCGAAATATAGGACACGCGAAGTTTAAAATCGCGAAATTTAGTATCGTACTGATAATATAAAAAAATAATGAAACTCGATGTGTTTCATCATAGTTATTCCAACATGTCTGAGCATCATGTTTAGGAGTTGTTTGTTTAATTTTGTCCGTTAGTAATCTCACACTCTACCAGTCGCACTGTTCGAACTGTTCTCTGCCGCCAAGTTCTTCAAAATTTCGCTCTTGCAGTCGTAGATGAACCTATCAGATATTCAGACTGTTGAATACCTAATGTTTTGTTATGAGTATATTGTTTTGTTTGCTGTTTTTACGATGACTTTCATATTAGTTATGTTGTTACAGTTTCGAGGTCAAAACTTCGTATTAAAGAATAGATAAAAATCGCGAAATTTAATACACTGCAATTGTACTTTCCTGTTAAAATCGCGAAATTAAGTACTCGCAAAATATGGCTCTTGATTTTTCGCGAAATTAAGTACTCGCGAAATTTAGTGGGAATAAGGTATTGAAATGTTTCATTGAAATTGTCTTCATCCCAGGAAAAGAAAATCAGTACAGGGCATTGGGTCTTTAGAGGATTAGAGAACTCAACTTTTCCCTCACACCCACAGCCCTTTCGCACAAAGTTTAAGAACACATTAGTGAATCCCAGCCTTGCTACTGACAAGTACTTTAACCAGGTGGAACCTTTGCAATGAAATCAGCGTGCATCATAAATTCATATAATCGCAAGGTGATTTAAAATCGCCCGCCAACGATCGATATCTTTACAAATCGTCAGTACATTCGGTGACGGCGCATATTTCCTGAAGCCAAACTTGCTGCAGTCAAAACAGACATGATTCAAGCCCGGGATTAATGATCCCTGTTGTTGTTTTTTTTATCAACAGATTACTGACAGCCCTGTTTGGAAGGGTTGGGAGTATTATTGCATGGTCTTTTGTAGGCTTTATGTGCTGGTTAAAGGAACTGTGTAATGACCTTTTTGCCAAATTCAACATGAGAAAACGACCACAAAACTGAATGAAATATAAAAATAACCATTTAACTGGGTTTATATATATATATATATATATATATATATATATATATATATATATAAACAGCGAAGGAACATTTTAATAACACAACAAATACGAGAGAAGGTACGGATGGACAAAAAAATATTGAAGAAAATTGAAACAGATTGCGATATGGGTTTTTGAAACTGTTAGGCTGAACACTGTTTTCAAAGTTAATCTCATTTGTTTGTAACTTTTAATTCTATAGTGTCCCATCCTCGGAGACCCAGGAGCAGTTAGTGGGGGCGAGGGAAAATCTACACGGGCGAAATAAAATTTAATTTCTTCGCTGACGTGAAGTTTCATAGCAAGTATTTGGCAAAACTTGATAAAGTAGACTTAACTTAGCCTTACCCTCAGAAACTTGTGTTGTGTGATCTTTTAGTTTGTGAATTTTCCGGAATACTTTATTCGTGTTTAATTACGTTTGTCTCCAGTTTGATTGACATTTTATAACCTCGGTGGAGAGGTGGGAGAGCAAGCTATTATTAAGGCGTGAAGACACTTGTACTAGTCACAGCGTTGTTGCACGCATTGGGAGTAGTTCGCGCGGTTAAGTTTCTCACAATCCCTCCCCTGTGGCTGCATTTTTGGCCTTTTGCGGGCTATATATATGCTGGTTAATAGCGCCATTCACCCCTCATAACATGTGTGTCGTGTGATCTTTGAGTTCATTTGTGATTCTCCCAAAATTAAAATTAAAACAAGCAAGTTTACAGGATATATAAACGTACATGGTTTGAAACTGGACAGCAAACAGCAAGGTTTTGGACGCCTTACGTCCCTCTGGGTGCGATGATTTGTGATGGAGGATCAAAGTGCGTACCTAAAGTTTCAGGATTTTACCTAAGATAACCCATTCTGCCTGCACACCTCGGACGCTCTGGTTGTTTTTATTTGCTATTCACAGGTTGGACGTTTGATTCAACAAGCAGCAGGCAGAAGCAACTTGAAGAACGTCAGTCTGGAGCTAGGTGGAAAGAGTCCTAACATTGTCTTTGCCGATTGTGACATCGATGAAGCTGTCAGCATTAGCCATTCTGCTCTCTTTGGCAACCAGGGTCAGGCTTGCTGCGCCGCGAGTCGCTGTTTTGTGGAGGAGCCTATTTATGACGAGTTTATCAAAAAGAGCGTGAATAGGGCCAAACGCCGTGTCGTTGGTAACCCGTTTGACCTCAATACACAACAAGGACCACAGGTACAAATTATGTGGAAATCTTCTTTTGTACGCTGAGACGTGACTAAAATTAATGTCAAATATAGCAGGCTGGGATTTTTCCCAGTAGGAGGTTACTTAGATTGCCTTACAATTCACTTGACCACCTGTGTCCCATTATGGCTTCTTATATTTCTCCTTTTCAAATTGGTCATTCATTATCCAAATCAGCTGCCACCAATTGCAGTCTTAAACATTTTTTTTTTCTTATTATTACATCTTAGATGTTGTTCTGTCTTAATGCATTTTAGAACAAACGTGATATAAAATCATGAAAAGCTCCTCATAAAGTTCAGCAGTATTAAAATGATTTCATTCTGATCTTACCCTTTTAAAGGTGGATAAGAAACAGTTCGAGAGGATTTTGTCGATTATAGACAGTAGAATCAAGGAAGGGGCAAATCTGGAATGTGGAGGAGCACAACATGGCGACAAGGGCTACTTTCTACAGCCCACTGTGTTCTCTGATGTCCAGGACGGCATGAGAATTGCAAAAGAAGAGGTTGGTTAGCAGTAGCAGTAGCAGTAGCAGTAGTAGCAGTAGCAGTAGCAGTAGCAGTAGCAGTAGCAGTAGCAGTAGCAGTAGCAGTAGCAGTAGCAGTAGCAGTAGCAGTAGCAGTAGCAGTAACAGTAGCAGTAGCAGTAACAGTAGCAGTAACAGTAGCAGCAGCAGCAGTAGCAGTAGCAGTAGCAGTAACAGCAGCAGTAGTAGCAGTAGCAGCAGCAGTAGCAGCAGCAGTAGCAGCAGCAGTACCAGCAGCAGTAGCAGAAGCAGTAGCAGTAGCAGTAGCAGTAGCAGTAGCAGTAGTAGCAGCAGTAGTAGTAGTAGTAGTAGTAGTAGTAGTAGTAGTAGTAGTAGTAGTAGTAGTAGTAGTAGTAGTAGTAGTAGTAGTAGTAGTAGTAGTAGTAGTAGTAGTAGTAGTAGTAGTAGTAGTAGTAGTAGTAGTAGTAGTAGTAGTAGTAGTAGTTAGTAGTAGTTAGTAGTTACGTGTAGTAGTAGTAGTAGTAGGAAAACTCCAAAAATGAGTTATTTCATGCTAGATAGATTTTTGGAATAATAAAAACACGCAAAATCAAATGACAACGAGAGGAGGCGAGAACTTGCAACTTTATGGAAGCGCAAGAAAATTCGAGAGCGGGTGTTTAGACCGTTTTGTAAGTTCGAACTTAAAAGAAAGGATAAATTTAATTTGAAATCCTCCTGATTCTGATCAAAGAGCGAAAATATCTAGACGAAAAGTACGGAGCCCAGTTAGGGCTACTCAATTTTTCCTTGTCAAATTTCCCTTTGAAATTCATGACTTATGTTTTTATGAAACAACTTCTAAATTGCTTCGCACAACTCTACTCGGATGTTTACTATATTCTCGAGTTTGGAGACACCATTGTAAGCTAACAATTTTCGCGTAGCGCTTTCGGCACAGAGGCGAAGATGATTGACAGTAAAACATTTTCACGTGCAGAAAGCAACAGCTCTATGCGTACGGTATGAAAAATTGCGAGAGCGAATTTACCAAATTGTGAAGGAAAATGTGTTTTCGAATAAATATTTTGTAAATAACAAATGTGTCAACATCTTTAAAATCTGAACCTAGAAATCATGTGCGCCGACCATGGAAGCCCAGGAAGCCAGTAGTAAACAGGGAAAAAATTTAAATGATTAATTAGACAGCAGAGGCATCTTCGAGGATTCAGTGTTTATTTTTGTGGTGCGTTTTCTAAACGAAAAGTTTATTGTCTCGTGTTATTTCGTGCATTATATTTACGGTTTTTTATTGTTGCTTTTATGGGTGAGGCGCTTGTCTTTCCTTCACTTAGGATAATAAAAAGATATTCACCCAAAGACTTTTCATTGAGTCCACGCCATTCCTAATTTTTCACAGTATCATTTGCAGAAAACATTTCGGTCCGGGGATCATTTGCGGTACAATCTGAGGATCATTTCCGGTCCTGGAATCATTTGCGATCCAATTAGGGGATCATTTGCGGGCCTGTACACTTCGAGAAAATCTGATTATCACATTTTTCAGATTTTTGGTGTGTCACCGTGACCGTCACATAACACGAGACAGCCAAAAGCTTAAAAATAAACACAACTATCGACCAAGCGCAAAACAGCATCTGTTTTTCAATTCACTTTGATAAAAAACGGATTAGCACATTTTCCAGATTTTTGCGGCCTTACTTAAGAGACCACTTCGTGTAATACATCACGTCCAGTATTCCGAGCATTTAGAATATATGTGTAGCAATCTAACTCGGAGAAAAACACATATAACGTCAAGAGCGTTAGAATGAACGTCTAAAAATTGTACTTGGAATACGACCTTATCACTTATCACTTGCCTTATCACTTCGTTACCTTACGTCAGATCTTACTCAAAGCAGTACCTCTCCATACGATATTCTCCTGTTACCTTGTCGTGACCGTCACGTAACACGAGACAAAAAAGGTAATCGCTTCCGTCTTTAGAAGGATTTCCACTGACGCGTATTTTTTTACGTGCGCTTAGGTGCGTGAAAAAATTTAGAGACAATGCATGAACGACTTGCGTACACGTTTACGGCGGCCATACTCCAGAAATAGGTTTAAGGTTATGGTTAACGTCAGCTTACATCTTTGATATTGGACATCTATGTCATGGTCAATTGACAGCTGTCAAAACAAGGTATCCGCTGACCAGTATCACATGACCATATCGAGGGCTCACATATAGAACTCATCGAGGTCGACTGTTTTTTTGAAGTTTACCGCTGACCAAGTAATGGTTTACATTGGATCGCTCAAGTGCTATATTTTTTTCGATCTGTTATCGGCAAGTAAATTCGGATTTACGAAAAGGGCGAAGTAAATAATCGGGGAGCTCCGCTTTTAGGCTTGGCTAAATCTATTTAATAAACTTACTGGCAAAGGCGTTGCTCCTCTGACTGGTCACGAAATGTTGCAAAACGGCTAATAAAACTAGTTGTTTGTCTTAGCGCGTGCGAGACCAATGCAGTACTTTGCATAATTTGCTCTGTAGTAAAGCTAGGGCATTAAGGTGTTTTCGCGTGTTGTTGATTCTTGGATTGCGAAAAAAATTATAAAAGGCATAAAATGGCGAGTAAAACGCCTTTCTTGTACTATTTTTAAATCTGAATAAACGTTTGCTTGTCATACTAATTGATGCATGGCTCATCTTCTTTGAATTACCGAAAGAATATGTACTAAAAGCAGGTGTAAAGTTGTTTTACAATTAACATCTCTTGTGATAGATTTTCGGGCCTGTGATGCAAATCATGAAGTTCAAAGACATGGACGAAGTAATCAACAGAGCCAACAACACAATATATGGCTTGGCAGCGGGAGTGTTCACCAAGGACATCGACAAGATGAATACTATCACCTCTAGTGTCCGCGCCGGCGCTGTATGGTGAGTAAAATCTATTAATGAAGCGGACGCTCGAGACGTATAAACTTCCAGCTAAAACTGATTAAATACAGGGGACGAACTGCTCCACAGCTCTCGGAACGAGAGTGTTTTACGTACATTGTTCCATTGATTCTCGCCCTAAATCCAGTAAGGCGACCGACTGAAGAGATCACGAAGAGACCCAACTAGACTGTCCACAGCCTCTCTATTTTTCAACGTATAAAAAAAGCAAGAGAATCGGCGAGCGAAGCGACCGTTCTTTCCCCGCACTCATTTCATCGAAAAAATAAGAAAAAATAGAGGGCTGTGAACAGTCTAAGAACCAACTAGTCTATTTTACAGTCGCCGTTTAGTAACACGTGTTTTGTAAAAATGAAGGACAGGGGATATTCTTAGGAAATCAGTTTTAATTTCCCCTCCCCCCCCCCCCCCCACCTCTCGAAGATTTTTCGTAATTTTGAAAAGGGGACTAAATCTCTGATGCTGAAACTTTTAGTCGCTGTATTTTCATCCCTTGCGGGAATTGTCATATGTTAACCAGCCAAAAACCAGGTGTTCATGATTTTTGACGTTGCCATTAATTACAAGTTCCAGTCACTGTACGCGCCGCAAAGTTCTGGATTAATTGGAAATTGGGAGACTTCCCACAAAACACTTGGAAGACTTGAGACAAAAATTCGGGTTCGGGCCTTTTTTTGTCCAAAAGCATAAAGCATAGAAAATTTGAAGAGGATTTTAGGGCTAAGTTTTATGACCTTAGCATTTTCGCACACCTGCTCCAGCGATTTTGCTTCAACTTGGGTGGCTGTGTATTAAGTCAATATAAACTGACTTCAGAAATTTAACTAAAATTTTTCATTGCATGGATACGATTATTTTCAAAAAGGGGCCTAGTTAAATCCAAATGTCGTTAAATATTAGATAACCAAATCTCATCATACAAGAAAGGATGCCTTCCCTCTTTTGCATCATCTACATCTACATCTACATTTATTGAGTTGATAAAATCTGGTAAGACATCACATCAACTATAAATACAAGCCAAAATAAATACAAAATATGTACATATACATAAATTAGATAAAAGTGATATGACAGAATAACAGGATAATTAAATAATAATTCTTAATTACAATTTATTTTACTTATTACACATACTTCCCTAAATTTGATTTAAAATCAGATTATGACTTGCAATTCACTAAGTCAGCAGGCAGTAAATACCACTCTGTTATTGATCTAGGAAAAAAAGAAAACTTAAAAACGTCCTTAAACACTTTTGGTATCCTATACTTAAAAGCATGGCTATTACGTGTTCTTTTTTCACTGTTTGGTATTAAGCGTTCTTCCGTGGTTATACTATTATTGAATGATTGATGATAGTTTTTCAACGTTTAAGGAGCAGTGTCACGATATTTTAATTCATTTTTCTGATTACTTTTAAAGTGAAGGAAACATCGAAATAATAGTTTCCTAACACAGAAAAACAACAAAGGAGTAATAAAAACGCGAAAAAAAACAAGGATGGTTTCGACTGACGAGGATTAAGACAGATTACAAACGACAAACTTGAAAAAAAACTTGCCAATTTTTTCAAGATGTTTTGTCCGTGACTTAGCTCCTTTAATAGCCATTGCGTCAAAAGCAAAGCCGAAAAAAGCCTCAGCTATAAAATAGGTCTTCTCAAAATCATTGTCGTTGTGGAAACTCAACACGTGGTTGAGTTTCCACAATGACATTATTTTTTTTTGTAATTTTGGGGTATATCGATACCTAAGGAAGAGTATCGTCATAACTTGCTCTCTTCTGGTGTTCATGGTAATCTGAACTTTATCGTGAGCGGTGACGCTATCGAAACAATAAAGAATGCCTGGGGACTAGACTGTACTTCAGAATTAATGCGTTACTGTTCGGAAAACGTTTATTTTTTTTGGTCACAGCAAGATGAAGTTCTAAGCATAATGATAACAATTACTTGGTTGAAGCTCGTCATTACATCTGATTTAGGTTTGGGACAGTCATTATAGAGTTCGTTGGTTATATGTGATGATGGTTGTGCCAAAAAATCAGTTTATTCAGCATAACATTGCTAAAATTTTCTCAACAAACATTCTTTTATTGTGCAGGGTCAACTGCTTCAAAACTATACCTAGCCAAGCTCCATTCGGTGGCTTCAAAATGTCTGGAGTAGGAAGAGAGTTGTAAGTTTTTTTCTTTTCATTTTCTTTTCTTTACTTTTCTGTTGCCTAAAATAACCATTATACGACCTGATGTGTTGGTGATGGCTGAGTGACTGGTTAAAATTTATTTTTTGTCGGTTGGTTGGTTGCTTGTTTCTTGGTTTGTTCCTGCTGTTTTTTAGCGTCGTTGCTTGCTTGTTTGTTTGCTGCTTCCGTTTTTGTATTTAACTATGGGTGTCCCCTCGATCTGCCGAGCCGCAGAGGCCCATAAGTAGGGTGGCTGGATGGTTATTTGTGCCATTGATTCTGATTGAGAGGTCCCCTCCACTCAGGAGTAAAAATGGGTACCGGCGAATTGTCGGGGGTCTTAACATAAAGCCCTAAAGTGAGCTTGCTTCCCACCCAGAGAGAGTAGCAAGTATTCCTAGCTAATTTACAGTTTGTTACTTGCACATTCTTTTATTTCTTGCAGGGGTGAATATGGTTTGCAGCAATATTCAGAAACAAAAACGGTGAGTGAAAAGATTGGAAGCTGTGAGCCGGGAAGGCTCGGTTCAAAAGCTTGTTCGTTCGTTAGTTCGTTCGTTCGTTTGAGCCTGCGTGCGTGCGTTCGTCCGTTCGTTCGTACGTGCGTGCGTTTGATTGATTGTGCAGATCCTTCTTGCTGAATAGTTTGAGTTATAAAAAAAGATCATTAAAAACTACGGTAATCACATGGGGCCCTCACATCAGATAAGAGGATAAATAGGAATAAAACTTTACCTGCTTTTGTCGCGTCTCTTTCTTTCTTTTTACGCGGTCTGTAAGTTGGTGGTCTGGAGCCGAATAAATTATTCGCGGTCAGCTTGAACGAAGACTGGAACCGAGAAATCTTCGGAACCGCTCGTATCTCTTAGTTTATGACAAGAGGTGAAACTGTAAATGACAGCCTTCAAATTTGACAAAAATTCGCAGCCAAATATCTGTCTAAATTTTACTATACTTACTCAGCAGACAGGAGAAAGGTTGAACTAGACATCCATGAGCTTATTTTGCCCAATTGTTTCTAAAGTATACAATATTTTGGCGTCGTTTTAAAATCTTTGATTTGGTTGGATCTTCTTGCCAGTTGGGGGTCACGGAAGTAAGAATTTCGATTCATTGATTGACAGATTTAAGGCGGAAGTAAATGATATTGTTTGTTCTGATTGGTGCTTTTCAATTCCGGAAGTTTTTTCTTTTTGTTTCGGAATTAGAATGATTGACTGAATATTTAATTTCGTTCTCAGATGCGATTTGTAAAATATGCAAAGATTTAAAACCCAAGTGCACGTGTAGAACGGTGGTTGCTAATTTAACCTTTTGCTAGGCGACGCTCATCGTTGCCGATGAAACACATCGGCCGGGGACAAGATTCAATTTTTTATACCTACCATTCTGTTATTTCGAGTTTACTTGTCGAGGAAAACACCGCCATTTCTCAAACTCATCACCATTGAGCCGAAACGAGAATTGCAAAACAGAAGGTCACAAAACAAAAGGCGTAATTAGCTGAACACTGCCTGTACGTTCTATGCAAAACAACAACGAGAATGGAAAAATTCAGCCTACACTTTTTACAGAACGTGTAAATTTACAGAAATTTTTATTCAGATTTGATTACTGCTTTTAGTATCCAACTACAGGGCGGTACTGAACCGACAGACCAAATGAATGCCTTCAAACAAAAGCATGATTGACTAGTTTCTTTAATTTTTTTTAAACTTTACGCTTCATTCAACTCAAGGCCGCCGCCGGAGTTATTTGAGCAAACTACATGTAAGGATTTAAAGAAATTAAGAGTTTTTGGGTGGTATTGAGACTATACTTGACAACTCGGGAAGATATTAGGCCATTTTGTACGCATTGCTGTCTCTTCCGCAAGTTACATTTTTACTTCCGGTTGTAAGATGGTATTCCACTTCCGTGACCCCCAACTCGCAGAAAGATCGAACCATGAAAGCTGAGAGTTTCACCCCTTGTCACTATATAGCACTCGTAGCTTGATCAGGTGTCGTCCCGAGAATTAATATTTACGAATGTTCCTCCCGTCCCAGACCCCACATTTTTCTCGATTCCAGACCTCCAACCTGCTAGACCGAGTATTAAACATTCAAAATGGCCGATAAAACACAAAAAACGCGACGATAACAAGTAAGAATGTTTTTCTATTTATCTGCATAGCTCATGTGAGGGCTCCCTGTGTAATGATAGGAATTACTATTTACTATCAAATGTTTAATGGGAACGAATAGGTAGTTGTTTTCATTACGTGTTGTAAACATGAGAGCCTGATGAAGGAACCCGATCCAAAAGCAGAACAAAGAGTTCTGTAAACCAAGTCACCATCCAATCATAATTACCGTTGCATGTGATTGGATGAAGTGAAATATATACATTTTTTACACACGTTAATTCGTGATCAGGCGTACTTTTTTAAAGGAAGAAAAGAAAAAAAAAGCCCTCCTCCCTCCGGATGATAGGGCAGGAAGGGAGGGCATGATCGGAGGTTATACGCACGTTGGCTATTTAAAAGAATTTTGCACTTTCTAATGTGTACGGTCTTTTTGCTTTTCAAATAATCTTTTTTTATATAAATGTTTCGTGAGAAAACAAGTCTCCTTAATAATTCAAAGTATGCTATGACATAGCTGACAAAAGGATAGCACTAAAATTGATAGCACTCTACATGTCTAACTGCTTCGTGATACTTTGGTTTCTTTTATTTACAGATAACAATAAAGCTGCCCCAAAAGAACTCTTAAACCTCATTAGGTTGACATCGCTTCGGGGGATCCATTACCGTCGCTTGCTCGCCACCGAAACATGATCTAATTGGGTATCAAACGTGGCATGATTCGTCATCAAACGTTGAAGTTTGGCAGACCGTAACGGCAACTTTCGCGCCGAAAGTTCAACACATTCCGGTTTCGAAATGACGGAAGGATTGGATATAGACACTTCTAACGAAAAATTGATCCTGATGTGTGTGGATATGCATTTGCAGGCTTATTTGAATCACTTTTTGTGTAAATTTTAAGTTTCGTCCGTATTCAATATTTATAATGAAAATTTTGAGTGCGAAAGTTACCGTTACGGTCTGCTAAACTTCAACGTTTGATGACGAATCACGCCACGTTTAGTACCCAATTAGATCATGTTTCGGCGGCGAGTGTTCACGCTTAGATCCCGGCGTGTCCAATCGATGAAATTCGATAATCGATAATAATCGATAGCAATTAATCGATTGATATCGGAAATCGATAAAAATCGATGACCCAGAGTTGTGAGTATTGATTTTCATCGATTTTTATCGATTTTCAGCAATTGTCATTGATTTTCATCGATTTTTATCGATTATGTCGATTGTCAGTTGCAATCGTTTAATAATGATTTCAGATACGTTTGCGCTACGCATTGGCAATTGAGTCTTACCTATTGTATTTTTTCCTCTTCACAAAAAGTGATCTGTTGTGCAGTTGCTGCTTTTCATCTAACTGTGTAAAAATAACGAAACACTTGATTGAAAGTGTGTTCAAAACTCTCTTCGAAATGTTTAGTCAGTTGAAACCCGTGATTCAATTTCAGCTTCAGTGGTTTCCCTGGACATCTTGTACTTGATACAATATCTCATTAAACGAAAGCTTCTCTTGAATTTTCGCCGACTCTATTGAGCGCAACTTTAGCCGTATTTCAACTGGAACGTTTAGTCCACCTCCGCGCTTGTAACGCCCAGCTGGATCAGGAAACTAACTAACAACGTTGGAAAAGATAAAGACATGAAGGATGAAAGGTTTAAGCTGCTTATTATTGTGAGTATATTTAAAACGTAGTACCTAATTGTCACAAGGCAAAAGGAAGTAAAACGGGCAGTGATCACTTACCATTCAATCTTTGACTCAAGCGGCCATATAATTGCCACAAGCTCCTTTTGAATGTGCCCCAGTTGTCCCCAATAACAACTCGAAATGCCTCCCCTCTGTCGCCGATTTTTTTCTCAAGGGAAAAAGACTCTCCTGTCTTTACTGAAAATGGGCACTCGTGGTAGCTCTTCACAATAGCCTCTATTATTAGTACGTTCATTTCGTGCTTTGACTCGCAGAACTTCGACTAGACTAACTTAGTGAAAGGATGCGTACGTATCGCCTTACAAATGTTGCAAGAATTGATAAATAGTTTATGTTTTTATTATAACCGATAATAATCGATAAAATCGATGAAAATCGATACAATTAAGAGCACGTGAATTGTGAGTATCGATTTTCATCGATTAATGGAACCAATCGGTATTACTCGATTGATTTTTATCGATTATATTGATTATACAGATTGGTTTCCGATGATCGATTTTCATCGATTGGACACGCCGGGCTTAGATGCAAGCGACGGTATAGAGGAATGATGCACTGACCGTAAATTTCCTAAAGCAACGAGGAGATTAACCAGCCTTTTTCTGTCGCTTCTTTTGAGGGTCGCTACTTTTAAGACCGTACGGTATATAAAAACTGACTCTAGAAAGATGTTAAGTTGGAACGGACACCACTCATCCGACGCCAATAATAAATAATAATAATAATAATAATAATAATAATAATAAACGAATATTTTAACAGGATTAACCCATCAGTACTTGAGAGTACTGTTATCTTAGGGGTCCTGTAAGATTTTAAAAATATAAAAATGTAAAAGAGTTTAAAAATGTTAAAACTACAATGGTCAAAAACATATAAAAGCTTATGAATAAAAATTACAAATAAAAATGTTCTTTAACTTTTTGTTTAAATAGAAGCCTAGAGTTCAGATTTCTCATGACCGACGGTAAACTGTTAAAAACGGAGGCTCCTAAAAACGAAAAACTCCGACGGCCAAACTCTAGCTTCATTTTCGGCAGTTCGGTAGAGGAAAATCTGTTCCTAGTATTGACACTGTGATTAACTCTTTTAAAATAGTTTTTAAAAGGAGTACACGCATTTCCAAGTAGACAATCAAAAACACAGAGACTGACTTTGCTTTTCAAATAACTGTCAATTGCAACTGATGGAATACGGATGTCAGTCTTGTTTTCCAGTCCTGAAGATATGCAGCTTAAGCCACGATGTTCGATTCTGCGAATCAGTTGCCTGCGTGTATTTGAATAGCTTAGTGTAATTAGACTACAGTAGGTAAAAACAGGCATAATCATAGCCCTGTAAATGTTTTCTGCAGCTGCACAAGTAATGGAAGAACGAATTTTCCGCAGCAGAGTGACTCTCCCGGCCGCTTTCTTGTAGGTGTTGTTGAAGTGGGTTTCAAAATTCAATGTAGGATCTAAATGGACACCCAAGTACTTGTAGGTAGTTGTGCTGTTAATAGGTAAACTACCAGCATCTTACAAAGGACTTATTCACGACCTGAACAAAACCGACGCCAATTTTACCGAATAGAGAAAGGAATCGAAACTATCGACAACTGACTGCTCAGTGGTAGAGAGGTCATCGGAACCGCAAAGCCCGTGAATACCGTTGGAATCTGAACTCATTTGTGAGCTGTGAAGAACTCATCCTCGTTCATGACTAGTCACTGTTTACAAACCTTACACAAATCTGACCAATCCGCTTCAAGGATCAAAAACTTAACATCATCGACTGACAAGCAACATTCCACTTGACTCTTATGCTAACTTCTGCTCATGTTGTCGAGACGTTTGTCATCAATAGAACTAAGACGAATACGTATTACAGTATGTTTTGCATATAACAAGTTACACGTAGTAAAGTAATTATATTCAATGCTCGAAGGGTACAATTGTAATTCGTCACTTAAGAAACGAGAAGAAATCGGGGAAGATCGGAAAAGAGTCTCATGTTGTAGTCGATTTTGCGACCGTTTCTGCGGACAAAACAAATAAACGGCACGCAATACATGCAGAAGCGATGACGTTTCTCAAGGGGGTTTTAAATAATTTTCAGGAAATTTGTCAAAAATAAACGAATACTGAATAAAAGTAGCTGACAACTTCTGCATTGAATGATTGTTCAACAAACGTTGCGTTATCTTGTAGTGTGACATCTGGTATAAGCCTTATATAGGATATACGATACTTCTCTCGAGCTGCCGGTCAAACGCGGTCTCGTTATTGTTTACACAGGCCAATTGTTAACTGAATCTAATAGAACTCGTCAAATATAATTTGTCCCTTTCGTTTATATTTTGTTTAAGGAGGCTCGATGTAGTTTTTTTAGCCCTAGGGTGGTCTTTTTAAAAATGAAAATTATCTAGGAAGCCAATCTTCGATTTTCGCCAAAATACACCACAATGGTCAAATATGACCAAAGTTTATTTTTTTACCGGTCACTAAGTCACAAAGGTTACCATAGCAACGATTGTCGTTTTCTTTTGTTTTTAAACAAGGCCGATTTTCTCGAAATCTAGACTGACACTTAGTATTCATTTTTTAATATTACAAAGAACAGTACATTAACTACCTGTAGACGAAATTTAAAAAAAATCTGTAAGAGCGTTTTCAAGTAAATCGGGAATGTAGTTTTTCGCAAGGTTTTATGGTTTCCCACAGTTGGCACTCCATATCTTTCATCAAATTAAAGCATCAAGAATCTTCTCTTTGGTGAAATATCTTCGATGGTTATAAACATTTTTTAACTTGAAAGGAGCTCTGTCAACGGCTACGATTACGAAATGATTAATTTTCGAAAACTGCGCTCAGACAATTCGAAACAACGTAAAAGCGCGTATTTCATCTTAAACGGAATAACTTTAAAATGCTCCTACATAACTCTTTGAGAAATGGTCAGCAATAAGAATGATGTTTGCGCTTTTTATTGCAGTCGAAACGGAGAACACAAAACTATTGTAAGCCACAGAAAATAGCACCGAATTGTGGCTAAGTTTCAGTGGTCGTTTACCTGCTGTAGCGTACGATTTTGTTTATTCTGGTCCTTGTCTATTTCCTTCTTAATTCACGTGCAATGAATATTTATTTAAATTCCCGCGCTTGACGACGCAGCAGCTCGTGCGTAATTTAGTATGCAAAATGGTGTAAATATGTTAATAAATAAATAGACGTACACGTGTATGCATCGAAAAACGAAAGATTGTTGCAAAAGAAATCGCAAAATGGGTTTTAGAAAAGATCATTCAGCACTTTCAGTCTTAAAAGTTTGTATATTTTTGTTTAAAAAGTTGGGATCACAACAAAAATAAAAGAACTGCGTAGATGTTGTTTATTACTTATTTGTAAGGATGAGCTTGTTAAACGTGCCGCCATTAATTATTCTCTCTTCAATTAATTTAGCATAAACGCATGACAGACTAAGCGCGGGAATTTGAATAAATATTCATTGCACGTGCATCAAGAGGGAAATAGACAAGGACCAGAATAAACAAAATCGTACGCTACAGAAGGTAAACGACCACTGAAACTTAGCCACAATTCGGTGCTATTTTCTGTGGCTTACAATAGTTTTGTGTTCTCCGTTTCGACTGCAATAAAAAGCGCAAACATCATTCTTATTGCTGACCATTTCTCAAAGAGTTATGTAGGAGCATTTTAAAGTTATTCCGTTTAAGATGAAATACGCGCTTTTACGTTGTTTCGAATTGTCTGAGCGCAGTTTTCGAAAATTAATCATTTCGTAATCGTAGCCGTTGACAGAGCTCCTTTCAAGTTAAAAAATGTTTATAACCATCGAAGATATTTCACCAAAGAGAAGATTCTTGATGCTTTAATTTGATGAAAGATATGGAGTGCCAACTGTGGGAAACCATAAAACCTTGCGAAAAACTACATTCCCGATTTACTTGAAAACGCTCTTACAGATTTTTTTTAAATTTCGTCTACAGGTAGTTAATGTACTGTTCTTTGTAATATTAAAAAATGAATACTATGTTTTTGTTTTAAAAGGTCATTGTCTGATTTCGACTGATTACATAAATAAATAAACGGCATGCAATGCATGCTAAGGCGATGACGTTTTAGTATAGCAAGTCAGTATGTTTAAAGCCCAGACAGACTGGCAATAGACATTTTGGGGTTCGTTTGTTTGTTGTCCCATTTCAGAGTAGGTGATATATTCAGAAAGGTAAAAGAAAATTCTCTAGGGAGCATTGTGTGATTATATTTCACAGACCCCGTTCGAAATATATGAGACAACAAATGTTAGGAATTTCCCAGTTAGTGCTTCAAACCACTTTTAAGCGCTAAAAATATAAGGAGTACCCCTGTCGCAGTGATCTTGGCATCCCCCAAATTTAGGCACCCCCGTTCCCAAGATCCCTAGTGAATTTGGCATCCCCTGAGGGGATGCCAAGATCACTATGTAACAGCAGACTGGGGCAAGTGAAGCAAACCACAATTCCATTCAAAAACCATTTTGCTTTATCAGAAACCTTTGTCTTCATAAATTTAATCGTTCTTAGCAAACAGTATTGACGACTTCGCAATTATTCGCAAAGCTAAACAAACCTAAATAAAAAGCGCAAACATCATTCTTATTGCTGACCATTTCTCAAAGAGTTATGTAGGAGCATTTTAAAGTTATTCCGTTTAAGATGAAATACGCGCTTTTACGTTGTTTCGAATTGTCTGAGCGCAGTTTTCGAAAATTAATCATTTCGTAATCGTAGCCGTTGACAGAGCTCCTTTCAAGTTAAAAAATGTTTATAACCATCGAAGATATTTCACCAAAGAGAAGATTCTTGATGCTTTAATTTGATGAAAGATATGGAGTGCCAACTGTGGGAAACCATAAAACCTTGCGAAAAACTACATTCCCGATTTACTTGAAAACGCTCTTACAGATTTTTTTTAAATTTCGTCTACAGGTAGTTAATGTACTGTTCTTTGTAATATTAAAAAATGAATACTAAGTGTCAGTCTAGATTTCGAGAAAATCGGCCTTGTTTAAAAACAAAAGAAAACGACAATCGTTGCTATGGTAACCTTTGTGACTTAGTGACCGGTAAAAAAATAAACTTTGGTCATATTTGACCATTGTGGTGTATTTTGGCGAAAATCGAAGATTGGCTTCCTAGATAATTTTCATTTTTAAAAAGACCACCCTAGGGCTAAAAAAACTACATCGAGCCTCCTTAAGTCCTTTCTAACTTCCCAGAAGTATTTTGCTTTGTGCTCTTCGCGGCGATTTCTTGTTGTGCAAAACTTGATCTCTGTTCACGTCTCATATATTCCTGTAGTTAGTTTCAAGTCCTATTTGGTGGGTCGATCGTGCGAAACAGAACCGGTCGACGGCCCGTGGCATAAAGCGAAGCCTACGTCATCGCTTAAAAAATAAGGAGCCAAAGCCACAGCCACCAGTCACACAAGCGACTGCGAGACAAGACTCGTCCCAGATTTTTACTTGTAATTCAATATGCCGGTATGTATGTTTTTGTTTTAAAAGGTCATTGTCTGATTTCGACTGATTACATAAATAAATAAACGGCATGCAATGCATGCTAAGGCGATGACGTTTTAGTATAGCAAGTCAGTATGTTTAAAGCCCAGACAGACTG